>NC_033795.1:18374239-18425781 GCF_001876935.1 Asparagus officinalis | reverse complement strand
GCAGCGTCGGCTGGGGATCTTTCATCAGCACGAGAGTCTTCGCTTCAAAGGGAGACTCCTACTCTGCAAGTGATCACTTCCTTGTCGGCGACGGTCGTTGATGCTGTGACCGCTACCCCAAGGGCGTCATTGGTCACACCGGCTTTGGTGGCGCCAATCCTTACTTCTACGGTCATGACCGCAGGCACTTCCATTGGGATTTCATCAATGGTGGAGGACGCTGCTCTCTCTCCTTTGGAGCACGAGCGAAAAATGAGTGCGGCACGATCTATGGCTGATTTCCAAGACACTCTAGCCGGCTGCATCAAGCTCGCTTTGGAGGAGAATTGTCCTTTCGAGAGTTTCGAAGAGGATATCGACTATGTCGTGTGCTTCTTAATCAAGAGGCTTGGCCGGACTGCGGCGATGCCCTACTTCCAGCGTAAGGAGGAAGTGAAAGAAGCTATTCAGCGGTTGCTTGCCCTTCGCGCGAAGAGTTCCACTCTTGTGGATCTTGCATCCGGCGAAGTCCGAGCAGCAGTAGAAGAACGTGATCGCCGTCTGAATGAGACCATATCACTGGAGGCGAAATTGTCAGCAGAACTGGAGCAGGCCAAGGCTGAGGATGAACGAATGGCCTTCGAGCGACAGAAGGCCGATAACCGCGTTTCTCGCTTGTCTTCGGAGGTAGAGAATCTGAAGCAGGTTATAGCTAAGGCACAAGCTTCATTGGCCATTCAGGAGAAGGCTTGTGAACAGGCTGTCAAAGAGTTGGAAAGCATTGAATCTCGCCAGCAACTAACGGCTAATTCCGTCGAGGAAAAGACTCGAGCCCATAGGGAGGTCAAAGAGACTGTCCAAAACTTGGCCTCGCGTACTGAGGAAGATCTTCGCCAAGAGATCCTGCGGAGGCTAGAGGTTCGTCATGCTAGGGAGATTAGTGAGGCGGAGCTACGGTTGAAGTCCTTGTAATTTGCCTCTTTTTGTCTTTGATCGCCAGTTGTACTAGGATTTCTTTCTATGAATGAAACTATCCCTTTGTTTTTTGGTTACAGTTACCTCTGTGCATGCTCCATTTCTTTTTTAACATGTGTTAGCAAAAGCGTTAGTTGCGAGGATGATTTTCAGCTTGTCGACGAATTTCGGCCGTGAGCTTGTCTCCTCTGCGAGCGGACGATTTTCAGCTTGTCGACGAATTTCGGCCGTGAGCTTGTCTCCTCTGCGAGCGGATTTCGTCCACGGGCGGATTTGGAATCGACTCAAATTCCAGAAGGGTCATCGATTTCGACCTGCGGGAATCTCAGTGGCAAATTAGGCGCCAGATGAGCCCCGCTTTCGGTGGGCCACGTATTGGCTTGTGATTACGTCAGCCGAGAGAACGTGGGCACGTCGCTCCGTATTGAATGCGGTGTAGTGGGGCTCTTCGTCCCTCGCACCCGATTCGGGCCCTTACTGAAGATCGTGTCTTCAACTGTTTTAGCCTTGAACGGTCTAATCAGGTATTGAGTAACCGCCTAGGGTTCTTAGGGTATTTAGCACCCTTACTCTCTATCAAGAGGATCTACAACATTTTCGTTGTCTTCCCCAGAGTAAACCCAGATTTCCCCTTCCTCATACCCCCGATGGCGCCGAAGGTGAAGAGGGTCACTTCTAAGAAAAGGAAAGAACCGTCTTCTTCGGGCGCTGCTGAGGCTGCCGCGGCAGAAGGTATCTCTTTGTTCGGACTCTCGTGTGGGCTGAACAGGTATTCTCCCCTTGACTCCTCCCTGTGTTGTTGTGTTTTGCAGATCGAGGGGAGGCGCCGGCTGCCGAGGAGCATGCAGCATGAGGCCGAGCCTATCCTGATCTCGGACGACGAATCCGAAGGTTCTGAGAACTCCGCTGCCTCAGACTCTGCTCCCCAGCCGGGAGCTGAACCCTGCCTTGAGATTCCGCCCATCATGGCGCTTGCTCCAGGCCAGGAGCCTGTTCCCTCCGAGTCCTTGTCCTGGCAGGCTCGCATCAAAGAGTTCAAGAGCGCTGTGAGACAGGTGATTTCCCTTGTCGAACTTGGCATGGGCAGTTTTGACAGCTTCAGACAGTCTCTCTATGATCGCGTGGCTGATTTGCGGCGATCGGGTGAAAATCGGCTCGCTACCCGTTGCATGCGTGAACTCTGTCTCTTGGAGCCACGCATGATAGGGTTAGAGACCTTGCTACGGGAAGGTCCAGAAGCCAACATGGAGTCTTGCCTGGCTCATGTCAGGCGTCAGGAAGCCCTGGAGCAGGAGACCCGTTCCAAGGAAATAGCGGACTCGGAGTCCGTCGCCAACTTCTGGGTAGGTCAACAACATTTGCTAGAGGAGCAAATTATTGACCTCAACCGCACTATGGCTCGCCTGAGGGCCGAATTGGGACAGGTGGAGGCGAAGTGGAAGGGGCTCCAGTCCGACGTTGTGAAGGTTAGTAAGAATGCTGAGGCGGAAACTCGACGCCTGCTAGCCTTGCGCCAGGCAGATGCTGCTGCCAAGTCGAACCGTGAGGACCGGATTCGGAAGGCTGCTGAAAACAAGGCTCGGGAAGACCACGCGAGCCAGGTGGAGGCGGCCAAAGAAGAGATCTCCACTTTTAGCGTGTTCGACTGAGACTTCTGCCTCCTGATTGTGTTAAGACATTTTGTTTATGACTTGTTTGTTTATGAAGTCATAACTTTGTTCAAATGTATTGTCTTAAACACTGGGTGCATGTTTCGCTTCTTTGAACGTAATATCATGACTTTTGCAATTGCAAAAACCATAACTTTGTTCAAATGTACTGTCTAGAAGCATCCCATGAAGCTTGTGTTTGCTCATCGTGCGTATACTCTTTTGATATGTCGCTTTCTAGTGTTTTGCTCTGTAATTGCTGACAATCTTGTATCGCAGGTGAAGTTCCCCTTGTGATGACGAGTTTACCCTAAGAGCCAAACTCTATCCCGAGGAGTTTACGCCGTCGGCAAAATTATGGCGGCGGTGAGTTCGCTAAGATGGTGAAGCTCGGCTCCTGACGAGTTCACGTTGCTGGCGAAGCTTGTATGCAGGCGAAACTCGATCGCGGCGAGTTTTGCTTAGAAGCTAAACTCAACTGCTGGCGAGTTCGAGTAGACGACCAAACTCGACTGCTGACGAACTTACGCTGTAAGCGAAACCCGTATGATTTCGAGACTACAGGCGAAATTTGGATGGCGGTGAGTTTGTCCAACAGTCAGAAATTCACTTGTGGGCAAAGCTTGTGCCACGCGTCCTGCTGCGGGCCTAAGTGCTCGCCAGCTAAGCCTCTGCGGGCGCATTAATGCTCATTTAATGGTGAAGCGACCGAACGCTTCGCCTCTCGTGCTCAATCCGATCGGTCGGTTTGGGGTTTCGAGAGGACTGGCCTTTATTGGCATTGAGTTCGAAGCGTCCCAGGACATCTGGACTGCTTGATCGCTTGGGGTGATGAATCTCAGTCGTCGAATTTTTTGAATATATATCCGTACTTGTCCCTCTTCAGCAGAGTCCTTATTGCTTTCGAGAAAGAAAAAATCTGTTAGAAGAAGATCCCGGCAAAAACTTCCCTTCTTTCATGGCCTCCTCTTTCCGATTCATAGCCAGCGTCTCGAGGGCGTCGGTTCTTCCGCCACCGCGTCGTCCGATGTCGGCCTTCGCGCTGGCTCTGAGCCCCCTGCGAGCTCGGTCAGGGGTCTTCTGTCCCGGACCCCATGCGCTTATCCCCTGGTTCGTGCCCCTCCAGCAGCCTTTCGGTAGCGGCTTGGTGCATTGGCGATCGCCCTCTCGAGTCCAGCGGTCGGCGACGGGCGATATTTACGATGCGCTTTCCTTCTCGTGCGAAGCGGGTTTAGAGGCCGGTTTCCGCGCGCGCGGTGATGCCTCGCTCATGCGCGCGATGCGAACGGCCGAGCTTAGAGCGGTGGAATCTGGATGGGCAGGGGTGGATGTACCGCCTCGAGGAACTGGCCCATGATGATCCCTCCGACGTGCCGCCGCCCCTTCCACTGTATCTCTTGCTCGAGCGTGAGAATCGGGCAAAGCAGATTCGGGTGAAGGAGGCCGAGCTCAGACGTCTGCGGAAGCGACACCAAGCAGTACTGGACCGGATGGACGCTTATCTGGACATGGCTTTCTTCGAGGATGCTGGCTCTCTCCGCGGCGAGGCAAAGCTTCAGGAGCGTGGGCGTGAAGCGAGGAGGCTGTTCGAGGCTGCCGAGACGGTGGACCGGGAGCTCCAACTTCTTCGCCAGGAGGAGGAAGACAGCCAGGCAGACTTAGCCAGGCGGCAGCAGGAGCAGAAGGAGAAGACGAGGATCCGGCGTGCGGCGGACCGTGCGAAGATCAAGGCAAAGATTGGTTCTTTTAGCCTGTTGAAATTCCTGTAATGCTGCTGCTTAAGTCCCCTCTGCCCTTTTTTTTTGTTAATTTAGTCGGTGCCTCAGGCACCACAACTAAACTGAAAACTTGTGTAAACTTTGGTCTGTTATGGCCCTTTTGTGCTTGTTTTGCTTATCTTTGCTTTGTATGCACATCTTTCTTTTTTTTCTTGTCTGTGCTGTTTGGCCTCTGAGTTGAACTTGGCGAGCCTTTGACTATTCTGTTTTAGACTTAGTCGTTTTAGGCTCTTGTTCTGCCTTCTGTTGCTCGCAGCGTGGGATCGGGTTAACTCCGATCTTCGTGTTGTAGCTCAAATGGGATCGAGAAGGCAACACTTGGCTTGCAGCAAAGAACAATCGTTCGCTCCTGCGGCCAACTGAAGAGCTCAACTTCAACTCGCCTCTCGGTGAGTTGTTGCTTGGGGAACCGACAGACAGGTCGTCTGCCGAACCGCCTTCGACAATTGTCTTGTGGTAGGAGTCATCGTGTGGTAGACTCTACCCATCAGTTATCCTAAAGCAATGTTAGGACATCTGGAATAGGTATAATAGTCCAGGGACGTAGGAGTGTGACTATTGACAGAAGTAATAGCACGTCGCATGGTAGGCCATTACTCAGGCTATGCTATTCGTAAGAATAACGGTGCCAATCATCAGAGGTGATCATTAACTTGATGGGGTCTTGTCGCGATTGGAGCAACTGTGGGTGCCTACCATTCTTCCGGAGAAGATTGGCAAGTAAATTGTGTTAGAGGTTTAATGTTAACGTGACAGGGAATGTCGTGATTAGAACGACTTTGAGGACCCACCATCCTTTAGAAGAGGATTGATGAGTGATTTTGGCTCTGGTCCTAACTATTTGAAGGTTTGACCAAGTGGGCTTTTGATGTCGCGTGCCAGAGATGCTAGTTTCGCCTGTCTTTGAGAGGTTCGCCAAGACAGGGAGCTTAGCTTCAGGAGCAGACTTCGCCTAGACTGATAGGCTTGCCTAACATGATTGATTCGCCTGCTCCGAGCGATTCACCTGCTCTGAGTGATTCGCCTGATTTAGACAGTTCGTCTGTACTGGCAAGCTGACTCAAGAAATTGAAGCGTAGGAATAGTTTTACCTCTTATACCATTTGGAGGGTGTGAGGGCCAGTTTAGACTCGTGCACTCGTGGGAGTTGATGAAGGAGAACTAGGGGTAGTACTTCTTCAGATACTTGCCGTTGATGGGCATCATGATCTTATCGCCATTCGGTTTGACGAGGCGATAGGCGCCGTTCGAGTAGACTGTCTCTATTACGAACGGTCCTTCCCATTTGGAATGGAATTTCCCCTTCTTCTTGGAAGTGAGGATCATTGGTCGGCGAACGGAGAGCACGAGCTCTCCCTCTTTGAAGGCTCGGCGCTTGACTTTCTTGTCGAAATTCTTGGCCATTCGAGCCTGATAAAACTCAATGTGCTGTTGAGCTTCCAGTCGCTTATCATCCAACGCCTCGAGCTCTGCGAGTCGCAGTTGGTGATTTTCCTCGGTCGTCATCCCTGTTGCTAAGGCGACACGGAGGGATGGAATTTGAATCTCCAACGGTAACACGGCCTCACAGCCATAAACCAAGGAGTAGGGCGTGGTGCCAGTCGGTGTGCGAACCGTTGTGCGATATGCGCACAGGCTCTCGCCTATCTTTTCGTTCCAGTCACGCTTGCTAGTGGAAGTCAGTTTGGTCAAGATCTTGATGATCGTTTTGTTGAAATCTTCGGCCAAACCATTCGCTGAAGGGTTGTAGGCCGTGGAAGAGAGGTTCTGTATTCGGAAATTGTCACAGAACCTGGTGAATGCATGGCTAACGAATTGCGTGCCTTTGTCATGAATGATACGCCGGGGTACGCCGTATCGGTATATGACATAGTGCTTGATGAATTTGATCATGTCGCTAGTCTTGACTTCTCTTAAGGGGATGGCTTCGGCCCATTTAGAGAAGTAATCGGTGATCGCGAGGATGAAGCGATGGCCTTTCGCCGATGGTGGAGAAATTGGCCCGACTATGTCCATCCCCCATGCTTCGAAGGGCGAAGACGCCCTCGTCGGATGTAGATCCTCAGGAGGCTGGTACATGTAGTTGGCGTGGATTTGGCACTCGTAGCATCGCTTCGCATAAGCGACTGCGTCAGTAACCATTCCAGGCCAAAAGTAACCTATCCTCCGCAAGTTTGGGTCCGGGCTGATGAGCTCCGCACACGCCGTCATGTGCTTCGCGTACGGCTTCTTGTGCCTCTCCTTTTGAAAGACAGCAAAGCAGCAAGCCGTCGTATGACCTCCGATACAACATTTTAGTGGTTGAATCGTAGTAGAACCGCGAGGCACGTCGTCGAATCGTAGTAGAATCTCGAGGCACGCCGTCGGATAGACTCTCGTTCCTTCGCATCTTCAGGCAATATGTTGTATAGGACATAGTCGATGATCGGGAGACGCCAGTCTTCTTGATCAGGCTGATCTGGTGTTTGATGAGTGGCGTTCGCCTCTGGGACGTCTCTTGGTCGAAAAAGTTTTCGGCTGGTGACAGCGACTCGTTGGGTCGTTCCCAAAGGCTGGGCTAAGTTAGCCGCCAAGGATGCGAGGGCATCCGCATGGGTGTTCTTTGAACGGAGCACGTGCTCAATGCGGAAACTCTCGAATAACTCCACTAGTCTGACAGCCGCTTTGTGGAGTGGGACGAGATCGTCATTCCTGACTTCATACTCACCAGTGATTTGTTTAACAATGAGTTGGGAGTCGCCGTAAGCCTCCAGATGCTTGATCCCTAACTCTCTGGCCAACTCGAGCCCTATGAGCAACGCGTTGTACTCAGCTACGTTGTTGGTACATGGTTCCGTCAAGGAAAAGGCCCGGGGTAACACGTGACCATGCGGAGAGGTGAGGACCACCCCCACTCCTGCAGAAATAGAGCCGCTCACGCCTGCGCGAGACGCGCCGTCGAAGAACATCTGTCACACCTCTGGCGACGAAGTCACATTGGCTTCGGGAGGTTCATCTGGCAGATCTTCGAATAGATCGGTCTTCACCCCCAGCGGGTGACTAGCCATGAGATCGCAGATGGCTTGTCCCTTGACTGATTTCTACGGCATGAAGTGGATGTCGTATTGAGAGAGCAGAAGCGCCCACCTGGCTAGGCACCAGTTTAACGCTGTAGGTTGTGTCATGAAGACCCGAATGGGGTTCATCCGGGAGATGACATGGATGGTTTGGCCAACCAAGTAGTGCCGCATCTTTTGGATGGCGAACACCAAGGCTAAGCATTCCTTCTCGACCATTGGGTACCGTTGTTCGGCGCCTTGTAAGGTTCTGCTCAGGTAGTAGATGCCTTGCTCGTGGCCTGCATCATCATTTTGAGCCAAGAGGGCGCCTAGAGAGTATTCCATGGCCCGTATATATATGAGGAATGACCTTCCTAAGATTGGCGCCGTAAGAACAGGTGGTTTTGAGAGATAAACTTTGATCTCTTCAAAAGCCTTTTGGCATGGCTCGTCCCAGACGAAGGAAGTACCTTTCTTCATCAGTTTAGAGAAGGGTTGACATTTGCCCAAGAGATTCGAGATGAATCTTCGGATATAAGCCAGTTGCCCCTGAAGGCCTCTTAGCTCTTTAAGATTCCAGGGCGGTTGGAGCTCTTGAATAGCTCGTACCTTGTCTGGATCAATCCAGATTCCTTTCGTTGTGACGACGAAACCGAGGAATTTACCGCTAGACATCCCCAAGAACGACTTGGTAGGATTCATCTTGAGTTGATGAGTCCTCATGAGTTCGAACATCGCCTTCAAGTCTTGGAGGTGATCCTCCTTACGTCGACTTTTCACGACCAAGTCGTCTACATAGCATTCGACCGTCTTTCGCAGATGATCTCGAAAGATCGTGCTCATGGCGCGCTGGTAGGTTGCGCCAGCGTTCTTGAGTCCGAAAGGCATGACGGTGTAACAGTACACCCCCATGGGAGTTCTGAACGCAGTGTGCTTCTCGTCCTCAGGGTGCATTTTGATCTGATTGTACCCCGAGAAGCCATCCATGAAAGATATCCTCTCGAATCCGCACGTGTTGTCGATGATGACATCCGTGATCGGTAGGGGAAACTCGTCTTTAGGGCACGCGGCGTTGAGGTTCCTAAAGTCAATGCAGACGCGGATCTTGCCATTTTTCTTCAGGACCGGAACAATATTCGCCACCCAGTCGGGGTGTTGCTCCTCTCTGATGAAACCGGATTCGATTAGCTTCTTTACTTCGGTTTCGATCGCCTCCATGATTTAGGGGTGAAACCGTCTCTGCTGTTGTTTGATCGGCTTGGCGTCAGGGCTGATGTTGAGGCGATGCGTGGCGACCCGCGGATCCAGACCAGGCATGTCCTCGTAATTCCAGGCGAAGACGTTAATGTATTCCCGTATGAGGGCGATGAGGTCTTCCTTTTCCTGTGGAGGCAGACTGCTGCTGATGAATATGGGTTTGGGATTCACCTCCGTACCCATGTTCACCTGGAGGACTTCGTCTTCGGTTGGTGGTTCGCGTTGTTCGAAGCGACTGTTCCACTGGGCGTTAACATGGTGATCCCATGTCTCGTCATAGAGCGGGAGTTGTTCGTCCTCCGCCATTTCGGCGGGGTCTACTGTAGCCATGTTGACTGTAAGGCCATCGAACAGGTCCCTCACACTGACGTCCGAGTCCCATGCCGAGGTCGTCGACGATTGGTCCCCCGAACATGCATAGTCGGAGTCCTCGTTGACGTAAAAACACAAATCTGACGACGAGGAGGAGTAGCCTAAGCCTCTCCTAGTCCTGTTGAAGTAATTTGAGGGCTTCCCTTTGGGGACGTAGGCGGGTTTGATGACCGTCTTACGTCCTCGGCCGTAATTTAGGCCCTCTAAACGAGTGAGGTCATACCCCATGTCGCTCATCATTCGTTTCGCAACTCGACTGTATTGCGAAAATTAGGGCGCTGGGTCCTCGTCCTCGGATTCATCCCATAGCGTGCGTAGGGGATGATCGATCCGACCGAAAATAATATCTTTTCGATAATTATTTCGGGCCGGTACGACGAACACAACTTACGATGACCTGATCGGCTGCGTCTTGGCGGCGTATGACGAGCATACCGGCAAGTGTATGGAAGGCTCACTGTAGAGTTTCGACCATGGTTCATTTGGCGCATCATCTTCGGACGTGGAACAAGACGACAAATAAGCAAAGTCGGATTTCTCATTCACGATAAATTTTTCCGCCTGAACAGCGTTGGTTACATGGTGACTCTCGTAACCAATTACAATTGACTCAAAGTCATTCAGAATTAGGCTGTCACCGTATTCAGGCTCGCTATCCGCCTCGTTGCCGCTCTCTGGCTCCTCCGCTGGCGGGGCGTCGGGGTCCTGGTATAGCAGAGAGTCCGTGAAGTAGTTTTCGACACCCTTGAAGGGCTGCTTGTCGGCCACTACTGTCCTGACTCGCTCATAGTTGTCCACATACTTCAAGCACTGGTGTAACGTGGACGAGACTATTCTGTTGCCATGGATCCACGGACGCCCTAGGAGTATATTGTACGAGGGTTCGGTGTCGATGACGTAGCACGTCACCTCCGTCTTCATGTCGCCTATCCGACATTTCAGGCGGATTTTGCCGAGCGGCCGAGTCCCCGTGGCGTTAAAGCCGAAGATGGTAGTCACAGTCGCGGAGAGACTCTTTGGTGGTATCCCCATGTGTTTGATCAACTTCAGGGGCACGATGCTCAGCGCAGACCCTGGATCGACCTGAATCCGATCTACTTTTAAAGACCCGACGTATCCCGTGAAGTACAGCGGCCGGTCGTGAGATGTGCTCTTGATGAGCATATCTTCAGGGGTGAAAGTGATGCACGAGACTCGTCTTTCAGAGACTTGGTAGCAAGTTGCACATCCCTGTTCTGCATCTGTTTCCTTCGAGAAATTGGTATAGAATGCCTCTGAGTCGGCCAGCGCCTCTTGGAGGGCCTCTCGGGTGGACCAGGACAACCGGAGGAGGTCGTACATGGTGATTCGCGCGAGAATGCTTTTCAGTTGCGCAAGCACGTTGAAGCGGAAAGGCTGGCGACTTGTGCTTGGTCCGTCCGGATTGGGAGGGGTTGCTGCGACTGGCCTCGCGGGAGGTCCTGCCAGGTTTTTTGCCCTCACGGGATATTCTTTCGCAAATTCTTTCCCTGCCCTCGTGACGAAGACGTTGGTGTCTTCTTCAGAATCGGTCAGGGCAGTCATCGCCGTGTCATCTCTACCTAGGATGACGGAGACAACGTTGCAGTGCTTCCTCTTAGCCTCCTTGGAAGGCTGTGCAGTCCACTGCTCGTCATGGAGGAGGTCTGGATGAACCCACATCACCTGCCCATCTGGCAGATCAAAATCGCCTTGGGGATAGGAATTATCCCCGCCGGAGCTTGAACCTCTGGGAGACCCGTCCCAAAGCTCAAAGGGACCATGTTCGCCGTCACCTGCTTTTGGACCTTCTCTTTCTTCAAGACCCCCGCGTCGTAGAGGGCCTGGAGTTTGTCCTTGAGGACGTAGCATTTGGTTGTGTGATGCCCAAGGAATCTGTGATATGCACAGTAACTTAGGTCACAGGTTTTGTCCGCCTCCTCAGGCTTGGCGGCTTCTGGCAACTTAATTCGCCCACTCTTGAGTAGAGTGTCGAAAGTCGCCACCACCTGGTCTTCTTTGAAATCATATTGCCGCTGGGGGCGTGGTTCAAATTGCCTGGGTTTTGGCTTTTGAGCAGCTTTCGACGCCGGGGCGGTGTCGACTGCCATGATTTCTTTTCCCCTCGACCGAGGAGGATTCTTTGGTGCAGCGGGCTCTGCTACTCCCTTTTTGGACTGCAGCTCTTTGGCCTCCAGCCTCTTAATCATATTTTCAACTTGCTCGCCTTGGCGAACAAGCTCCTTCCAAGTCCGGGTCTCTACTGCCCCGATCTTGGACAAGATATGGATCGATAGGTTGTTGCGACACATCTCGATCAGTGTCGCCTCGGAAACTTGGTCCCGACAGTGGACTGATCGATTTCGAAATCTCTTTACGAAGTCGTTAACTGACTCCGACTTACGCTGCTTCTCAGCGAGGAGAGTGGCCATTGACACTTCCGTGTCATCGTCGAAGAAGCGGGCGAGGAAGAGTTTCTCAACGTCGGCCCATGCCTTGATAGAGCCCGGCTCCAGTTTACGGAACCATTCGAAGGCCACCCCCTTGAGGGTACCTATGAATAGGCGAGTGAGGATGGCGTCATTCCTTGTAAGGAATCCGGTTTGCACCATGAAGTAGTAGATGTGCTGTGAGGGTGACCCTTTGCCGTCAAACTGTACCAAGCTGATCGGCTTGAACTTCGCCGGGTATGGGACCGTGTCCCATTCGATAGGGTAGGGACGTACCACCCCCAGCTTGTTCATGTTTTGCTGAAGTTTCAGCGCATTGAGCTGGTCCTGGAACTCGTCGAATCTTTTGTCACGGGTGCTATCCGCGGTGTGCGACGTTCCTATCGATGTTTTGGAGGAGTAATCGGACTGCCGATCATCCTCTGTCTCAGCCGCTGGTCGGTGAGGAGGTACCCACTCCTTGTCCCTGGTTTGCCGGGGTAAGGGACGTTGGGTCCTCTTCTTCTTCTTCTTCTTGTTCAGCAGTTGCTCCATCATCTCTCTCAGAGAGTCGATGGTCGCCTGCTGTTCCTCCAGCTTTTGGGCCATTGTTTGCTCGGTATCGAGTCCGGTCATGTGCACTCTCGCCTGCGCGTCTTGACTTGAGCGCGAGGTCTGAGATGTGGCTGCCGCCGAATGAACCTTGTCTTCACCGTAGGAGGGAGGTACTAGGGTGGAATAGTCAAACCCAATACTTACCCCCCTGCGACTACGGGTTCGCTGGAATATGCCTTCCTGCCTGCCGTCCTGCCGTCGAGCGAACCAGTGTTAGGTTCAGGACGGCAATCCGAGTCTGGCGAGTCGGAGAGTACCGCCTTCCCTCTTATCCGTTCATGTTGAGCTGTGGCTGGAATGGCGAGCTCTAGTCGTCGGGCCCGCGGCGTCCCTTTCGTGACGACGCCTTTGCGGGAGGCTTTGGTCGAGAGACTGTTGGAGAAAGCCTCTCGAACACGAGAGGTCTCGCCGTTCCGACGCATTGGCATCGGCGAGGACCGTGTGGATGAGTCTCTCGCAGTGGCACTGGAGGATTCACCTCATGTAATAGTACGCTTAGGCGAGTGTAAGTATTCCTGAGGTCTTGCCGTGGGCGGTTGGTGACAACCGCCAAGCTTTCAGAGGAGTCACTCGGTGGGTGGTACGGGAGATTTTTAGATGCATCTCGCGGTGCGCCCATTGCGCGTGGTATGCTTTAGGTGCTGGAGTTGGGCTGGTCTCGCGTTGACTGGCGATTTTATGCGTTTGAGCGAAAGCTCCAGTACGTAAGGCGAGTTCACCCTTCGTTTGGAAAGAGCCGGGTTCGCGAGGAATCGCACTACCCCTCTACCTTTTACGTTTATTCGCCAAATGATTATGGCGAGGCTCGCACAGCCTTCGAGATTCGACCTACTTGGGTAGGCTCGCTCGGCGCCGAGAGATCTTATTCGGCATCAGGGATGTGACACTGAGAAGCCGAAGTCTCTGCGGTTGGCGGGCTCTACGCTCCTCGGTTTGCGCTCCTGATTGTGCAGGGCTCCGCGCGTCGGGCAGCTTGCCTGCTCGTTCTAGTGGTTCCTCGGGCCTGTATGATGGTTCAGGCTATTGTGAGAAACGGAGTTGGGCCTCGCTGCGACGAGCATTTGCCCGGTGCGGCTGGCTTAGTCTCTCCAGCGGGGGGATGAGCGTCTCCGGGGCCGTCGGCGGTGCGTTTGTTGCCGGGTAAACCGGCGTTTCCTCTGAGGCAGGTATCTATGATGGACGCTTGGGACCCCAATTTGGTAGACCTTGTCTCCTGCGCATCGGATTCTCTGGCTTGCCTTGATCGATGGCGAGGAGTGAGCTCTTCGATGAGACTCGGAGGGAACGCGTAGGTGCAGAGGCTTTGACCGTCTGAGTCGGGCCTCAGCGCACAAACTCTGTGGACTTTGCGGGACTGAATCGCCGCCAAGAGGAGGAAGGAGGACAAGTAGCTCTTCGTATTGGCCTGGTTCGACTCAATTTCTAGGGACTCCAACGGTCGTCCGACAGAACCTCATTAAATTGAGCGCACACCATTTCGTTCGATGAAACAGCTTCCTCCCACTAGTGGTCGCCATACTTCTGTAGGAAGTGAAAATTTGAATTTTCGCCAAAATTAGGCAGTTCTCGTTTGAAAGCCGGCGTTTCCTCTGAGGCAGGTAGTCTATGTGGACCGCTTGGCGACCCATTTGGTAGACCCTTGTCTCCTGCGCATCGATCTCTGGCTTGGCCTTGATCGATTGCGAGGGAGTGGCTCTTCCGATGAGACTCGGAGGGAACCGTAGGTGCAGAGGCTTTGACCGTCTGAGGTCGGGCCTCAGCGCACAACTCTGTGGCGTTTGCGGGATGCATCGCCGCCAGAGGAGGAGGAGGACAAGTAGCTCTTCGTACGTTGGGCCTGGTCGAACTCAATTTCTAGGGACTCCAAGCGGTCGTCCGACAGCAACCTCATCAAATTGAGCCACCACCATTTCGTTCGATGAAACAGCTTCTCCCACTAGTGGTCGCCATCTTCTGTAGGCAGTGAAAATTTGATTTTCGCCAAAATAGGGAGTTTCGTTGTATATAATAAGAAGGCTTATTACAAACTAACAAATCAAATGTTTACAACAGAAGCAGAGGGAATGCCCTCTTTGTTTTGTGTGGGGACTTTAGGTGGCTATAGGACGCTTCGCTCGATGCTCGTGTCGAGTCTGCTTCCCTTGGACCGTTCGATCGAGGTTGCTGGAGAGCTTCAGTTCGCAGTAGAAGCTCGAATCGATGGAGTTCGGGTCTGCTTAGTTCGCCGGCGATCGGAGCTCAGAACTAGGCAGTGGTGCTGTAATGCAGGGATCTGCTAACAGCTTGGTCTCAATTACTTTTCTCCAAGTTTTGCGACCTCCCCTCCAGTGTGCTGGAAGGGGCTTTTAAATGGAAGAAGGACAGCTTGACTTCTCCTTGAATTATGGGATGTGACCATACGTGGTTCGGAGACGTCCTGCTGTTCTTCGTACTGCCAGCGATCATTCGAAGTGCTGTGCTCTGTATCACGTTTCGTAAGAGTGGGAAAGCCCCTCCTCGTATGCGTGACAGCGGCTGGCAGATGCTTGCGTGGATCTGACCAACCACCGAGCGCCGGCGGCTCTCGACCCCTCATTTGGGACAACTGAGGTGAGCCGCATTTATGAGGGCGCAGGCTGTTTTGACATCGTACTGTAGGCGGCTTGTTCGGCGGGCCTGGAGTGCCGTGCCTTCTCTCTTCAGGTCAGGAGAGGCGGGAAAGCGTGTTCCTGGTACTCGAGTGGGTTTGGACAGTTCGCCGAACGCCGGCGGATTCGTCTCCCGACTTAGATAGCCGATGTGAGTCACATTTATGACTGTTCAGGTCGACTCGACACCCGTCCAGTCCTTCGCACTGCAAGTACTGTGAGCGGCCGCCTGGCGGTCTTGGAGTACTGTGCCCTCTCCCTTTGGGTCGAGAGAGAGAGATGGGAAGGCCCATCTTAGCACGTGGGGTAGCGGATACCCAGCTGTACCGACGGCCTGGGGGTTTGCAGGCGGATTCGACTTGGGACTTGGGCATGCGAGTCGCGTGAAAGGCAAATTTCCGCTATTCCAACTGATCTCAACTCGTGCAGGCGAGTCGATTGTTCAGGCGAATCTGGAACCAAGCACGTTTGACGACTATACGGCTTAGACATGCGACTTCTTGAGGGCGAATTTCCTGTAGGCTTATCAGAGGTATTTTTTACCGTCTACAATAAGGTTATCATTGGATGATGACATGTTGGAACTTATGAAGATTCAAGAAAGCAAAAACCCGGCTGATATGCTTACGAAGATTGTCACTACAGAGAAACTGAAGTTGTGTTCAACTTCAGTTGGCCTCATTACTTGATGATATGGGAGGCCGTCGCCGCAGGGAAATGTGATAAAGATTGAAAGTTAGTCTCCAAGTGGGAGATTGTTAGGATATGTGGACTCTAACTATCAGACTTGCCCTATACCTCTAATTGAAGAGGGAATATGAGAATTGAAGAAACAGGAACGATGGCGATGAAGTTCAGACAAAACGACGAAGGAAACAACCTGGAAGCCTCACGGTCGACCGCAAGTGACGCGGCGGTCGACCGCGAACATGTACAAGACCTAGAAAAGTCTCTGGACTTTTGGCGATCGACCGCGATAACATGTGCGGTCGACCGCGCCAAACCCTTTAGTCGATTAAGTTTCTGTCATTTCTGTCCGGTCGACCGCGACTGTCTCTGCGGTCGACCGCGAGTTGGGTGGGCCTGGGCTCCTTTT
Source organism: Asparagus officinalis (assembly GCF_001876935.1). Taxonomy (NCBI): domain Eukaryota; kingdom Viridiplantae; phylum Streptophyta; class Magnoliopsida; order Asparagales; family Asparagaceae; genus Asparagus; species Asparagus officinalis. The sequence goes on along the minus strand of NC_033795.1, from coordinate 18,409,969 downwards.
TTATGAACTGTTTGAGATTCCTGTTTGTATTAATCCTTATGTTATTAAAAGGGTTATTAGGGAAACTTGTAAACTGACGAAAATATTGCAATTTCCTCCTGCGGCGGCCGTGGACGTAGCTTCTCACATCGAGAAGTGAACCACGTAAATCTTGTGTGTTTTCTTTTTGTGATTGAATTTTTCTCTCTCTTCTCTCTCATCTCTATTACTAAATCGCATTAGGGGTTAGATAAAACCCTAACATAACAGACATTTATTGTTTTGAACATTATATTCTCATCGATCCCACACAGTCTGTCTTGAGTTCGGAGTCTCTTATCAGATGCTAACCACAAGATATAAATGTGTTGTTTATGCATATTAAATCTCTCCCAAATATTATACCACCAATTAGCCAGAGAGATGAGGATACCCTTGATACTGCAGCTTTGGGGGAGTCATTTTGGAAACATGAAGATTTGACCAGTTGGCCAGAGAGTGACGAGGATAAATCTCTCTATAAGCCTATCCTTGATACTGTAGTTTTGGGGACTCATTTGGAAACATGAAGATTTGGGGGACTGAGTTTAAAATATGAAATTTTATTCAAAACAAAGATTTAGGGGACTAATATTAAATTAACCCTTCTAATTTTAAAAGAAAGATTTCTAGTTTGAATTTTTTTATTAAGCCAAGCTCTACCCCGATAACCAATTAGGCAATCAGTCAATCTGTGAAAACGTAAGCAGAAGCCTTTGCCTTAGCATGCACACAACGCATTCTCGGATCCGCCAATCTCTCCAAAAGAAATGGCCAAGTAAACCTGGGCAAAGCCACACGTGCCAACAAGTGGCTTCACTGCGCAAAGAACGTGCAACTCTCCCCTAACTCCTCTAAAATAACTAACTCCTACCACGTGCAAAGAAAATCAAGCCATTCACACAAAAAAAAGAAGAACCAATAATGGCTAAAGCAAGAACAAGACCAATGAATTCTAGTTCTCTTCTTAAAATTCTTGAAGTGTTCGCGGTGGCATTCTTGCTGTTGATAGCCGTTGATGGATCGACGATGGAGAACGCGAAGGAGAGAGTAAATCTAGCAGCAGATGAAGGCAAAATCAAAGGCTCAGAGACAATGCAGGATGCCATGGAGACCATAGAGTCCTGGGCTGGGTGGGCCAAGGAGAAATTAGCGTAAACTCATTAGTTAAAGATTGATTATCTAAATATATATGTTTTTGTTGACTGGTTTGTGAATTTAGGTTATTAATTTTGTTTTGATGTTGTTGCAGGGGTTTGGGGATTGCCATGGATGATGATGAAGAAGAGGCAGCCAGGGATGCAGTGAAAAAGGCACGAGATATTGCAGTGAAAACTAAAGATATGGTGGCTGATGTTGCATCTGGTGTATAGTTATTATCTATGTTTCTATGTTAACCTTTCAACAATATAAGCCTAAATCCTTTTAACTAAGAAAATGTGTTATTTGTTCTTAAATAACCCAAAGTTTATTCCATTGTTAACTTTGACACATTACGTTCTTTTCCCCCAAAAATAGTCCAAAGTTTAAAAAAAAATTCACTGTGACACCCCCTGTCAAGTCAAAGTTGAAAATTGAGGTAAACTTTTGCGTATACAAGTGCAATTGATAAATAGTTTTTTTTACTTTATCCGTAGAGGTCTTTTCAACTAAGTTGCTTAGAATTGAGGGTATAATTTTATATTCGAACATGAGATTAAAAATTCTTTTATACATTGAAACATATCCATGTATTTTTTGTAAAACCCATTTCAAACATGATCCTACTTCTCTTCCATACTTTGCAAGTGCAGTGCCATGAAAGCAAAACCTCATAATCACACCAAGGAACTCCTTTTCATATCCAAGAGAAATATAACCTTCAAATCCATGGAGTGATATGAAAATAAAAATCATATTGATCAAAAAATAATACGTATAAGGTTTACAATCATCTACTCATATGAAAAGTATAATATATTCCAAATAGGTCAAAATTTATTAAAAATGGAAAGTACAAAAATGTACCCTAAAACTCTCCCCATGATTGAGAAACAAATAGTTCAAATTTGAATTACAACCAAATTGATTTCCTATATGACTCTAGCTTTTTTATTAAAAAAGGAAAAACCTAAAAATAAAGATATCGCAGCCGGAATTCTTGAAATCTATAGGCTTAGTTAGAATTTTGGAAGGTGTCAGTTTGGTTGGATCCATCTCATTGAGATACACCAGAAACATATAATATTATATGTATCAATACTCCTTTCTCATTAGGACATTTTTTTTTTTCTTCTTGATACAAGAGTTATAATTTTACTTTAATTATAACATGCAGGATTGAGTGGCTTTTATTGACTCAAGCTTGGAATATTTTTCATAGCCATAAACTTTTCTAAACGTGGATAGGAACTTGGGCTATTGCATGCGTTAGTATATTTTTAAAAGGGTTTTTTAGATATTAGTCCCTCAAATATTCAATAATTCCATATTAGTCACTCAAATCTTCAAAATAGCTCATAAGTCTCTCAAATCCTAAGGTGACTTGCAAATTGGTCTCTCAATGGCTAAAATGCCCCAAAAGCTGATGTTTGTAAACATAGAGATTTATGAGAAAGCTTAGGGCTTCTGGCCAGTACTGAGAGAAGAATATGCAAAACCCCTTAGGATTTGAGGGACTTGTGAGCAACTATAAAGATTTGAGGGACTGATATGGAATTATTAATGACTTAAGGGACTAATATCTAAGAACCCCTTTTTTAAGAGATATGCTTCATTTAAAATCGATTCACATAATCAAACCTGATGGTTATAAGTTTTATTCTGTGAGATATATTATGCTTCTGAATCTACTGAAGATGTTAGTCAAAAGAAGAATCTAACAAAGATAAAAATGTTATATTAATCTGATAATTATATAGGAGCTGCGGACAAGGCTAAGGAGGCTAAAGGTGTGATGAAGGACAAAGCAGAGGAAGTGAAGGAAACATTGAAGGACAAGGCGAGCCATGCTTCAGAATCAATCTCCAACTTGTCAGTAGAGGAAGCCGAGACAGCTTATGAGGGTGCAAAGCATAAGGCCACTGAAGCCTACGACGCCATGAGCCAAGGTGCGAAGGAGGCCTACGAGGATGCTAAGGAGAGAGTAGTTTCGGATCAAGCCACTGGTAATCATGTTGGGGTTCTTATGAATCATGAAGCAGAGGAGCTTTGAGCAGTACCCAAATCCTTTCTCTTGTTTGAGGAAGGCAACATTTTGAATGATCTGCAGAAATTGATATTTATTTTGATTTTGTTGTAGTATGTCAGGAACATTTTTATCTATCAGATATATGCAAAAATCCTTTCTCTTGTTTGAGGAAGGCAACATTTTGAATGATCTGCAGAAATTGATGTTAATTTTGATTTTGTTGTAGTGTGTTAGGAACATTTTTATCTATCAGATATATGCAAAAATCTTTGACCTTGAAGGTAAACGTGTAAAACCCCAAAAAATTGAAAATATTATTGCAAATAATAATAATAGAGTTTTATTATGGTTGGTGATCATTCTAGGATGAATGGATCTGATTTTAATCGATTTGAGATCAGTTATATATATATATATATATATATATATATATATATATATATATATATATATATATATATATATATATATATATATATATATATAATTGATCTCAAATCGATTAAAATCAGATCCATTCATCCTAGTTTGTGTGTGTGAGTGTGTATGTGTGTATACCCGAATTTTTCCTCTTTTCTTCTTTATCCCTCACGTTTGAGCAGCATCCACTCTCCTCTCAAAACCCTATTTCTCTCATTTTAAAATTTTTGGAGAATTTTGTGAATTGATCGTGAGGAGGACGAGGTCTACGATTTTTGTGAAGGAGGATCGAGTTCCTCGCACGTTTGACAGATCAAAACAAATTCAAAAGGCAAGTACATCTCTTCCCAAACCCATCCCTATAGATTTTTGTTTTTAATGGTTTAAACCCTGATTTGATGAATAGATCTATAGATCTGAACACTAAATGAAGAAAAGATATAAATTTTTTTATGATTAGAACCATTAGTAATTGCTAATTAATGAACTGATTAGGATTAGAACCCTAATTAATCAACTTAAATATGATTAGTGATGTTTAGGGAGATTAAATCCCAAAAATACATGTTTTGTTGACGTATACCACTTGGCTAAGCCCCCACTTTGTTAAATACAAGATTTAAACCTGTTTTCATACCCCATGATTATGTTTCACGAGTTCTTTTTGAGAAAGTCGATTAACTTCATGAAAACTATATTTTTGTTCCAGTACTCGGGTCGGTCGACTGACCTTATGGATCAGTCGACCGACTTGACCCTAAAGATTGAATGATTTTCTCTCTGGTCGGTCGACCGACATATGTATCAGCCGACTAATTGAGACTTTTTGGCTTGTGCATGTTTGTGCACATTCGCGCTCGGTCGACTGATGGACAATCAGTCGACTGATCAAGTGTCAGTCAACTAATCACCAAGGGCAGTTGACTGATTTGTTGATTTTACTTATGATGATCTTCCAAACATGTTTGGTCGTGAAAATGAAGAACGAGCCGCTCGTCGATATACGTGCGTGACCATGAGAGTGCAAGTTTAGGGTTTGAGCACGCACGAGCCTTTGGAAGTGCGTAGTCTAATGTTTTGCGTTTAACGCGATAGGGAATGACGATTGATTTAGTTTACAATACTTTTAGATGTTTAAGTACGTTAGTCTGTGTAGCGTATGAGAACACGGGTGACTACACTCTGAGTGTGTTAGTCAATGTACCGTAGGAGACTTTGCGGGTGACTACACTCCGTGATGCATCATTGTTTCGGTGGTTGAGTGTGCATGTCTGTGCACCACATGATATTGCAGGTGACTGCACTCCGAGTGCATTAGTTCGTGAGCCCCATGGTACTATAGACGACTACACTCTATTTTGTTGGGACACCTTAGACTTTGGCGAGTATTGATTATGGATGTGGTCCAGCATTGTGGCTTCCATTATGTGATAGTTTATACTTTGACATGTTTCTCACAGGATTGTATATTTGTTCCTGTGCCACCTACCTGAGGGTAATGTGAGGTACTATGATGCGGCATAATTATGTACCAAAATTGCAAGTGCACAATTTATCAAGTTATAGTATAAAAAGATATCGATCCCACGAAGAAGGTGATTTTAAGAGATTATTAAACTTGGTTCTTATATTTTGTGCGTGACGATTAGGAATAAAGAATAAGTGTGATTGTATGAATGGTTATTTTGATTTATATGCAAGAGGTAATAAATTGAATTTTAGAGGAGAGAAGGAAGAATTAAAGAATAAATGAAATCATAAGGCAAGAAATATGAATTAATAAAATCAAGAAATAAAACCAAAAATGAAAAGAAAATTTAAGAAGGTTAAGATGAAGGATTCAAAAGAGGTAAGAAATCTAGAATATAATCCACTAACCAATTTCAATTACAAAATATAAACTATTCTCTTTTTATCATATTTCAACTTAGATTTATTAAGCATAGATTATCAAACCATTTAAGGAAAGTGTAACCTATCAAATTATCATCTAAGCTAAAATTACTATTCATGATAAGAACAACAACATGATAATAATCCTAGAATTCATAAGCATAACCTATCAAACCATTTAAGATAAGCATAGATTATCAAATTCTTCTTCTACCGATTAGTTCTCTAGTTGATTATCCTAAACATGAACATTTTAAGTACAAGAGAATAATTCATACAATATAAAGGAAATTAGACTAGTTTCATATAATTCTAAACTTCCTACAAGAATTAAATTCACATCTTTAAGAAATAAAAACAAGAAAAAGAACTAATTACAAAAATAAAAAGAAAAGAAAAATCTAAACTATGAACAAGAAATAAATCTAATTACAAAGAAAATAAAAATCTAAACTACAAAATAAATTGCAGAAATTAAATGCAAGAAAAATAAATCTACTCTAAAAATTAAAGTGCAAAAAGAAAATAAAAAAGACAAGAAAGTAAATCTATACTACAAGCATGAATTTAAATCTAACTAATAAGCAATAATAAAGAAATTACTAAAAAGAAATAAAAGAGAAAAGAAATGCAAACCTTCAAATTGCTCTTCATCTCCATCCTCATCATTCAACAAAGAGGAGAAAGAACAAATTTAAAGAGGAAAAAATTATTTTTATTAATTGCAACTAAAGTTACAATTTTTGGAAGGCCTTCTCAATTAAGAGTAGCCCTCCTCTCCAAAAGGAGTTTACAAAATTTTCACACCTCTAACCCCTCACTCTCTACCCCTATTTATAGTAATCTTCAATGAATATGAGCCATTGGATTTGTCTTGAGCCCCAAGCAACAATCTCCACCTTTGATTTATTTGATTTTCAAAAGAAAAATACCCCTATTTATAGTAATCTTCAATGAATATGAGCCATTGGATTTGTCTTGAGCCCCAAGCAATAATCTCCACCTTTGAATTTGCTTTTTATTCTTCTCTAATCCAACATAAGAGGCCTAATTTGATTTATTTGATTTTCCACATTTGCAGCAGCCCAAATGCATTTCCAAATCCAAAGTTTGGGCTTCTTAATTTCTTCATGCATTTTATTTTGGATTTGACTTTGGGCTTTGATATTTCTTGAGCTTTAATCCTTCATCATAGCTTGGGCTTTTGGATAATTTGGAAATTGATTTTCCAATGGCTTCATTTCTTCATTTAAACAATGAGTTTTTGTTGAGAGATAGGCGTTCGAGATTTATTCTTCATTAACCTGCAATTCAAATATAAAAACAATTATTAGTGGTATATTTATTCATATAAAATAGATAATGAGGGTATAAAAATTGTAATAAAATATGATTATCAATGGCGATATAAGATATGAATATAAATATAAATGAACGCCAAAGCACACTCAAACACCAACAAAAATCTTCTTAAGTCCGGCCCATATGTGTTTAAAAGCCAACTCCGGTCCATGTCTTGAAATCCAAATTTTTGCATTTAAGTCCCTTTCATTCCAACTTTGCATAAAAATCCAATCTTGTAGATGGGAAGTTGAGGTTTATTCTTCATTAACCTGTAATTAAAGATAAAAAAAAGTTATTAGTGGTATATTTATTCATATAGAATAGATAATGAGGGTATAAAATTGTAATAAAATGTGATCATCATGTGATGAGATTAATCTCGAAGAGATCACTTGTGTGGATTGTAAGATCTCAAGAGGAGATAGTTATGAAGAAGTTTCGGCTTCCAAACCGGGTATGATAGTGAAGTTACCATCGAGAGAGGTGGTCGAGGACGTAGGTCGGAGAACCAAACCTCGTGAACATATCGTGTGTCGCTATTGGCTAACTATTCTCTAAACTCTTTCTTTATTTATTGCCTTTGCATTTAATTTGGTTGGTGTGTTGCATTGACAAATTTTTTAATTGCACATTTATTGTCACATTACCCTATTCACCCCCCCTCTAGGGTAATTTTATTTGGTATCAGAGCAAGGTCTCTACATACTTATTAGGTCTAACCACCTTAGAGAAAAGATCTAAATAGATTCTACAATGAATGTGCATATGCTTGAAGGTCAATCAACCACTAGACCCCCTTTGTTCACCGGCAATAACTTTGCATATTGGAAAACTAGGATGAGAATTTACTTGCGATGCATTGATCTTGATATTCTAGAAATAATAGAGAAGAAATATGTTGAGAAGTCTAGTAAAGATATGACCGAGCATGAAAGGCATTTGGCTAACCTAAATGTTAAAGCCATGAACACTTTGATTTGTGGTCTCACCCCTAATGAGTACAATAGGGTCTCCACATATGCAACCGCACATGAGATTTGAGAGAAACTATGTGTTACTCATGACGGAAGCCCCCAAGTCAAAGAGTCCAAAATTAGTAGCCTCATGTATGATTATGAGTTATTTAAGATGCTTCCTAATGAGTCAATTGATGCCAAGTTTTCTCGATTTACTAACATTGTCAATGAATTGCATGGCCTTGACTAGTTGTTGGAGAACCAAGAGAGAAATTATAAAATTCTTCGCTCTTTAACGCTGGCATGGGAGCCTAAAGCTATGGCTATCGAGGAATTCAATAATCTCACAACGCTTACACTTGATGGTCTCATTGGTAAGCTCAAGGTCCATGAGAAGAAGATCAAAGAGAAGGAGGAAGAGCTCTCACGAGCAAATGAAAAGCCTTCCCAAAAGGTGAAAACTATTAAGCTCAAAGGAGCTATTGATGATTCCTCCTGCTTGAATAGTGATGTAGATGTATCTAGAGAAGTGACACACCTCTCTAGAAGGATATCAAGAATAATAAAGATGAATAAAAATTTTAAGAATCGTTCTAACAAGTTCCCCTCTCATGTAAGTAAATGTTTTGAGTGTAATGAACTGGGACACATAGCAAAGGATTGTCCCAAGATAAAAGAGAAGTATATGAAGTACAAAAAGAAGAAGGCAATGTATGCGAGATGGGAGGAATCTGAACCAAGCGATTCAGATAGTGACGAAGAAGCCGCCAAGATTGCTCTTCATGATCCAAACATATGCTTCATGACTCATGAAGATGAGGTACAATCTGATTCCGATAGTGAATCTTTTTACATGTAATGTGAACTTGAAACCGCACTAGAAGAATTGAATTTTGAATTTAAAAAATTAGCAAAAGAACATTCTTCTTTTAAAAAATTACACAATTCATGTGACTCAAAAGTTTGAGCTTTTATAATCTTCACTAAATGATGTCATTGCTTTAAAAGACAAAATAATTGGAAATCTTGAATTTGAAAATAAACATTTAAGGTCTCAAATTGAAAGATTAAAAAATAAAGATAAAACTAATCATGCTTCTTCTAGTAATACTCATCACCATCTTAGAAGAACATGGCATCATAGATCTCATTCCCCTACTTATAAGAAAGATTTTGTTTGCACATATTGCATGAGACATTGCCACACGTCTACACATTGTAGATTTAAAGATAATGCTTATTATTATGGGTTGATGTGGGTACCTAAGAGTGCTAAAAATACTAACATCCAAGGACCCAAGATTTAGGTACCTAAAGCTTCTACCTCTTGTTTACATTAGGGAATGTCTCGCACAAGACGTAGAGAGTTTTGGTACCTTGATAGTGATTGATCTCATCACATGACGGGCAACAAAGACTTATTTGCAACCCTATCAAGGATAGAAGGAGGTAATGTCTCCTTTAGTGGCAGTGAGAAAGGTAAAATTATGGGTATTTGTAATATTGGTAAGATACCTTCTCCCGTAATTGAGGATGTTTATTTGGTAAAAGGACTTAATCATAATCTCTTAAGTATTAGTCAACTTAGTAACAAAGGCTATGATGTTATTTTTAAACCGAATAAGTATATTGTTAGTCTAAAAGATAAAGCTATTTTTGTTGCCCTTAGCAAGTCTAATGTATATATTTTTGAGATGAATAAACTTTTAGATCAAGATGTGAAGTGTCTTGCCGTGATGGATGAAGATTCTTGGATTTGGCACAAAAGACTTGGTCATTCTTACATGAGGTTAATCTCTAAGCTATCAAAGAAGAACTTGGTAAGAGGACTACCAAGTCTAACATACATTAAAGTTTCACAATGTGAGGGATGTGCCAAAGGTAAACAAATTAAAAATTCTTTTAAATCCATAAATTAGGTATCCACCACTAAACCTTTACAATTGCTTCATCTTGACTTAGTTGGTCATATGCATGTTGCTTCTTTTGGAGGAAAGCATTATGTCTTTGTTATTGTTGATGATTTTTCACGCTTTACATGGGTTATTTTTCTTGCTAATAAAGATGAATGTTTTGAAGAATTTTCTTATTTAGTAAAAAGAATTGAAAATAAAAAGGATTTGAAAGTTGTAAAAATTAGAAGTGATCATGGTGGTAAATTTCAAAATAAATTTTTTAATGATTTTAATGAGTGAGTGTGGTAATGTAGCTTTCTTATCCCAAATTGAACCTAAACGTGTTGATGATGCGTTTGAATGATGAATTTTGGGTTTTAGCTATGCATGATGAATTAAACAATTTTCAAAGAAATAATGTTTAGAAACTTGTACCTAGACCTAAAGATTTTTATATTATTGGAACAAAATAGGTTTTTAGAAATAAACATGATGAATTTGGCATAGTGACTAGAAATAAAGCTCGTTTAGTTGCCCAAGGATACAATCAAGAGGAGGACATTGATTATGTAAAACCCTAAAATTTTAAAATTTTATTTTTATTTTATAATAAATAATAATATTTATGTTATATTATGATAAATGATATTTATCAATATTTGAGTATGCTAGGAATTGATTTGAGATCAATTCAATGTATATATGTGAATATAGAAGTGATATCATGCACACGTACACGGGCCTGAATCTGGGAAAAACGACCAGTCAAAAGTATATGCATTTTACATATAGATACAGTTGAAATTTGGAAAAATGTAAAACAGAGGGTTGCAAATAACTCTTTGTTGCCCGTCATATGATGTGAGCAACCACTATCAAGGTACCACATCTCCTTACGTCGTTGCCGTGACGTTCCCTACAAAAGAAGAAGATGAAGGTGTAGTAGCTTTAGGTACCCATGTCTTGGGTCCTTGGTGGTTAGTAGTGTTGGTACCTTTGGGTACCCATATCAAACCATAAAAATCTTCATTGTCTTTAATTCTACAATGAGTAGAAATGTGTCCATGTCTCATACAATAGGTGCATACAAAATTTCTTTTGTATGTACGAATGTTGGAACTATGAAACCTATTTCTACCATGGTGATTGTAGTTGTCATAAGCATGAGTGGGTCTAGTTCTACAACCCTCAATTTCTAATTTTTCAATCTTTGATCTTAATTGCTTGTTCTCGAAATCGAGATCTCCTAGCAATTCATCTTTTAGAGCAAGAGAGGTTGTTAGTTGCTCTAGCTTAATATCACAAGAGGTATGCAATTTTTTGAAAGAAGAGTATTCTTTAGACATTCTTTTAAATTCAAAGTTCAACTCTTCTAATGCCATAGCTATGTCACATTGCATATAGAAAGATTCACTTTCGGCCTCGGATATTACCTCTTGTTCATTTGCCATGAAACAAACATTTGGGTCATGAAGAGCAAATTTGGCTCCTTCTTCATCACTATCCGAGTCACTTGGTTCGGATTCTTCCCATCCGGCATACATAGCCTTCTTCTTTTTGTACTTCATGTACTTTTCCTTGAGCTTGGGGCAATCCTTAGCGATGTGACCCGGTTCGTTGCATTCAAAGCATTTTCCTACACGAGATGAAAACTTGTTGTTAGATCGGGGATTAAATTTTTTGTTCATTTTGATAAGTCTAGAGATTCTTCTAGAGAGATGAGCCACTTCTCTAGAAAAATCAACTTCACTCTCCGACGACGAAGATGAGTTGTCACTAGCTCCCTTGAGAGCTATGGTCTTCAATTTTGGTGACGGCTCCTCAACTTCGCGTGATGACACTTCCTCCTTTTCCTTCCCCTTGAGCTTCTTCTCATGCACTTTGAGCTTTCCGATGAGGCTATCAAGAGCTAAGGTAGTGAGGTCATGAGCTTCCTCAATGGCCGTAGCCTTGGGTTCCCATGTCGGGGTCAAGGAGCGAAGTATCTTGTAGTTCATCTCTTGAATGGATAATTGCTTATCTAGACCATGTAATTCATTGATGATATTAGTAAAACGAGAAAACATAGCATCAATGGATTCATTTGGAAGCATTTTAAATAGCTCATAATCATGCATAAGTCCACTAATCTTAGATTCCTTAACTTGGGGGGTTCCTTCATGTGTGACACATAATTTTACCCAAATTTCGTATGCGGTTGCACACGTGGAAACTCTATTATATTCATTAGGGGAAAGACCATGTTCTTCCATGTTGTTTCGCTTCCTTTGAATCATTCCCTTCTGATTAAGAGAGCGGCTTGCCTTGAGTGGTATTTGGATGTCTGTAAGCATTTTTTGACGCCTACACCACGAGCTCTGTGTTTGGAGCTTAAGTTGCGGGTCTAACCCTTCCATTCTGATTTTGGAACACCGGGATGACCTCTGTGTTTTGGTCTTGGAACGTAGGGAGGACCTCTGTGTTCTAATTTGTAGTCTCTTTGCTAGAGCATTACAAAGATCGTCATCTTGTAATCTTCACCTTGGCTCCTTGACGTATGAGAGTCGTCAAATTGTAACTTCTGACATTGATTATGAAAGCTATTGAATTAGAGCTTTCATCAGTTGTTATGAAGGTTGTCAGATTGTAACCTTCATTGATCTATGTGAAAGTCTTCAAATTATAGTCTTCTGAAAGCCGTCAAATTGTAATTGTTGGACCCTAGAGGGGGGGTGATTAGGGTCAAGAGGCTCTAATATGCAATTTAAAACTCAGCACAAGCAAACCACAAAACAGAAGTGCAATCAAATAGAAAGAGATAGAGTTAGGAATCGTTATCCTTGACGCGCGATGTGTTAACGAGGTTCGGCCCTCTGGCCTACGTCCCCGCTCCCCACTCTCGAGGAGAAATCCACTAACACATCCGGTTTGGAAGCCGGAACTTCGTCTACACAGCGATCCCACAAGATCTCTCTCTCACTACACAGTTTTTGATCTCACAGATCACTCCCTCACAGTAGATCTCTACAGATCTCAAACACACAGCAGCAGAAGAAAAAAACAAGCAAGAACCTCTCTTACACAAGCCCCTATAGCAAAGAGAAGAGTACTGAAGCTGGGAAGTGAAACACACTTGAAACAAGGAGAAAAACAGAGTTTTGAAAATTTTCTCAGGAAACAGAAAAAGCTCTCTGGTTTTCAAACGTTAGGGCTTAGAGGAAGAAGAAGAGGTCTGGGGATTTTATAGGAGAGTTTAAATCATTTTAAAACAAAAACAAATCTACCCAAATGAGATAATAATCTCTTCTTCAGACCCTCATCACAGACTGTGCCAATCACTAACAAGTGAAAGCACAGGGTTCGAGGCAAACGACCGTTTTAAAAAAGTCGCGGCTGAACAGAGGCAAAAATCGGTTGACCGAAGAAAATATCGGTCGACCGAAAAATACCTTCGGTCGACCGACCGAAAAAATCGGTCGACCGCCAGCAGCTAAGGAGTTTTGACAAAACATCCAGAGACTCATCGGTCGACCGGCACGGTCGACCGATTAAGGGTTGAGAAATTCGATCGATCGTATCGGTCGACCGACGACACTCTGGAGACATAGTGAGGTCATAGGATCGGTCGACCGGACCGGTCGACCGATTTCTGATATATTCTGAAATCAGGTTATTTGACCAACTTGAAATATTTGCAAAATATTCGTTTGACCTCTGAAAATTCTGAAACTTTGTAAAATGTTTTTAATACTAAAAACAAACTGTTTGGAAAAAAAATTTTGCAGATAGGTACTCATACTTGTGAAAAATAGTGTTTTGTGAAAAACGCTTAAAAACACAAGTCTAAAAACGTGTGTGTGATTCCCAATAGCTTCAAGTAAACTCAGTGACTCTTTGCCTACATTCTAGCACTAGAGAGAAAAACAAAAGAATGCTAATATCCTCATATAGAGAGCAATATACTTGAGCTTAGATATAGCTTGAATCGGATGAAGCTTTTGATCAAATTTGTCGTTCTTGAAATAACGTTGCTTCATCTCTTGGCCTCCTCCTCCTTTGGATATCTTCGTTGTAGCATATATTCCATCCATCCTCCGTTAATGGCACTAACGAGCTTGACAAATGATTTTACTACATTTACACTCAATAAGCCATTAGTACCGATAATGGTGGTTGTAAGAACATCATCAAAACTTAAGGGCTAACATGAGCGAGACATAAATTTGTGTCTCCCACACCCACGTGGGTTTCTCGGGCGCACGCGAGCGGGTTCCCCAAGCGGACGCGGGTTGTTTCCAGATCCGTTTTGGATCGGTGTTCGGGTATAAATACCTGACGGTCTCTTCTATGGTTTAGTGTGGGAGATAAAATACAGGGGTTAGTCGGCTGAGGAGAAAAGAACAGAGGGTTTCTTTGGCGGCTAGAAAAGAGAGATCTAGGGGAGAGAGTTTTGGAGAGTTTTACAAGAGAGATCAATTTCTTTTGGGTAAAAATCAAATCGTTTTTTCTTTTGAGACGAGCTTGTGGACTGTACAAGTCGGCGGTGTTCTCCTCATACTCTCTCGTAGACATAGGCAAGTTTGCTGAACCACGTAAATCTCGTGTCTTTACTGTTTGCTGGGTGTTGGCTATTGCTTGTAGGTTCTCTCAACAAGTCAATGTTCTCTCAACAAGTCAGTCCTAGAACTGATTAGAGAAAGAGTGTATATTTCACTTTGTTGAGATATTTTACTTTATGTTCTTGTTTCCTTAGTGGAACAGGAATATTGAGATTGACTTGAGCTTTTATGACAATAAAAACCAAAGCTTTTTCTCAGGTGATTTCGCTTCCGCGGCGTGAGAGCGTGACTCTGCGTCCAACACTATAACTTTTAGGTTAAAATTGATTACTAACTTCTGTTTAAGCTCATCAATTCTAAATTGTGCCTAATTTCTCCCCCAATAGGATATCCATAGAAATCATATGAGTCCATTACCGTATCGCTACCACTAAGTTATTCAGGGCCTCCCCAAGAATCAAAATGTGTGCGCTTAATTACTATGCCAATACCAAATATTTTGCGCAGTTTCCCTAAAAAATAGTAGACCGGTTTGATACCCACAAATTTATCCTCACACTTGTACTTATATTTCAATCGATTCCTATTGGACTGAATTCAAGGAGAAGAAAGTGACGAAATAATCCAGATTAAGTAAGAAACAATATTGCCTCCAAAATCAATAGGAGCTAACTACGTAATGCAGGACTCTTACTGGATACTTTCGTAGAGGATCATGACAATCACAAGCTAAATATGACTATATGAGTACATATATATATTATTTGTTGTGCGCGACGCGGAAGCGGTCGAATCACACAATCCAAACAAGAGAGATCACAACCAAATAAACAAGCACAATCACCAATTAACACAAGAGATTTACATGGTTCGGCAAGTTGCCTACGTCCACGGGACAAGAAGGGGATGGGGTTTTCACTAATAGAGAAAGAGTACAAACTGAGATTACAAATCACTCGAAGGAACAAACTAATCTCACCAACAAGCTCTTAATCTCTCCAAACAAAACCCTAAACAAATAGCTCAGAAAATACCTCTTTTCTGTGCTCCAATTTTTCTTCTCCACCAAATTCTCTCTTCCAATTGTTCCATATATATAGAAATCCTAAAATCATAAACATACTAGGAATTCTAAACCAAAACCAAATCAAATTAGGAATCCTAATAACCTCATGTTACCAAAATAGACTAGGAATCCTAATAACCTCATGTTACCAAAATAGATTAGGAATTCTTTATCCAACATTATTGACTTGCGGAAAGAAATAATCATATCTGGGAAGACAAATTCTAACATATTATATATGTAAATCACCTATCTTAACGAGACGAAATCAACCAAATTGTCATATTTCTAAAATGTCATCAGTATCACCAGTTTCTAGCAAAAATCTAAAAATAATTAATGTTTAGTTTATTTTTAGTAATAAAGTTAGAGTCTATTTAGATTAAGAAACAAATTCAATGTTAGAGTCAATTTAGATTAGGAAACAAATTTAATTTTGATTTGCGATTTATTTCCTATATTATAGGGATTTTTTAGTATAGGATTTAATATTTTTTATTTCTTTATAGTTCTAATCTTATTAGGAGTCTAGTTTATTTTTCTATTTAGTAAGAGACATGCAATCCCAAAATTATTGGATCACTTTTATCAATAAAATTCTCTTTTATATTATTTCGTGGATTCGAGGTTATCTCTTCGTGAATTCGAAGATTGTTCTTTGTAGACTGTTGATAAATTTTGAGATTTATCATTTCCACACTGCATTACTAGGAAGACTAAATTTGAAATAATTAATAGTGATTTGAGGGTAAATTGTTCACAATCCCTCTCAGCTATACATTCGAGAACACTTAACACTCCTCAAATAGTTTATTCGCACTTCGCGCTATCAAAAAGATATTCTATTTGGCTCTTAACATCCTTCATGAATTGAGGGGGGTCTAAATGCTAATAAATTAATTGAGTGATGTTAAGAACCAATTAAGGTATATGTGAAGGGTCTTATTTGCAATTTACCCAATTTCCAAATACTAAAGATGTCAGGTACCAATATATTAAAAAAACCTAAATAATTTTGGGTGCAGGAATCCTATTCCGTGAACAAGTCATCTCAACGAGTTTCAATCAATCACAGTTGCTTTGGAGAGAAGATAACAATAGAATATTTCTCCTCCCCCCATTGTTAGTATCGTGGATAGATGTTAAGTATTGCCATGAGTCATGCTTAATAATAATGTTTTAATTAATTAAGCAAGATTATCATTCACATCGGAGCAGGAATAACTTTGAAAATTAGGGACAATTTGCCCGTTCTTCCGTTAGTTTAACTCGATCAGAGCTGCGCACATAAAGAGATTGTACGTATATAAATATTACAGTCCTTGGCCTTTCTCCCCATTTTTTAATGAAGCCAGCTCTCCTACTTTTGTTAAATTATTATTGTTCTGTCTCAGCGTGAGTTGTGTTCTGCTTTAGACTTTAATGGGGTTTTTGTCAGGGAGAGGAACAGGATCTTTAATTAGTATTGAAGTTATTCAGATTCAAACCCAATAAATCAACAAACATTTTTCAGAGTAATACTGATGCACATTTGTCAATGGATTTTATAAGTTACCAACATGACAGCTAAGGTATAAATACTTATTTAATAAGGTAAGTTTTATCATCTTAGTGAATCGTAAACCTCATTATTATCACCAAACAAGTCTTGTTATTCTCTCTTTTGCTTTGTCATGCTTTGCTATAATTAATCTTGATGCCTTGTCGTGAGAGTTAGTCGTTCTTGATACCAATTGGTCGAACCTAACCATCAAAACATATTGTCTTTGGCTTGCAATGAACTTGCATGATGCCCTTGAGTTACCAGCATTGGCTCCATGTTGACCGCAAGTGTGAGTAGAATTTCTTTATAGACATAATTGAGGAATTTCGGAATGGAGAAGCAAACAACATCCAAGAGCAATTCTACGTGTCCTTGCATCATCAATGCACTCTTATACGTTTTTGTTCATTATGGTAAAATCATGCTTGAATCTTTTGGCAATTGAGTAGTATTAAAGTGCTAATCTAACTTCAGTAGCACTATCAAATTTTTGTCCCTTTGCACGTATGGTTATGTGTCACTCAGCTGTGATGTTAGTTTGGTTGTTAACCATGTCTTTCTATCATCATGATCGACTCGTCAGTAGGATTTTCTTTAGGAATACGCTCATCATTACATGATTGGATGAGCGTAGCAACTATGCATCACAAATTTTCTATCTGGATAGTCCCATAATAGTGAAAAAAACACTTTGATACGTAAATTAACTATATATAAACAGTAGCAACTATCCACTATGTTAGACAACCAAGTCATAACTATTTACAAAGGTTAACGAACAACTCGCAAGGTTAACAATCAACCTATGACCTTAACAACTAAGTCATAAGGTTAACAAGAACTCATAACTATCTACTAAGGTTAACAACCAACTAATAAAATTAACAACCAACTCATAACCTTAGCAACCAACTCATAAGGTTAACAACTAACTCATAACATTAACAACTAATTCGTAACTATCTAAGTAGGCTAACAACCAACTCATAACCTTAACAACCAACTTGTAAGGAAGTTAAAGTTTTTGAAATGCTTACACATTTTTTGAAAAAGTTTGGGTAATCTGAAAAGTTGAGGAATCTACAGCGAAGGTAGCGTATATGTCTGTAAAACCATTACGACAACAATACTCGAACATCAAGCTCAAGTCGTCGTCATTTTCAATTGCAAAAACTGAAATTCTTTTTCTTTTCGGATATGAATTTTAGTGAAAGAGATTGCAACAGTAGTTTAAGCCTTTAGGACACTTGATACTTCAAGCTAATGATTTCTATAGAGTCATTGATAACTATGAAAATAGACTTATCCTCTTCGTTGTTTTTTGTATTTGTAACCATGCAAAAGAGGGATCTCTCCGTCATTTTGAAGAAAAGTAGTTGAAGAATCAAAGATGATTTATGGAGGAGAATTAAATGGTCAGGAAAGAGTAATTAGGGTGAGCAAAGAGGATTTATTTGGGGGAAAGAGAGGTAGAAGATGGTTACAATTTGGAGGAAAATGGAGTTTTTCCCCATCCAAAACCCCTTTCTAATCATCATTAATGGCTACAAGTACTGTGACTCTGATGACCAAATCTCTTATTCGCATCCCCGGTTGCTAGAGTGAGTGAGTGAGAGTATTTTGGTCTTCACATGTTTGAAAGTACACATGAGGATTTCAATTCCAACTGGAGGGGGCTCAAGGATTTAGGATTTTGATTTTGGGGGTTTTGAGAACTTTGAAAAAGTCTTTGGGGGGTGGAATAGTTCTTGTTATTTTGGGGGCTAGAAGCATTTTTTTCCTTAGTTAAAACACATTGTAGACAAATATAGTTAGTTACTTTGTTTTTGAGGAATTCAAAACATAGCTATTTGATTTCCAATTATAGTTAGAAATTACAGTCCGTGAAGTTAAGGGGTTGTTTGCTTGCCAAAAAAAAGAAGGAAATCAAGGAATAGGAAACCTATTTCCTTAAAAAAATGTTTTATAGTTGTTTGGTTGGTTAAAAAAAGAAGGAAATTAAATAATAGGAGATGAGATGAGATGAGTTGTCACAATATTATTGGATAATGTGAGTGATTTTTTTAAAAAAGTTGTTTTGAGGTTGTTTGATTGGTTAAAAAAGAAGGAAATCAAAGAATAGGAAACCTATTTCTTATAATAGGTTTTTCTCTTGTGTTTGGTTCATTCTTAAAAATAGGAGATGAGATGAGATGAGATGAGTTGTCATTATATTATTAAAAATAGGAGATGAGATGAGATGAGATGAGTTGTCATTATATTATTGGATGATGTGACTCACACTTAGGGAAATCAATTTCCTTATTTTTTTGGAGGAAATGGATGGAGATGAAAGTTAAAGGAGATGAGATGAGTTGTCACCATATTATTGGATGATGTGATTGATTTTTAAATATGAGATGAGATGAGATGAGATGAGTTGGATGATGTGATGATAAAAATAATAATTTATTAGATGTTGGATGATAAAAGTAATATTTTATTGGATGAGTTGGATGATAAAATGATATTTTATTAGATGAGTTGGATGATAAAATAATATTTTATTGAATGTTGGGGTAAGTTTTAGGGATGGAAAAGATTATTGGTGAGCGGGAAAGTTTGAACTTACAAAAATTGAATTGTGCATCTCAATTAGCACCGAGAAGGAATAATAAATTTTGACTTCTGCATCGCAGTTAGTCTTAAAATAAATAAACAGTGTGCTTAATTTGTTCCAAATGTGTAAAAAGGGTTTGCTTCGGATTTAAGGAAAGAGCACCATATCTTGATTAAATTAATAATTCCGTGTGACCAAAGAAGGGGTCATTCTCTATTCTTGGTCGGTTGAAGATTTAACGCTTTCCATCGATAGAGTTTGGGTTGGCCTCCAAACTCATCCCTCAAATAAAAGGTCATCATAACTATTCATTTTGTGGCCATAAACAATATTATAAACCAACAAAGGGGTTAACCTTCTGTGGTTGGTGTTGTGCACAGCGGAATTCGAAAGTTAAATAGTGCACGACAAGACAACGAGGAAGATCACAACCAAACACAAGCATAAATCACAAATCACAGCAAAACAATAAATTTACATGGTTCCGCAAGTTGCCTACGTCCACGGGGCAAGGAGGTGGGAGTTCTTACTATTAGAGATGAAGAGAAATACAAATAGGGTTACAAAATCACTCAAAACCCTAAAACAAAGCTTTCTAAATCTCTCACAATTCTCCTACAAAAGGATGCACAATACTCTCTCAAGAGTCTGCTCAAATCGTCCTTGTTTAGCCCTAATTAACCAGGTTTAGGGTTATATATCAACACAAAACAAAACGGGTCAGAAAACAAAAGCCCAGGCCCACACTGGAGTCGCGGTTGATCCCACTTGACACTGTGCTCGACCGGACAGAATGACAGAAACTGGAAAAATCGATTACAGGGTCCGCGGTCGACCGGATAGAAATCCGAAAATGCACCCTGTAGTGTGCACGTTGTCCGGTCGAACGCAGCTGATCTCGCGGTCAACCGTCAAGCTGCCTGATAGTTTCCTGCTTGCTCTTGAGCTGTTCTTCGCCGTCTTCGTCACTTCTACATGTGATAACCCTGGTGATAACCCTTGATTTATGTTAAAAGACCAACCGGTCTTTCCTAGTGAAAAGTGTCGAACTGTGTTTTATTCATAAGAGTTCAACGAAACAGATCCAAAATACAAAACTAGCGAAAGCCTAAAAAACTGAGGCGATACACAGACATCCAAATCACAAAAAGGCAAAAATAAAATACGATGCTGATATAGAAATCCGAGGGGAAAAGAGTCTACTATCCCATCACGCGGATGCTAGTCCTCCAACTCTAACCCAAATAAATTAATGATAAGTATGATAAAAGCATTACCATCCTAGAATATTTACGATTTCTCTCTAACCGTTGAATCAATCCATCTGTTCTGTCTTGCGCCTTGTTCTGTGAAGAGCGGCTGTGCAGCCTATGCTTACATATCTATTATTGTTGTACTGTTTCATCCTCAAATAAAGCATGGAACTTTTTATTGATCGGAGCATATTCATAGAAATAATGTGGGCCGTAGACGTATTGTTATTAATGGCCGCGAATAAATACGATCAGAAGAGACGCTAAGATGAGACGAGAGCAGTTAATCTAGCTAGCCAACAAGGGTCGTTGTGTCGCTCTTGTTCGCGTGGTCCCCTTCTTCTCTTTTTGTTTCTAGTAGTAGTAAGAGGAGGGTTAATCACGTATGCCTCTAGACTTTTTTCTATTTTTGCAACTTAGACTTTGCATATCTAAACAGAGTAATGATTAATGTTATATGTATGATAGTGTATGCAATGTCTGCATGACACATAACATGCAGAAGCATAGTAATTCAAGGGGTTAAGAAACCAGATAGTCTATTAGATTTTTTTTTTTTGGTAAATTTTAAATGTAATATTTTCCTACTGTGAGAGTATTTTCGTATTTTTTTTTCAAGAGCAAGGAAACTTTTTTTAGGGTTTTTTTTTTCCAAATGTTATAGGGCATTTCCCATACTCGAAAAATGTGACTCACTGACCAGAAAGGACTTCTCTTACGTGTACTTTATAAAAAGTAAATGCATATGAAACATCACTTAACTACAGATTTTCTTATTTAAACACTATTCAATTTGAAAGAAATTGTAACTCCTTTATTCTTACCTATGTTGTTTGTTTTTGCCGCAACTTTTTGGTGTTATGACAACACCTAGTCGACCATGTATGTTCAAAATTTAGCTCTCGTTAAAGCAACCTAGGTTTCTAACTGCTCCTACCCAAACATAAGAAATATATAGAGGTCTTTTTGAAACACATTGAAATTGTTGGATATTTTGAAAATGTCAATATTGACACCTAACTAATCTCCTCTTTAATCTCCACTAATCCCGCTAAAAATTCCTAATTCCCCTCTAACTACAACCACTTCTTTGGACTCTTTCTCCTCTCACTAATATAAAACCCATTTAATAAACCCCTAAGTCCCCGAGCTCTTCATGGTTTTATCTGTTGGAAATTTATCAAATAATTAAAATTATAGCATGAAATAAATCCGAATAAAATAAACAATTAAATATGGCCTGACGGGAGCAGTCGTGTATTCACTACCCTAGAAGATTGAGAACCCGTCTATCGCCCTGGCATAGATGGTTTCCTCCCCCTAGCGGTAAAAGCCCCCGGAAACGACCGGCCTCTGCACTCGAGCGAGAGTGCAGAGCTTCAGCTCAGATGAAGGAAGTTGCCCATAAAATAAAACTAAGATGTAGATGAAAATAATATGTAGGGAAGAAGAGAAACTTGTTGTATATTTTTCCTTATTTTTGCTTATTATTTTGAGCTCAACATACGGATATATATATAGGGTTGGAAAAGACGTTACAAAACCCGTAATTAATTCCGTAACGTTTGTCATAATTATATAGCCATTATGCACGTATTAATCGCCGAGGAAAATAAAATATGTAAAACATGTTAAATTGCATTTTTCTTAAATAAAATATCCAACATTATCTCTGCCACTGTTCCTTCCCACGTTCCGAACTCCGAAGACAGAAAAATGAGAGAGGAGAAAGAGAAAGTTAGAGAGGGGTTGGGGGAGATTGTCTTCATCATCCATGTCACCAGACACGCGATTGTCAGAGCAAAGGGAGCGAACAACTTTTAGCAAGGATCTCTTCGTCTAGCTATTCATATCAATCAACGTTGAGTCCGGCTGTTTTTAGGGGCTTTTACCGCTAAGTGGGAGGGGATCGACTGTGTTAGGGCGATAGGTGGGTCCTCAATCTTCTAAGACAGTAATTACACGACTGCTTTCCGTTCAGACCTGATTTTCTTATCTCTTACTTATTTAATTCGGATTTAATTTACACGCTATAACTTTTATCTAATAATTTTTTCCAACAATCTAGAAGATTGAGTGATTATAGCATTTAAGTATTAAATCCAAAATAATTATAATTTATAATTCTTCTATTACTGTTTAAAAAAATTAATTTTTATTGTTTATATGTTACTGTTCATCCAAAAGATAATTAAAAAAAATTCTCGATGAATTGATGCATGCTAACTAAATAGAGCTACAGTAGTATACTTCTATGCAATTACATAGAGTCCTACAGTTGTTTATATGTTTTGCTTCAAATATTTCTTAAAATATACAATGAGGTGTAAGTTCTTCTGGTTGTAGAAACTAGTAACATCGGAATGATTTTAATAAACTTTTGTCTGAAATTTATCATCCTTGTGGTATATGTTTGGAGATTAAGTTTAGCAATCTTCTTATGCAACTTCTCTCAAATGTGAAATAAATTATATTCGTGCAACAAAATTTTGGGTTGAAATTTGTTAATTTTAGTTTATTTCTTCACCCATCATATATTAATCTACAATTGTCAGTAACTCATCCTATTGTGATTATGAGATATAATATAAGGTTTCATGATTCCTACACAATGGGTTGAGTGTCTTAAGTTATAATGATCTCTTGACACAATTATGCACAGATGCCATCTGTACACTTTCACAATCAAACATGGAAACCAGCATCTAATTCATAATATGTTAATGCCACTCCATCTTCTCTTTTATTAACAGAAGGTTTGAATTATTTTAAGTATATAATGATCTGCTACACCTTTTGTGAAACTTTCTTTTTCGTTATGGTTATCCATTTGCATTTTACTAATTATTCATAGCATATCTGCTATCATAGTATAGCATTATATCTATTGCCAATATGCGTCATGTCACGATGTGCCTTCATTGGTTCTAAAGTTTTGGTCACTCTTAATTACTCATGCCTGCATCAGAAAGTTGACTCTTGCGGAATTCACATACTTTTTCAAACATATGTATCTTGATTGATTTGTTAACTACATTACATGGCAATTCATTAGTCTGAAATTTAATTTTTTTTGGACTAAGTTTGCATCTTTTAATTCTATTTTATATGGTGAATTATATTTTAAATCTTCAAAAGTAAAGATTATCTCTTTTATTGCATTATGATGGATATTACTATAAATGTTCATATGTCATATTAGATCACTTGCATTTGTTACATTACAAGGATCTTGCCGTGTGTCGCACACGCTGACGTACACCTGTTTTTCTCTGGTGTACGTCAGATTTAGGAGACGGACAGCCTCAGTTCGGGATAGTACAGGAACCGGAGGATTTGCAGCAGTAAGGTCTTCCAGATGGATCAGAAGAACAATCTGAAGCTTAGACTTTTTCTTTCTATAGTAGTTGATGAACGCTAGATCTCTTTTGCAGAACCTTACTTCAGTCTGGTGTTGGATTTAGTTATTTTAGCAGTACTTTCCTTTTATTTCTGTTGGGCTATGTATTTTATATTTTTGTTGGACCGTTTTGTAATAAGGGCATGTTTGACCCATATTTTTATGTCTGTGATGATTTACCATTGATGATATGTCTATTTCTTATTCTGGGTTGTAATTATATTTTTATTATTATGATCGGGGACTTGTGATTGAGATTTGTATATTTGACGCTTAGCGTATTGGATTGAGAAGAAAAAAAATGATATATATATTTCTTCTCAATCTAATACGTCGAGGGCTTATTCACGCTCCGATTCCCCGGTATTTTGGGAAGCGGGACATGACAGGTTTTAGTGGTGGCCCATGCAAGTCACGGTCCCGAGTTTCCACTAGTAAGAATATGATAGATAACTTAGACGCATATCATATTTCATCCGTAAGACTAGGTTTAAGCCCTTATACTATTATTTTAATAAACTATGTTTTAGTTACTTACTTACCCGATTTTTACTTTGATTTTGACCTTAATTTTCCTCTCGATTCCCGCTTTCTTTAGAACCATGGTGACGACTCGTGGCAATGGTAACTCGTCCGCCACTGGAGGTGGACCCGAACCAACTTCTAGAGATGATTCATGGATTAGTTGTGAATCAGCAGTTCATGGCTAGGCAGCTACAGCGGGAGCCTCAGCCCCAGCCTCCTCCTCGTACGGAGCATGGGGTTAGAGAGTTTCGATATATGCGGCCTCCTTCCTTTTCTGGTGCTGAGGGACCTTTAGCAGCAGAGGAGTTTCTCAAGGTCACTGAGACTATTCTCACGGTGACCCGCATCCCCCATGCTGAATGGGTGGACCTTATGGATATTCAGCTCACCGACATCGCTCGAATTTGGTGGACTGTAGAGAAGGCTCATCTGGAGAGGCCCATCCTGTGGGAGACGTTCACCGAGCGCTTCAACAGGAAATATTTTCCTCAGTCAGCTCGGGATGAACTCCTACGAAGATTTGTTGAGCTCAAGCAAGGAGGGCGAACAGTAGATAAGTACGAGGCCGAGTTTTCTTCTTTGAGCCGATATGCTCCCGACTTGGTTGCAGACCCTACGATTAGGAGGCATCAGTTTCAGAAGGGTTTGGACAAGTACATTAGGATGGCTTTGGCAGGTAGAGCTTTGGCGACCCATGATGCGGTACTGGATGCAGCTCGCGAGATTGAAAGCGTGCATAAGGAACCTGAAGACTCTCATGTGATTCGGAGTAGGGCACCAGTAGTTCCAGATAGGAATGTCGAGCGTCCTCCTCAGAGGCAGCAGCAGAACCCGCAGAGGCAGTAGCATTTTCAGCATCAGCCATTTCATCAGGCTCATCCTTATCAGCGTCCTGGAGTGCGGTCTCATAGCCAGTCCCCGGTGATGTGTTCTTATTGTGGCTATCTCGGGCTTGTGCTACACCTATGGGTCCCCCAACCATCTCAGTCCGAATTGTCCGCATAAGCAACAGGTCCATTTGCCACCTCCTCCAGTTCGGGCAGCTCTTCCATCTCCACCTCGACCTTCCCCAACAGCACCAGCTCAGTAAGGATCCTACCCCCGAGCAGGGCCTCTTCTCCGCATAGGCAGGTTTTTCAGCAGGTGCGAGGGCAACAACCATCACGACAGACATTCATGATGACGACTGTAGGAGCTGAGGCGAATGACCAAGTCATAACTGGTAAGAGTTGTTCTTTTAGCTTTGTTTGCATATAATTTTCCTTATTAGTATTGCTTGATGATATTATGATAGGATTTGTTTATGAGTGCTAGCTTAGATGTATTTCCATCCTCCTATAATAGGCAAAGTTCTTGTTTTTCCGTTCTTGCTTTATCACTCTTTGACTTTGGAGCTTCCCATTGTTTCTTATCTCGTCGATTTGCGAGTACCCACACTTGTTCCATATCTCTGTCCTTGGGTTTAATTCTGAGGACGGAATTTGTTTTAAGGGGGGTAGGATGTAACAATCGTAATTTTTCGATACGTATTTTCTAGTATTTAAATTATTATATTTTATTTTATTAATATTTTTTCCCAATTTTTGGAATTTTTTGAGTTTTCAAAATAAATAAATGAATAAATAAAATATACAGTCTTGTATTTATTAGTTCTGCTAAATATTAATTTATAGTTTACTGAATTTTATATATATATAAATATTTGGTCACTGACATTATTAATGACCTTGTTATTATTGATATAACCTAAGCATAGTACAGTAACATATAAATATAAATATAAATATTTTTTTGGTTATTAATAATTTATTAATATAATTCTTATTCTGAATTTTTATGTAAATATTTTCCATAATCTTTTTCTCCCTTAATTCTCTCTCTTTTGAATTCTTTCCATAATCCCTCACAATCAATTCCTTAATCACTATTTAACACATTCCTTTTTAATCCCGTAATTCTCTCCCTCTCTCTCCAATAATTCACCTCTCACCATCATTTTCTCTCTCTCACGTACACCCCCTCTCACATCATCTCTCTCTTCTCTCTCCCCTCAAAAGAACCCACATCAGATCCTCCTCCTCCTTCTCTCTCTCGTTCACAAAACCCAACTCCAGTTTCCCCTCCTCTTCTCCCCGCTCCTACCAAGCCGGACGACGGCCGCGACCGGCCAGACGAGATCGCGCCATCAATCTCCTCGCTGACCGGCACGTTCAGTCTGAACCGCCCACGCCCAGCGACGCCCGCTGCTCCGCTGCGCACCCACTAGTCGAGGGCACCGCGCCGCTGCCCGTACCCAGGCAGCCACGCCAGGCTTGCGCCAAACCAGCAGACCGCCTCCGCTGCACCAAGCCGCGCGACCTTCCTCTGAGTTCCCTCAAGACAGTCGAGCTCACAACCTGAGCTCGTGGCCAGCGCCACCAACGCAAAACGCCAGATCCGGCTCAAACGGCTCTCTTGCCCCCTGCACCAGCCGCCACCCTTCAATTTTCGTGCAGTCTCACCATCATCAGCCGGGAACCGTGCTCTCACACGGCAGCAGGCTCTCCGACGAACTAACGGGATTCCCGCCGTCCGTCAGCTATCAAACCAGAGGCATGACCTTCACGGCCAATCGGCGTAGCGACCCTCGACACCGCACGCGCTCTCGCGTTTCGCCCCACCAACCCCCAAACTCCGAACAAAGCAGATCCGTCCGACCCGTCCCAAAGCCCCGCCGATAATCCCGACGACGCAGGGTAACATGCGCGATCACGCGCGCGTTCCCCTCCTGAGTCTCCGCTGTCGTGACGCCGCGTAACAGCCCGCTCTACATCATAGGCAAGATGACCGGCTTTTCTCTTGAATGTTATAGTAAATAAATAAGTTAAAAGAATTTATTTTTGAAAAATTAGAATTATTTATGAATTATTTAAGAATAAATATAGTAGTGATCTTTATTTTGTAAAGGATTATTTACTGAATTTATAAATTAATGTCATGAAAAGATTAGTTTAGAATTAAAAAGGATTAATTGATTTATTTATCATATATATATATATATATATAATAGTATATGATATATATATATATATATATATATATATATATATATATAGAGAGAGAGAGAGAGAGATATTAATGGGTATCCTTGTCATAGGAGGGGATTTCCTCCTTGACGCCTCTAAAATCACATGATTGAGCGACATTGTGGATGATCCGCTCCGTTGAACTTGATCTACATATTCTAAAACCTCAACACACCAAGTTTGGGGTGAATCCGTCGTCGTTTGACCCTCCATCGAGCCATGTGAAAAGTTCTATTCATTCAAAACCGTTAAAATTGATACGAGTGGATGAAGGGTCAAACGACGACGGGTTCAACCCCAAACTTTGTGTGTTGGGGTTTTAGAATATGTAGATCAAGTTCAACGGAGCGGATCATCCATAATGTCGCTCAATCATGTGATTTTAGAGGCGTCATAGGAGGAAATCCCCTCCTATGACAAGGATACCCATTAATCTCTATATATAATTTCATTATATGCGAATGTTACCTGTGTTTGCCACCTATTACAATGATACCGACACGTTGACACTCTTATTTATACTCATAGTATTTAACTTGTTCGATACTGTAACATGATTAGTTTAGTCTATATTGTGATTTCTTGTGTGAGATTGCTTGACATGAATAATTGTGTGCAAGCTTATTGTTTTATCACTTAGTTGTTATTCAATAGGAGAGACTGTACATGAAGACGATTTCTGTTAAAAGTATGATTTATAAGCGTGCTTCAAAGCATGATTATACTCACTCGACATCGATATCCCGATATGAGGAGTCCCGAGTTCCCTCGATATCGATATCCCGGTATGAGGTTTCCTTGATTATTATTATTATTATAGCATTGACTAGACGATGCACTCTTGATCGGACGTGTTATGGGTCACGGTTATTTTCATAGTTTTTGCAGAAGTCGTTCCACGGTTACTCTATGGTTAGTGCATGATATTTCATGTACAGTTACATAATTAATATGACAAACATGGGGATATAAAGGGGAATTGGACGAAGAATATAACATTTATATAAACGGGCATATGCGCTTTCTTGATATTGTGAGTTATATATATACTTGGGCCGGAGAGCCAAACTTGACTTGAGGGTGGCCCCCGAACGACTTTACGAGGACCCGATTATATATGTGAAAATATTCTTCCCTAATTCAAATAACATGTAAAACAAGAATAATATGCTTGCGTGTCTTATGGTGGACTTTGTTGGTTTTATGAGATGTAGACTAGTTGTATTTCTTTCATACATAGATCGGGATTAATAATTAATTATCTATAATTTGAGACATAAGGTATATATATGAGGGTTTCCTTGTTTGGATTATTTCGCTCGACGTACTACGTCTCAAGTTATAGGTATTTAAGTATTAATTCTATCTAGTTGTGTGATTGGATACTTGGATGATTACCCTGTTGGCTAGCTGTGTGATCTTGACACTTGGATAGTTTCTTAGATTCTTCTGATGATTTTATTCCAGTGATAGATTGCATTTATACTATAAGTAATTCATTTGCATGTTATTATTATTATTATTATCACTGTTTTTGCTTTGGTCGTTCGATCGTTCCTATTTCTCTCTGTGGGATCTTACCGTGTGTCGCACACGCTGACGTACACCTGTTTTTCTCTGGTGTACGTCAGATTTAGGAGACGGACAGCCTCAGTTCGGGATAGTACAGGAACCAGAGGATTTGCAGCAGTAAGGTCTTCCAAATGGATCAGAAGAACAATCTGAAGCTTAGATTTTTTCTTTCTATAGTAGTTGATGAATGCTAGATCTCTTTTGCAGAACCTTACTTCAGTCTGGTGTTGGATTTAGTTATTTTAGCAGTACTTTCCTTTTATTTCTGTTGGACTATGTATTTTATATTTTTGTTGGACCGTTTTGTAATAAGGGCTATATATATATATATATATATTTCTTCTCAATCTAATACGTCGCGGGCTTGTTCACGCTCCGATTCCCCGGTATTTTGGAAAGCGGGGCGTGACAAGTCCCCAAGCTCTTCATGGTTTTATCTCTGCCACTGTTCCTTCCCACGTTATGAACTCCAAAGATAAAAAAATAAGAGAGAAGGGAGAGAAAGTTAGAGAGGGGTTGGGGGAGATTATCTTCATCATCCCTGTCACCTGGCACGCGATTGTCAGAGCAAAGGGAGAAGATAACTTTTAGCAAGGATCTCTTCGTCTAGATATCCATATCAATCAACGTTGAGATTGGCTGCTTTCGGGGACTTTTACCACTAGGGGAGGGGACCAACTACATCATGGCGATAGGCGGGTCCTTAATTTTCTAGGGTAGTGATTACACGACTGCTTTTCGTTCAGGTCTGATTTCCTTATCTCTTACTTATTTAATTCGGATTTAATTTACACGCTATAACTTTTATTTGATAATTTTTCCAATAGAAATACCAAAAGGTCTTGATATATTGACTAATAATACTAATAATAATTCTAACTACGCTCCACTTTTCTTAGCTAATCCCACATTACAATAGAGATGGAGAAGTATAGACTCTCTCGTTCTTAGCTAATTCCACATTACAATAGAGATGGAGAAGTATAGACTCTCTCGATGAGTTATCAAAGAAGAGATTTGATCTCACATTTTTTTCTTTTATAGTGTAGAAGTAGTTTGGGTAGAGTAGTGTACTTATCATTACTAAATTGTTTGGTTTGCTGCAAACATAAATTGCAGCAAAAACTCGATTTGGATATCAAAAAATCTCAGTCATTTACAAAAACATAGATACTTCAGAGAAATTCGTGTACACAAAAAATTAGGGGAAAAAATATTGGATAGCAGGTTCCTAATATATTTTCTAATTTGTTTTGGTAACAAGTTATTGGGATTTCTAATCTGTTTTTGTAACATGATTCCAAATCTATTTTGGTAACAGGTTTTTAGGATTCCTAATTGTTGACCTTCTTGTTTTGATGATGTTTAACAAACAATTTACCACCAATGTTGTTTGTCTAGTATTTGTGTCTTCTTATTTATTATAGACAAACAACGAGTTGGAGGATGGATGGAATAGAGCTTCAACGATCATATTCAAAGGAGGTTGGCGGAATGTCGGTGAAGCTTATGCAATCCAAGTTCAAGATCCAAGTTCAGCTTCATCCGTATAGTGTATCAAGTTGAGCTACAATGAAGATCAAGATCAAGCTTGGGTAATCTAGTTTAGATTTTATATTATGTGTGTTAAATACGTTAAGCTCAATATCTATACACACACATTTATTGGTTTCTTCGTATATATATATAGTTATATATATACATAAGTTTTGCTTTCTATGTATATATATAGTTATATATATACATGCATGGTTTTGGGTTTTCATATTTATAATATGAAATCACATATTTCATATTTACTAATGTGTTTTTGAAAACATTGCATAGAATATGCAATTTTGTGAAAATTATGTATTCTTAGCTTTTGGACTTAAAAATAATCATATACATATTTTATTAAGTCTATATAATCATTATGCAAAGTTTCAAAACATGGTTTAGCCAAAATATCAAAATTCACATGTTTATATTTTCGTGTTTTGAACTATTTTGCAAAATGATGATTTTTCACAAATGGGAAATGCAATTTGGAAAATTCTTTTTGTAACATGCTCATTTACATGTTTATATACATTTTTCAAAGTTTCATTATTTTTGGACTTCATTTGTTATTTTTAACAATTTTTCAAAGTCTCAAAAATCAGCTCTAAAACCTGTTTTTCTGTAATATCAGTTTTCGGTCGACCGCACCGGTCGACCGCTCAATTGTTCATTTGTTTCTGGGCAGCAGAGAGTTTGTCGGTCGACCGCACCGGTCGACCGAGAGCTCGATATTTCCTTCGGTCGACCGCACCGGTCGACCGACGAAGTTCCTGCTCGATTCTCAGTCTGGGATCTGAATCGCGGTCGACCGCGAATATTTTCGGTTGACCGCCGCGGTGTCAGATCAATCTCAACGGCTATTTTCTTAGAGCCGTTGCAGAATAGTTTTTTGGTCTTTTTCTTGGCTTTCTCTTTCCTTTGGGGTTTCATATATATACCCCCTTACCTCAGATTTTATAATTTTAACAAGGGTTTTAGTTTGGTTTAAGTGTGTTTAAGAAGCTTTTAAGCATTTGGAAGTTTGAGTTTGAGAAATCAATTTCACAAGAGCTTGAGGAGATCATCTATTGGTGTTTGGGCATCCAACTATTCTCCTTCTACCTCTTGATCTATTGAGAAGTTTTCTAACTCTTTTCTCTAGCAATTTTATTATTGATTTTTATATTCTTATTATTGCTAGTTTGCTATTTGAGTTAGATTTTATTTTATCTCATTGTTACACACACCCACTTGAGCCTATTGTATTTATATTCATAATATATTTTTGGTTGGTGAGAGTTGTAACAATTGAGTGTGAGCTTTCATTGTGTTCTCATCCATAGTTGAGAACAATCATTTGTTATATTGTGCTTATTGTGAGATTCACTTTGTAATACACTTGTACACCGAGAGGAGTGTGTGGTGAGAGTCGGGGATCATTCCAAGAGGAGTAGCGTCGGTTGACGAGCCTAGGGAGAGGTTGTAACCGAGCACTTGAGGGAGACACGGCTAGGTCCAACACTTGTAAGGGTGTAGAGTGTGATTGCAAGAGTGTCGATTGTAAAGTTTTCGGTTATCTAGAAAACCGAGTGTGAGGTGTAAACGTTATTCGGGTGAACGTAGAAAACCCGGTTGTGATAGTGGATTTCTCCCCGGGAGTGGGGAGCAGAGACGTAGGACGGAAGGTCCGAACTCCGTGATCATATTGCTTGTTTGAGTTTGGCTTAGCACTTATATTTGTTCATCTTTATAGCCTTTCTCTCATTGTTTATTTCATCCACTATTTCATTTGTTTATGTTACCCTTGTGTTTGCATATCCTTACATATATCATATTGTATATCTTTTTGATAGGATATATCATCTTGTGTTAGTTTATATATCCTTGCATATACATATTCATCATATAGGATATATCTCATTGTTCATATTGCTTATCCTAGCTTATACAGTTGTTACATTTCATACTTGCTAGGATAACTTGTTAATTAATTTTAATTGGTATTTAATCGGATTAGATTAGCATAAGACCCTAATCACCCCCCCTAGGGTCTAACACTAATCTGTTTTGTTTTTGGTTTTAGAATTCCTAGTATGTTTTTAGTTTTAGGATTTCTATATATACAGAATGATTGGAAGAGAGAATTGAGCTACGAATTAGAGATATTTGGAGCAAAGAAAAGATGTATTTTCTGAGCTATTGGTTAGGGTTTTATTTGGAGAGAATTAGAGATTTGTTGGTGAGATTAGTTAGTGAGTTCACGTAATTATTAATATCAGTTTGTACTCTTCTTCACTATTAGTAAAAACCTCATCTCCTTCTTGCCCCGTGGACGTAGGCAACTTGCTAAACCACATTAAAATTGATTGTTTGTGTTCGTGGCCTTATTTTGAATTGTTTGTGGCCTTCTCTCTTGGCGATTGGTTTGGTTTCTCGAAGCACATCGGTGTTTTTGGCTTCCGTACAATAAGTGGTATCAGAGCTCGGGCCATGCTTGGGCTGTTTGGAGGAGTAGATCGCTTTGGAGGCTCGTCGAGGGCTTCGTTTGGTGATAGAGGTGGGATCTTTTTTGGTAAAGACTCTATCTTTTTTAGTTTTGGATCTATTCTTCGTTTGTTCCGTATTGGTTTGTTGGTGCTTGGGTTATTTGGAGGAGTAGATCGCTTTGGAAGTTCGTCTAGAGCTTCAGTTGGTGATAAATGTGAGATTTTTCCTATTAGTGATATTGTCTTCCGTCGTGTTGGGGTGAGATCTTTCGGAGACTCTTGTTAGTGATTTAATTGGAGGTAAAAATCTCTACTTTATCAGTTTGGATCTATTCTTTGTTTGTTCCGTATTTGTTTTGGTGCTTTGAGATAGATAGCCGGGATAGAAGGATTTGAGGCTGGGATATTTGATTGTTGATACGGTGTATTAAATTATTGAGAAGTGACTTGACCTGCATATTGAAGTCCTTTGAGCACATTGGTATGAGCGAGGGGACCGAGGAGGAGTTTAACACTTCTATTCGACGATCGAGAGGTCTTTTAGGTAGTGTTCATTCAGGCATTTGGGGGCCTTATAAGGAGGCATCATTGGAAGATAATCGATATTTGGTTTTCGTAGTTAGTGATTGTTCTAGGAAATTGTGGGTTGCAACCAGGTCCCATTGGTTTGAAGTCCTAGAAGTCAACAACAGTTGGAGGAAGTGTATTGGCAGAAAGGTAATCCATCGTTCTGATTTAGGTAAGGGTTCTTTCTTGCATTTGTGCCGAGCTCTTGGCAGTTTGATACACATTATTAGAGAGGAAACATTAGGGTGACGAGATGAGATAATACTTTTGATGGGTCGTTCCTTACTGGAGGAGGATCGGCGTTTGATGTCGAGCATTGGTTTTGGTGTTCGAGCTTCGACATGTTTGGGTCATCTTAGTCATAGGTTACCGACTATTGTATTTGAAGATTTTGGATATGGTGGAGGTGCTTCAGATTTTGGGTTACGTCGGATGTTTGATTGCCCAGTATTTGGTCACATCAAGGATGTGAGATTTGATCTGATTGTACCTTTAGGATTCAGATGCTCGTTTGGTTATCAGTTAGAAGACTCTGATTTTGTTCTGAATAGGTATGTCACATTTGATTCTTGGTAGATGGAGAGTGTTGATCAGATCATTGGGATATCGCAATGTGTGGAGGCTGATGCTATTCCACGTTGGGTTGAGATTACTCTACATACTCCAGATCATACTGCATAGTTTGGGATTCCAGCTGAGGTGACACAGTTTGGGGATCATATTGATGTGGATGCA
This sequence comes from Asparagus officinalis, assembly GCF_001876935.1. Lineage (NCBI taxonomy): Eukaryota > Viridiplantae > Streptophyta > Magnoliopsida > Asparagales > Asparagaceae > Asparagus > Asparagus officinalis. The sequence continues at coordinate 18,375,404 of NC_033795.1, read as the reverse complement.
GATGATGAGTTGGTTGATTCGGATGCATCTGGTGGACATAGTTTGGATTTGGATATGGTCGTTGATTCACCTCAGGTGGAGGTGTTTGGTTTATTTCACTTTGGGGCCATTAGGAGAGCTATCAGTCGCAGATTTATTGGTGAAGAGTTGAGAACTCTTCTATTAGATCGAGGGTCTTTAGAGGCTATTTGGTGAACTACGTGAATACTTGATTCCTTAGGAAAGAGGATACGTAGGCAGCCATTTTATGATGCAGCCGATTTGGTGAGTTGATACCGATGTTTGGAGAGTGATCACATTCTTGTTTGGGTCTCGACTGGTAGTGGATTGAGTCCGTTGTTGTGAATTTATTTTTACTTCGTACTAGACGCAACAAGTGAGACATTTGGTTCGGTTGGTGTCGGCTCGGTTTTGGGTAAACTTCGCCGAGGTGGAGAATTGGTGGATAACATGTTTCTAATATGTTTCCTAATTTGTTTTGATAACAGGTTATTGAGATTCCTAAATTGTTTTGGTAACAGGATTCCAAATCTGTTTTTGTAATAGGTTATTAGGATTTCTAATCTATTTTATTTTTAGTTTTAGAATTCCTAGTATGTTTTTGGTTTTAGGATTTCTATATATATGGAATGATTGGAAGAGAGAATCGAGCAGCGAATTGAGGATATTTGAAGCACAGAAAAGATGTATTTTCTGAGCTATTGGTTAGGGTTTTATTTGGAGAGAATTAGAGATTTGTTAGTGAGATTAATTAGTGAGTTCGAGTGATTTGTAATCCCAAATTGTACTCTTATTCACTATTAGTGAAAATCACATCCCCTTCTTACCTCGTGGACGTAGGTAACTTGCCACACAACGTTAAAATCGGTTGTTTGTGTTCGTGCCGTTATTTGAATTGTTTGTGGGCTTCTCTCTCGGCGATTAGTTTGGTTTCTCGAAGCACATCGGTGTTTTGTCTTCCGTCACGCATAACAAAAAACGCCTGATCCGTTGGTGAGACGGAAAGATCTACAAAAAATAAGAGAACAATTGGTGAGCAGGTATATATAAGCGTGCATCATCGACCCCTTTATATGCATCACAATTGTATCAGGACGTAGCTAGGGCATGATGGAGTCATATCCACGTAGGTCTGTCCATCCAGGCCGGCCCGGCCTGAAAAACC
>NC_033795.1:18348946-18374229 GCF_001876935.1 Asparagus officinalis | reverse complement strand
AGCCTGGCAAAACCGGAGCCCCGGGCCGGGCCGGGTTTTATTTGGTTTTTTAATTTTTTTCAAGAATACAAAGCAAAAAAAACACAATTTTGATAAAAAATTATATTATTAATCAATTGTAATTATGTAATTTACAAATATAAAAAATTATAGAAATTAAAATAATATAAAATAATTGTAGAATTTATAGAAACAGATAAAATTATAAATAATTATAGAACTCAAAGAGCCCCAAGGCCCAATCAAAGACATATAAATATATATGTTGTGGCTAGGATTTGAATCACTAACCTCCTCTCCAAACTACTAAATTTTAGCACTAGACATATTTCTCTCTCTATAGAGAGAGAGATATATATATAGAGAGAGAGAGAGAGAGAGAGAGAGAGAGAGAGGAATATGGGTATGCTTGGTAGTGAGGTGGCATATTATCCTCCACTCATTCAAATGGGGGGACCACATTCACATGAGTTGAATGTGGTCCCCCCAATTGAATGAGTGAATGGGAATGAGACACCTCACTACCAAGCACAAAATAAATTTGTACTTGGTACCAAGTATACCCATATTTCTCATATATATATTACACATATAAAATATTAAAAAAATAAAAAAATTAAAAACTTACTATTTCAGGTTCGGTCGGGCCCGGGCCGGTGAGCTTTTTTGCAACCCTATATCCATGTATTGACTATTGAGGATAAGAATAATGTCGGTCAATGTAAGACAAAATTTCGCCATATATCGCTTTCAAAGATTTGGTTCCTCCATGCCTCTATCTCGACGTCGTGTTTTGGGGCCAAATCTACATCCAAAACCCAGCTAGGGCCAAGATCTTTTAGTTTCAGGGTTTCTCTTTGCATGTTGGTCAATGGTCCTTTAAACCTATATTGTTTTGACATTAATTCCACAAATTATTGAAATTTGTACTTAGTCCCTGAAATCTTGTTGGTCCTTACGAAAGTAGTCCCTATGTTAGTTATTCTATCTAAATTAATAATTCAGCACGGGTTAGTTGATCACACATGGGGATTTACATTTCTACCCTCAATTATTCGTTCCCCTCCCCTAAATCCCGAATAACTTAAAGAAATCATACTCCCTTTAAAAGCACGAGTTCGGAAAATCTTTTTTAGACAAATATACTCATTTATAGTTTGAACTACTTTATCTATAATCAAATTCTAATTTTCAATGGTCAATATTACCCTTCACTATTTTGAATATTTTATTTATATCTTAATCTATCCTAATCATAGTCATATCTTATCCTAATCCTATGTGAACCATGTTTAGCTTAACAATTTAAAAAAACTAATATTAATAAAATATATAAAACATAAAAATGATATTAGTTTGTTAAGATAAAGAAATTACAAGTAGATAACATATTATAATACATAAAGTTTTGCAAAAAAACCATAAAAAGTTTTAAAATTATAGAAAAGACCCTGAAAAGTTCAAAATTATAAAACTCATCCAAAAAAAACCATAAAAAGTTTTAAAATTATAGAAAAGACCCTGAAAAGTTCAAAATTATAAAACTCATCCAAATGTCTCAAAACTTAAAATGAAAAGTTCAAAATTATAAAACTCATCCAAATGTCTCAAAACTTAAAATAAAAAATATAAAATTAAAAAAGTAACATCAGTTTGCAAAGAATTTAAAATTTACAGTTAATACCTCAATGTCTCAAAAATTATAGAAACACCCTCAAAAGTTTAAATTACAAACAAGCACATTAAAATTCTAAAATTTTAAAACTTACAAATAACACAGATAAATTCAAGAGATTACCATGATACACCTAAAATTTTTGACATTTAAATTTAAATTTTTTAATTAACACCCTCAATATCTCAAAAATTATAGAAACACCTTCAAAAGTTCAAATTAAAAAAAAGCCACCCTAAAATTCTAAAATTTATAAATAAAATAAGATGAATTCAAGATATTACCCTTAGACACCTAAAAAATTAAAATTTGTCAAAATTAACATCAGTTTGTCAAAATTTTTTAGGAAACTACTCCTCCAGCAAGCAGAAATATATAATTTGATGTTGATTTCCTGCTATCAGCACATCCTGCGAAATTTGAATCTGAATCTGAATAACCGACGACTTTTAGATTTTCAGACCTTCTGTAGACCAACATGAAATCCTTGATCCTCTGCAAATATCGTAAAATCTTCTTTACATCTTTCCAATGAGCTACACCAGGTTTTTACTGAAACCTGCCTAATATTCTCATAATATAACTGATGTCTGGCCTGATGCATGACACCACATACATTAGACTGCCAACTGCAGAGACATACTCCTCAGAGTTCACGAGCCTACGCTCAACTTTATTTCGCGGGCATTAAGATTTGTTGAACATATCTCCTTTGACAATTGGGGCTTCACCTGGTGCACAAAACTTCATGCATATCACTGAAGGACTTTCTCAATATAATCCCTTTGAGATAAATCCAACAAGACTTTAGCCCGATCTCTATGGATCTTGATGCTCAAAACATAATGAGCATCTCGGAGGTCTTTCATATCAAAATGCCTCGAAAGAAAATCCTTAGTGTTATGTAGGAGATGAATATCGCTGCTAGCAAGCAATATATCATCTACATACAATACTAGAATGAGGAATCGGCTCCCACTGATTTTGAGGTATATACAGCGATCAACAGGATTCTCTCGGAAGATATTTGATGTTATTACTTGATGAAATTTTAAGTACCACTGTCTGGAAGCCTGTTTGAGAACATATATTGACTTCTTCAATCTGCAAACCAGATCTCCCTTAACTACAAACCCTTCAGGTTGCACCATAAAGATTTACTCATTCAGATCTTTATTCAAGAATATCGTCCTGACATCCATCTGATGGAGCTCAAGATCAAAATGTGCGACGAGAGCAAGAACTATCCTGAGAGAATCTTTCTTAGATACTGGAGAAAAAATGTTGATGTAGTCAATCCCTTCTCTCTACTTGAAACCCTTGGCCACTATCCCGACCTTGAATCTCTTAATATTACCTTCAGAATCAATTTTGGTCTTGAAGACCTATTTGCATTCCATCGCTCTAGCTTTGTTCGACAAAGGTACCAACTCCCAAATAGAGTTCTTTTCCATTGACTAAAGCTCTTCTTCCATAGCCTTCAGTCAATCAGCTACATGAATGTTGTCTCTAGCTTTTGAGTATGATGAGGGATTATCAGATTCTGGATCAATGCATCCACTTTTTTGAAGATAGACCTCATAGTCATTAGGTATGGTAGATCTTCTGAATCTAGAGGATCTTCTAATAGGTTGTGGCTCTTCCACTGGTACAAAGGTTTCTTGAACTGGAGGAGGAGGTGGAATGCTATCTGGAAGAGTAGGAAATCAAGAGATGGCATCTAATAGCGGAAGCAACTGCTCATCTTCTAAAACTTCCTCAAAACTCAGACCACGATATTCTGAAGAAGCATTAGGGTCTTCTAGAAACTCAGCATGCTGTGTCTTGAGAACTGGGTAGACCAAGAAGAACAATAGAACATGTAGCCCTTAGATCTTGCAAGATAGCCGATAAAGCGACACGACACTGTTCGGGCTTCTAATTTCTTAATATTTGGATTATATGGCCGCGCCTTTGCTGGACATCCCCAAACACGCAGATGACTAAGACTAGGATCCATGCTAGTCCGAAGCTTGAACGAGGTCTCAGCCACTGCCTTTCAAGAGAGACGGTTTATGATATATACAATTGTCTTCAATGCTTCACCCCAAAAACTTTCAGGCAAATCTAATGACTCATCATGCTACGAACAACATCTTGATACAGAGGAATGGTTGGTAGTCTCTTATATCATATAGTTTCTCATCCTTGCATTATGTTTTCTGTGTGTTTTTTTGCTAAGTTTCAAGGCAATCCGAAAGAATCATGTTTGTAAGCTATAGAATAAATTTGTTATATTTAATTAGATCACAAAAGTCAATTTATGGTTTCCTATATGTAACTCTTTTGGTTTTGGATATTCTAATAGTGATTATGTTGGGTGTCATGCTGATAGAAAAAGCACTAGTGGAACAGTATATCTTTTAGGATATTCTATAGTATTTTGGTCTAGTAGGAAGCAAAACTATGTAGCTTTGTCAACTACTACAGCTGAGTATATTACATTAGATAGTTGTTGCTCACAAGCCCTTTGGATGTCTTTGACTCTACAGAATTATGACATTACATTTAAGGAAGTTCCTCTTAAGTGTGATAATATAAGTGATAATCCAGTCTATCATTCACGCACAAAATACATTGATGCTCGACATCACTTTATTAGGTATCACATTGCTGAAGAAAACATTTAGATTGAGTTTGTCCCTACTAATTAACAACTTGTAGATATTTTTACAAAATCTTTGCTTGAAGATCATTTTACTAGATTGAGATAAGATTTAGGCATTCTATCTCTTGATATCTAGCATTTTGACCTGACTTGTTATATGTACATTAAATGTATTTATATGTACAAAGTACATACGTGCTATAAAAAATTTTAAGCAAAAGAGCGTATTTGAAAAGATGATTAAAGATCCACACTTTCAAATCCACTGTAAGATTAAGTATATTTGTTAAAAGATAGCCAAAGACCCACACTCATGGATATATTTGTGCATATCTCGAAGAGTATCCATCCTTCACTAAAAATTTCCTATATTTGGAGATGATGTGCATGCTGCCAAATACTATCCTTCTTCCTCTTAAAAATTCTATATAGCTGAGGTGATAGGGCGAGATTTTAGTTCTCAGTTCTAAGGTTGAGATAATTCAAGTTGTGTTACGAAGCTCTAATTTTATAATTCACGAGATCAAATTCTCAATATTCTTGATTATGGAGAATTTCTACAATTGGTTATTGTTGATGAATAATATTTGCTCATTGAGTGAGTCCCACAAGTAAAATATTGCTTTGTATCATTTCGGTAAAGAATAGAAATCCTGATGTCAAAAGAGCGAAGAAATATGATTGATGAATTGCATATGTTCTCTACAATTAAGAATATAGCGTTAACTTGACTCGGTCCATATTTGACCAAATCACCCAACTTAGTCACAACAACTGAGATATTTGTGGGATTTAAAATAGAGGATATCTAGGGAGAACAACTAGGGTAGTTCCTAAGGGGTTGAAGAGGAGTTGAAAAAAAGTCTCTATATAAAGAGTAGAAATTGCTCTTTGAAAACACACAAGAAAAAAAAGCCCACCGAAGCCTCGTTAAAACTTCAGCTTCTTCTCTCTTTCTCTTCAGACTTCATCGGTATCAAAGCTATTTGTAGATCCGTGCCCTTTTCTTTTATCAATTGAAACAAAGGCCACCATAAAGAGAGTCTTTTTTTCTTGTTCATCTAAAAATTCCCAGCAGACACATATTTCAAAGCAAAAAAAAAGTTTCTTCTCTAGACTTCATTGTCAAGTTCATCAAAGTAGTTCATAGACTAAAATGCTTTTTTTTGCTACAAGGAAAGTGAAGCTAATGACCACCTGTGAAACTTCCTCTTTTCTTTTTGTTTTTTTCTAAAAACCCTCATCAAGAATAGTTTCTCAAAAGAACCATTCTCCTAATTCATCATCTTCAAGCAGAAGATCTCTCGCTGCATGAGCTCCTCTTCAAGATTCCTCCCTCCATTCCTTGATCTACACAGACTCGACACAGCTTTACCTACCAATTGAAGGCATTTGGTCAGGTCTATTTATTTTTTTTATTTTGATCTGATCAATTATTTTCAATACTACAATCTGTGCTTTGCAGAATTCGACCGACCATACCTCAACCAAATGTCCAAATTGATCGCCTCTGATCAAACTAGAGACGACACTGTCCACATTGACTCATCTTCAACAAGTGCTTCTCCAATCAACACCAGTAAGTGATAATCTAACTAGAATCAAAGTTGACTTTTTTGCGTAGGCCCGATCAATTCTTTCCATTCTAGTTTTTTTGATTTAGTTTTTTAGATATTTAACCTTATTCTGTTTTTAGTAGATCTGTCAATACACCAATCTTATACATGCTTTTAAAATTAGATCTTTAGTTTTAGTTCTTTACCGAATGGCTAGTAAGCTATGATATTTGGCATAGAAAAATAGGATATGTCCTTATTCATGATAATATTGATGATGTAATCGAAGCCGCTGCTCCAATCCTTACTGATAAATTTACACCCGAAGAAAAGAATGGGTTAGAGTAGTAGAAGTCAAAAGATAAAAAGATAAAAAAAGCCTAATGCTCATGTTCTTGGAAGATAACTTGATCAAAGTTTTTAAAACTTATAAGAAATTCATGCACATGTGGAATGTTATAAAAAAATAACACTGCCTCTAAACTTAATATTCAACTACTCTTGCATAAATATAATTCTTATCTTATGCAAGAGGGAGACAATGTTGTAGAGCATATTAATAAGATGATTGTCTTGGATAAGGACTTCTCCACTGCTGGGACTGAAATCCCAGAAATAATGTTGTAGGCTATCTAAAAATTACTACAGATAGCTGATCCCCATCAAACACTAATGATGAAAGTTACAACCTGATGACTTTCGCATCAATAGGCGAAGGCTACAATCTAAAAATTTTCACATAGATCGATGAGGGTTACAATTTAACGACCATCACGACAACCGATGAAAGCTCTTATCAATAGCCTTCACAGCGGGAATTACAATCTGACGATTACAACCTTTCAAGGAGCTAGAACGAAGATTACAAAATGATGATCTTTGCAACGCTCTGACAAAAGAGATTATAAGTCAACAATCTCTTCTGATCCAAACGCAAGGCTCATTGCTACGTTTTTAACCCAAATGCAGAGCTCATTGTTGCGTTTTTAGCCCAAAATGTAGGGTTCATCACTGCATTCCAGATCCAAACGTAGCTTTCATTACTGTGTTTTTAGCACAAAATGCAGGGTTTATCGCTGTGTTCCAGATCCAAACGCAGCTTTTATTGCTACGTTTTCAGACTCAAAACGTAGAGTTCATGGATGCATTCTAGACTCAAAACACAGAGCTCATTGCTGCATTTTTAGGCTCAAATGCAGAGCCCATTTCTACGTCACAGGTCCAGAACACAGAATTCATACCCAAAACACAATTCTTGCGTTTGACTGGTTTAAACAGAACCTGAACGGTTTTAAAATTATTTTTCCACTTAATGAGGGCGATTACACCCCATAAACCCTCATTAAGGAGATATTTAAGGGGGATGTTACACCCCATAAATCCCTATTAAGGAGCGAATTAAGGGGGCAGTTACACCCAAAAATCCCTCTATAAATATCAGCAAACTCAACTGAGTTAAAGGATCTTTTCAGATCAATCTTTTGGAGATCGGCACAAAGCTTCTTGGCAGAAGAAGGATCTCGACAACCTTGGCTTACAAACCGATTTTTGGTTAAATCTATCAACTCTTCCATAAAGTTATAACTCGCTTAGAGTTCCCTAACTCGTTAAGAGATTCAAACTTGCCATGCAAGTTCGTCCAAGACTTTGAGTCAAGAGGCAAAGACAACGTTCCACGAGGTGAAGTGTTCGGATCATCAATTGAAAGCAAACTCGACACAAGCATCCGAGGGAGACATTATATCGATACCAAGAAGAACACAGATTAAACAAAAGGAATGGTCTCCATCGATCATTCTCTCTTTTGTAAATTGGGAATCTGATAGAGAAGATTTATAATTTCTTTTTTCTAAGTCTGTTAGAGAGAGGTTACATTAAGAGAATTATAATCAATTCTTCTTCTAAGTCTGTTAGAAAGAATAATATAAATTTAATTCTCTATTTTTTTCTTTCAATTTTTTTAACAAACAAAAGATGGCGAATCCATTAGGGACTAGCTTCACCGATGAAGAAGTGGTGGTGTAATCCGACGTCAACCTCGCTAGAACAACGGTTGAAACTCTTATTGTGGAGATCAATCAAGCCAAGTATGAGGAGTTACTCTCCTCTGGATCCCTTAGTCCTAAGGCTATACGCAAGATCCTCAAAGTCTCCAAAGAGACTAAAGCTCCAACCGCTACCGAACCACCAAAGGAAGGCCTCTCCTTTGAACCAGATCTCTCGGACAGCCTCTCCTCTAATGGAGTAGGCTCAGTCACAACTAAACTCATCAATCGAGTTGAAGGTTCCCTACCCATGCCAAAATGATGGGTATCGGGTCACAAAAGGCTCATTACGCTGACAAACTCGATCAACAAAGACAGCGACACTGCAAAAGCCTTAAAACAGGCTAAGAAGAATGTCGCTCGATGAAGGAGGAGATCCTAACAATGAGCAAAATTCTGAGAGAGTCGATCCCCTAATCAATGCAAGCTATGCGTTTGTGAGCCTCAGTAAGAGCTCTGTGTTTCTGCTTCAGAACGCAAGCCCTAAGTTAATGAGCCCAAATACGAACTCCGCGTAATCCAATTAAAATGCAACCCTCAATGGAGCATTCCAAAATAAAAACACAATCCTCAGGGACACATTCCAACACCAAAATGCATTCCTTCGAGACGTGTTTCCTAAATAGAACGCTACTCTCAGGAGTGCGTTCCAGAACCAAAACGTAGGTCTCCAGACCACGTTAATCAGCCTGAACACAGTTCTCAGGAGAGCATTCCAGAATCCAAACGCAAGTCTCAGGACTGGGTTGACTAGCCAAAACGCACCCCGCAGAGGTGCGTTTCACCAACAAAACACAGACCATAGTCCTACATTCTTCAATCCAAACACGGCCCTCGTGTTTCTTGCGTGATGTGTCAAGTCATGTTCAAGGTGACCAACATGGAATTTAAACAATAATTGTGGGCCCAAATAATGAAACCCAATAAAGAATCTGATGTATACTGTGGACCTTCAGGGCGCTACCCCGAACCTCGACGGGGGTCGACTTCTCCCCTCGGACCCCCCAGCTAAGGGGCATGCCGCCCCTAGACCTCGGCTCGTTGACCGGGTAGTGAGACCCTCGTACTGGGTTATTCATAGTGCGACTAGATTGATGGGTGGACAAAAAAATTCTACATGTTTAAGGCATCTCAAGAAGATCCATGTTCACCAGAAGCCAGTCCCATCCAATTATAGACAGGGGGTTCCAGTTCAAACCTCACGATCAGTGAGTAACTCATCTTAAGCCTCTGTAATAAACTTGAGAGAGTTCATATCGAGAGAAAGACCATTGCAACAAGTTGTTCATTCATGTCAATGTGAACAGCTAATTTCTGCGGTCCTCTCGAGATGTCAATGCTGCTCACAAGTAGCCAAACCGATAGTATTCAACCAACAGATGAACATTGCCTTGCCAAACCAGTACAAGCGACAATGTTTCCACAAGAAGATGACTTCGAAAGAAGAGTACTTTGGAGTCACTTCTAACATAATGAGTATAGGACGATCATCAATCTCTAGCTCTGATGAGGTAGAGACGGATCAGTCCTCTAGCTTGAAAGAGATCCGGAGTAAGTCTGATGGAATCTATCAACATACTCGGACTCGGAAGGGGGTTATACCACCCGTCGATTATTGAAAACTAGCTAAAGGAATTGGGTTCGATGATGAATATTCAGCCATCGCAGAATCCCAATCCTCTTGTTCATTTGAAGAACATGAGAGTCCTGCTTATATAGCAGGAAACCATGATGATTTGGTGAAAAGACTTGATGAACAGCAAGCCATGATCAAATCTCAGCAGGAGGCCATCAATAAACTCCTAGCCCTGATGACTCAAATCGTCATAGACAAGGCCAAATCTTAGAAGACAGATTCATCACTCAGGAAAGAATCTTCCCAGAGAGGAAAATTGTCTTCATCCCTGATCTCAAAAAAGCAAAGAGAAGGGAAAAGTGGTTGATGATGCTGCTTCTGACCAAGAAACCCACAACCTGGAATCTTCCTCTGATGAAGGAAGAGAGAACAAGCAGAATCTCCAGTCTGTAAAAATGGAAGAATTGGAAGCTCATCTTAATGTCATCGCCAATAGAAGTGAACTCCAAGATGAGGGAGTCGTTAGGCCCTATCCTGTCGAATGGGATACAGCCTCTTATCCTCTAAAGTTTGAAGTCCTGACACTACGAGCTTTTGACGACACGGGATCACCGAACCAACATATCTATCATTTCAAGTTATAGACTAGGAATGTGATATTGAACGATACTATACTGGCTCATTTGTTCATTGGCACCCTCAAGGGGGTTGTCTTTGAATGGTTCATGAAACTGCCTGCGGGATGTATCTAAAAGTGGACGGATCTAGAGAGACTCTTCCTATCAAGATTCTTTGAAAATGATACAGAAGTCTTCATCCATACCCTTCTTATCACTAAGCAGAAGAAGAGGGAGCTCATCAAAGCCTTCGTCAAGAGGTTCTAAAGCATGGATCTTCGATGTTCGTTAGTTATGACATTGTCTACCCTAGTGGAGATCTGTCGATACAACTTACAAACTAACCTTCTAGCACAAATAAGGATTGCAGAATGCCATTTCTGGAGACAACTAGTCTATCAAAGTGAATAGGCTCAAAAAATTATTGTCAGGATCAAAGCTGAAGAACAAAGTACGCAGGATCAACCTGAGAAATGATACCAAGCCCAATCTTCCCAGTCAGAAGGAGAAGATACTACGGCCACTGAAGCCAATCATTTTTAATAGGATGACGGGTCCACCAAACTATCAAGTTAACAATATACCTCTGATAGTCTATTTATCCCAAATTCCCCACCAATCATCTTCAATAGGATGGCGGGTCCACCAAAACTATTATGTTAACTGTTACCTCTGATAGTCAAACTCGTCAGATAGTGACCTACCAAGTGATGTACCACTATTCCGGCTTGATGGATAGTGACTCACAAGGCGATGTGTCATGTCTACCCCTTTTTTCTTCCCCTGCTAAGTCTTAATCAACACTGGGGGGTTTGTTACTTGGAATCTCTTGGGTTAAGAGTATCAAATCTTTTAAGTTATCATGTTCAACAAAACACCTTTGTCAACTACAAAATCTCTCTCATGCTAAGTCTTAATCAAGACTGGGGGTTGGTTACTTAGAATCCACGGATTAAGAATAACGAATCTTTAACATCGTCGAGTTAATATTACACTTCTGACGATTTACATCCCCACGTAGTATGAATTTAGCTTGCATCACTCCTAATCTGTCACGTTAACAATATATCTCTGACAATCAACTTATCAATCCTCTTTAATAGGATGATAAGTCTGTTGGATATCTTGACCCCAAGATATGTTTGTTTTGATGATAACAAATATTATATGTTGTGTGTAGTATGTGCTAACGTATGTTTTGCAGTATCAGAGCAAAATCAATAATGATATTCAAAGAGATACTCAAGACACAAGATGAGTTCAAGGCAACATTAAGCAAAGAAGAAGATATGTGTAAATGTTAAAATGAAATTTTTATATTTTCTTTGATTAGATCTTATGCACAAGCCTTGATCACTCACAACACATACACACACATAGTATTAGAACACACTAACACATGCTTAGTGTGTGGTTAACTATAGAAATTCCTTATGTTAACCATTAGAATTTATAGATAAAGAATGAGTCTCAAAATACTTCATATATCTCATATTTACCCCTTAGTAGTCGACCAATAACAATAGTAGTCGACTACTCAAGCATTGGTTAAAATATCAGATTCTGTCGTTTTACAGTATAGTCGACTAATATAAATATTAGTCAACTAATTAAGCCTTAGATAGAATTTTAGATTCTGTGATTTTATAGTGTAGTCGACTAATACACATTATAGCGACTGTTAAAGACTTAGACAGAATTCTAGAATCTCTGAAATTACAGTGTAGTCGACCATTGACAAAAGTAGTCGACTACAAAGCAGTTATATGACTTCACAGAGTCTATTTAGACTCAGTGTAGTCAACTACTAAGCCTTGTAGTTGACTACAGATACAGTTTTCTAATTTTTAGAATTTGAATTAGAGACTATTTTATAGCCATCTTTGGACATTAATTGAGTTTAAATTTGTATCTTTTCAGAGGCTATAAATAGGTATTAAAGTTCAGATTTGCTACCAATGTTCATATCCATAATATTTAATTTTTATGCAAACTCACTCTCTTGTTTTCAGAATTTTAGTCTAAGTTTCCATAAAAGAGAGTTTCTGAAATAGCCATTGATCTTCATTATACATATAAATTGTTTAGGCAATATTCAGAGAGTTAAAAGGTTCCGAAGCCACTGATGCACTTCACTAATACTTTAATGCTTATAGGAATTTGTGATATTTCTTCAAAGAATGTTTCTTTCAGGTGTGAGAGAAGATCTCTTGGTTTAGAGATTGGTTGCAATTATCATGGTCTTGTCAATTGGTATTGCAATTTGCATGGTCTTGCAAATAGGTCAGGTTTGATTTAATTTTGTACTTGGTTTCAAAATCATAGTGGAAATCTCAAGCGATATTTGCTTGGGGACTAGATGTATACCGGGGTGGTGGAACCAGTATATATCCTTGTGTTTATGATTGTTAAATTTCTGTGATTGTTGTTCATTGTTATTACAATTTATAACTCATCTTGTAAAATTTTAAATAACACTAATCACCACCCTCTAGTGTTTAGTGTATGCTTTCGCAGATCCTACTCTTGGTATAAGAGTACCTTACAAAGTCCTCAAAGTTGCTCTGATTGTAACAAATTTTATCACGTTAACATCACGCCTCTGACAATCAACTTATCAATCCTTTTTAATAGGATGATAAGTTCATAAAGTTGCTCTGATCACAACAAATTCTATCATGTTAATATCACACCTCTAACAATCAATCCTTTCATCACGTTAATATTACACCTCTGATGACGTCATGTTAACATTACACCTCTAACGATCAAATCAACTTATCAACTCTCTTCAATAGAGCGATAGGTCCACAATCTTGTCACATTAACATCATACCTCTGACAATCAATCAATTTACCAATACTCTTCAATAGGATGATAAGTCCATAAAGTTACTCCGATCGCAACAAATTCTATTATGTTAATATCACACCTCTGACAACCAATCCTTTCATCACGTTAATATTACACCTCTAATGACGTCATGTTAACATTACACCTATGACAATCAACTTATTGACTCTCTTTAATAGAGCGATAGGTCTACAATCTGATTACGTTAACATTACATCTCTGACAATTAACTTATCGATTGTCTTCAATAGAACGGTAGGTCCACAATCTTGTCACATTAATATTACACCTCTGACAATCAACTTATCGACTCTCTTCAATAGAGTGATAGGTCCATAATCTTGTCATGTTAAAAAAATATATTTGACAATCAACTTATCGACTCTCTTCAATAGAACGATAGGTCCACAAACCCGTTAAGTTAACATCACACCTTTGATGATCAAATCAACTAATCGACTCTCTTCAATAGAGCAATAGACTCATAAAATACTGTTAGGTTAACATCACACCTCTAACAGTCAAACCCCCTAATAAACTTATTAATCCTTTTTCAACAAGAATAGTAAGTTTTCATTATAAAATCCCCAGCGGATTAAAGATTTTCTGAAATTATCCTAGTGATAATGAAGAAAATTTTTGAATTTTATTCTAAGTGAAAATTCATACAAGTTAATACTACACCCCTGGCATTTTAAACATTCTTTCAATGTTTCAAGTTAAAATATAACACAGGAAGAAACAGCGACAAAGCCTACATATTCAATATTGTAGCAGATTGTTATTAATAACACTAGAATCCATGTCTTACACGCATGGGGGACTTTATCTTGATCCCTAATTAGAGATAAATCTACATCTAACACATGCTGTTGGGTGGCCTATTCCTGCAATAATGGTAAAGTCTACGTATTCAACATCGTAGCACCAAAATCCATGTCTTTCACACATGAGGGACTTTATCTTGATTCCTAATTAGAGATAAGCATACGCCTAACATGCATTGTCGGGTAGTCCATTCTCGTAAAATTAACAAAGTCTATGTATTTGGTATCATAGCACTAAGTCTAAGAGAGTTCATTCTTTCAGCACAATGTTACATGTGGAACGGATTTAGACAATCCACATGCTACCTGACTCAAACGGTAGTCAGTAAAGGCTTATCAAATCCATTGATGGCTGAGGGTTTGCCAAAAATCCTATGAATGTTTGCGAGCCCATCAGCTAAATGGATGTAAGTCGTGACGTAACGTTTGAGAGCTTCTGCTCATGAGTAGCTTGTATCGTCGCTACAGTTTCTCTTCGAAGCTCATTCTCACACAGGTCCTAGGTGGCAAATCCCTCCAGCCAAGATGCGTTCGAAGCGGATGTATGGAAAAACTCCTTTATGATAAGGAATCAATAGTTCCAAGATCAGAGTTAAGATCTAAAGTATTCTAAAAATTCATCCCAGTCAATCGTAAACTTTTGAAAACTTTAGAGGGGGTTCTGTAGGCTATCTAAAAATTACTACAGATAGTTAATCCTTATCAAGCACTAATGATGGAAGTTACAACCTGACGACTTTCGCATCAACAAGCGAAGGCTACAATCTAAAGATTTTCACATAGACTAATGAGGATTACAATTCAACAATCGTCATGACAACCGATAAAAGTTCTAATCAACAGCCTTCACAGCGGGAATTACAATCTGACGATTCCCATATTTCAAGGAGCTAGAGCGAAGATTACAAAATAACGACCTTCGTAATGCTCTGACAAAAGAGATTATAAGTCAACGACTCTTCTGATCCAAACGCAAGGCTCATTGCTGCATTTTCAGCCCAAACGCACAGCTCATTGTTGCATTTTCAGCCCAAAATGCAGGGTTCATCGTTGCGTTCCAGATCCAAATGCAGCTTTCATTGTTACGTTTTCAGCTCAAAATACAGAGTTCATCGTTGTGTTCCAGATCCAAACACAGCTTTAATTACTGTGTTTTTAGACTCAAAATGCAGAGTTCGTGGCTGCATTCCAGACTCAAAATGCAGAGCTCATTACTGCGTTTTCAGGCTCAAATGCAGAGCCTAATTCTGCTTTCCAGGTCCAGAATGTAGAATTCGTGCTCAGAACGCAATTCTTGCGTTTGACTGGTTCAAATAGAATATGAACAGATTCAAAACTATTTTTCTACCTAATGGGGGTGATTATACCCTATAAACCCTCATTAAGAAGAGATTTAAGGAGACGGTTACACCCCATAAAACCCCATTAAGGAGCAGATTAAGGGGCGGTTACACCCAAAAATCCCTCTATAACTATCAACAAACTCAACTGAGTTCAGGGATCTTTTCAGATCAATCTTTTGGAGATCGGCACAAGGCTTCTTGGCAAAAGAAGGATCTCGGCAACCTTGGCTTACAAACTGATTTTTGGTTAAATCAATCAACTCTTCCATAGAGTTATAACTCGCTCAGTGTTCCCTAACTTGTTAAGAGTTTCAAACTTGCCACGCAAGTTCGTTCAAGACTTCAAGTCAAGAGGTGAAGACAACATTCCACGAGGTGAAACATTAGGATCGTCAACGGAAAGCAAACTCAAAGCAAGCATTCGAGGAAGACATTCCATCGACACCAAGAAGAACCTAGGTTAAACAAAGGGAAGGGTCTCCATCGATCCTTCTCTCTTTTGTAAATCGGGAATCCGATCTAGAAGATTTATAATTTCTTTTTTCTAAGTCTGTTAGAGAGAGATTACATTGAGAGAATTGAAATTAATTCTTTTTCTAAGTCTATTAGAGAGAATAATACAAATTTAATTTTTTATTTTTTTTCTTCTTTCAATTTTCCCAACAAACAAATGCAAGTGGTAACTATATTAAATAGTCTCCCCCCTTCCCTTGATGTGGTTGTCACTACATTAAGAATGAACACTATCATTAAATATGTCACTGATCTTTCAATATACCTAGCGACTAAACATGACTTAATAGCCAGTAGGAAAAACCATAACGAAACATAGTGCAGCAGTTCTCCAGAGGCATAATGCTAAAAGCTATAAAAACCTTAGTCCTAGCAAACCACAATCTTAAGGACCAAAATCGCAGCACTTCAAGAGAAAGAAAGTATCTCATGGAGCCTGCTACAATTATTGGAAGTTCATGTATTTCAGGTCTACTTGCCAACAAGGTGTAAAGCAGGAGAATGAAGGAGGCTATAAGTATCTAGAACACATGGGTACTAGAAAAAGATAATTCATCGGTGTGACAGAATGCAACTTTGCAACGATGAATATCAACGGTTGGTGGATCGACTTTAGTGTGACAACACATATCGCAAAGGACAAGAATGGAGCCATAGAGTTTACCAATCTAAAGAAAGGAAAATGGAGAACTTATATGGGAAACAACACCTATCTTGATGTAGAAGGTATTAGGTCATACAGATTGGACCTCAAGGATAGTGTTCTTATCCCCAAAGATGTGTTCTATATTCCAGGAATTTAGCACAATCTGATCTCTATTCGTACCTTGATGGAGAAAGGGATGGAAGTTAGGTTCTACAATAATAGGGCTTCTATACGCAAAAATAATAAAGTATATACTATGACAAAATAAGTACCTGAGCATGAATTATGCATTCTTTCAATAGTTTATAATAATTCTCATAATAAAATTTTCGATTTAAACTACTTATCCTATTATATTTCTGAGTCTGAATGGTAGCATTCTAGACTAGAACATGCTAGTGTTTTAAAAATAAAAGAAATAATGAACTCACTACCTATATATCTAATGTTCAATTATCATCATGTGAATATTATTTAACTGGTAAAATGACCAATGAGCCTTTTATTGACGGACAAAGAGTCAATAAACTTTTAGGATTGATACACTCGGGTATTTGGGGTCCACTAAGTGTTAAAACTCATAATAATAAATAATATTTTATTATTTTTATAGATGACTATTTTAAGTTTGCACATATCTATCTTATCTCTAGAAAATTAGAAGTCTTCATGCTTTACGAGATTTAAAACAGAAGTTGAAAACTAACTTGGAATGAAAATCAAAATTTTGAGAACTGATAGAGGTAGGGAATATAACTCTAAAGAATTTAAGAGTTATTGTATTCAACATAAAATTAAAAGGTATATAACAATGTCGTATATACCATAATAGAATGGTGTTGCTGAAAGAAGGAATAGAATATTGTTGAGTGTAGTTAGATGCATGTTGACTCATTTGGGTCTCTCTAAAAAATTTTGGGAAGAAACATTATTAATTACAAACTATATTTTGAATAGAATTCCTACCAAGTCAGTTGTATCTATACCTTATGAATTAGGGAGTGAAGGAAACCTAATCTGAGTCATCTCAAGAAGTGGGGATCTATAGCCCTTGTTCTTGTTCCATACCAACTTGGAGGTAATGTAGACTTTAAAACAGTAAAGTGTAGATTCAGAGGGTATTCAGAAAATTCAAAATGTTATAAGTTTTATAATAAAGAAAAATGAGTCATTGAAAGCATAGATGCCACATTTCTAGAGAATCTATAAAAAGATGAATAAGTTCAAGAGGAAACATAACCTCAAGCTGTAACAGATGCTGATTATTACAGTGTTATTCCACTAATAATCCAGATATTGTGAATGAACCTAACCTTAAAAACAATAAAATATCTATGAAAATGGATGTAACTCACCTACCGATTATAGGCACTAGAAGGCTGAGAACATAACCTTCATGGATGGATGATTACTATTTGTATTCATGTCAGTCATCTTGTTTCTCGGTAGATACAAATATAGAAGAACAAGATCCCTTAATCTTCTACGATGTTATGAAATCGCATGAATCAGCTTTATGGTTAGAAGCCATGAGAGAAGAACTTGATTCTATAAAAAAGAATAAGGTCTAGGAGTTATGTGATCTGCCAGAAAATAGAAAAGGCATAGAATGCAAATGAGTGCTTAAAAAAATACCATATTGATAGATCTATTGATCAATTCAAAGTACGGTTAGTTGCCAAGGGTTATAACTAGAATGCAGGAATAGACTTTTAAGAGACATATTCTCATGTAGCTAAATTTGCATCCATCAGAATAATTTTAGCTATCATTGCATATCTTAATTTGGAGTTATTCCTAATGGATATTCAAGCAGCATTTCTCAATGGAGAGTTGTAGGATATGCAGCACCTAAAAGTTTTCAGGTGAAAGGACATGAACATAAAGTTTTTAAATTAATAAAATCTCTATACGGTTTAAAACAGTTGTCTAGACAGTGGTATCTCAAATTTCATGATGCAGTCACCAAACTCGATTTTATTCAAATAAATTAGATAATTGTGTATATGTCTTGAAAAGTTGGAGCAAATTTACTATATTATCTTTATGTGTGAATGATATATTACTCGCCGAAAATGATATGGAAATGTTGAATAAAATCATGGTAGATCTCAACGAAAAGTTTGAGATAAAAAACATGAGAGGTGCATCATATATTATTGGAATTCAAATAATTCAAGATTGAAAGTCTAGAATGTTAAGTTTAAACCAAGAAAAATATTTATAATCAGTTCTTAAAATGTTTAGAATGGAGAATTCAATCTGTTGGTCATGGGAAAAAGATTGTGTATACAACAAAGCCCTGGAGAGGGGCAAAAGCCATTAGATGTTCATTATGCTTAGGCAGTTGGATGTTTGATATATACAATATTATGCACCAGACCTAATTTAGCTTATGCTATAAGTTTAGTTAGTCGATATCAAAGTAACCCGAGACCAGCATATTAGGAAGCTGTCAAAAGGATTATGAAGTATATCAGAGGTACATTGACTCACAAATTGGTTTATCAAGCCAATTCACTTGATCTCTTCGGTTACTCCGATGGTGATTTTGTAGGTGATAAAGATAATGAAAAGTTCACTTCAGGACACTTATTCATCTTTGGAGAAGGAGTTGTTTCTTAGAGTAGCAAGAAAAAAGGATGTGTTGCTAGATACACAAGAAGCTGAATATTAACTTAAAATATAGCAACTACACATGCTGTCTAGATAAGACGATTTTGATTGATTTATATCTCAATTGTTAGAAGAACCTATTAATATTTATTGTGATAATCAAGCAGCAATTAGTTTGATCAATAGTGACATGAATGGCTCTAAAGGAAAACACATTGAGATCTAGTATCACTATATTGAAGAAATTATAGAAAAGGGAGAAGTAACAGTGATTTACATCCCTATTACATATATGATTTGTTGATCCTTTGACAAAAGAAATACTAGCGGAATCCTTTATTAAACATGCAAGTTTGAAGAGACTTAGGAATAAATAAGTCCAAGTAAAATTTTATGAATAATGAAATAAGAATTACTACTCACGGATAGTGGGAGTAAGAAAAACATATGATCTTACGAATAGTGGGAGTAAGAAAAACATATGATCTCGCAAATAGTGGGAGGCATATCACTTAGTTAATTTGGTCAAGTGGGTTATGTTAACTTGACTCAATTCATATTTGACCAAGTCATCCAACTTAGTCTCAACAACTGAGATATTTGTGGGATTGAGATAGTGGGGTTAATGGTTAGAAGAATATGTAGAAAAGGAAATTGCTCTGTGAAAACAAATAGGGGTAAAAACAGCTCACCATTTTTACCCATTCTTCATAGGGCACTTCCTAACTAAATCAAAGTAACTTGTGAAATGGGAAATCGAACAAACATGCAACTACCAATTTGACGTAAAGTCGGATAGTTCTAGTTCGTTGTAAAGTTGGGAAGTTTTTTCTCCCAAAGTTTTTAGATGGAGAGTCAACAAGTTAAGCTTCTTGGTGGTGAGAGCACTGAGAGGAAAAAAGACTGATGTGCAAAATGACCGTGAAAAAGAGGGGGAATATAAAGTAGGAGGAGGATACACTGTTCTATCTAAAAACACATTATAGCTAAGCATATTCTCATACACAGTGTGTCTACTTTTTTCTGTCTCTAGCAATAAGTGTAACTATTTCAGGCTAATCCAGCATGATCCTGAATTAGTAACTGGGTTCTCTTCTTCTTACTCGGAAGTCCTAGAAGTGGAATAAACACTAGTGATAGGCTGATAGCAACATAAACGTGGCTATATTTATTATATCTTTTTTTGCTGGAGTGTTGCTTGCCAACACAGCCAGCTACGGGTGCAAAAAAGTACATGCATCCTTGTCTGTACCCTAGTGTATCCGTGATTGGCAAGTAAATACGATAAATAAAAATATAGTGAGTATCATGTCCAATACGCATGAAAACAATCTGTACCCCAACAACCAACTCCTGTTACCACCATCAACTCTAGTATATAGGTTCCATGAATGTATGAGCAGTTTCCTGTTGAGCCTAACCTTGGTTTAACTTTCTGATAGTAACACAAAGCTTTACGGGCAAGGCCCCCAAATTCAGAAAACTATATTATAAAAACACCCCTTTTGTATTCACATTAATTAGGGCCGGCAGAAAGTTTGGCACGTTAACATAAATGATTAATTTGGAAGACATTCCTTGTAGTATCGTTGTTTTGAACTTTTCAGCTCTCTACTTTTAACTTTGCAGATAGACCACCGTCTTAGAGGGCTTTTTCCCCCCGGACCTTCTTACGCTCAAGACGTCTACTTGGCAAGCAAAAACAAAAAAAACAAAAAACAAAAACAATTTTCCCTTTCTTTGAGGGTAAAAGAGTCGAAAATAACTTCAGTCAGATGTAAATATAAAACAATTAGAGGGCTAGTAAGTTCAAAGCAACAGTATTACAAGCGCGGTCTATCCGCAATTAATCCTTAACAGAAAAACAAAAGAAAGGACCATAAGCAGCCCAGACGTAGAGAAATAGTGTTTCAGGGCCACCTTTGTGTTGCCCTATAATAACATATCAACACGAAAAAGGATCATATGCATTGAAACGCCAATGAACAAGTTGGCGTGAATATCGCACATGGAAGAAAACTTCTGTTCATGAAAAACGATATCTATGATCTTCAAACTTTAAAGCCCAGAAACTATCATATCCGCATTAATCTCACAAACGTAACTGCTCTGGCGCTTTAGTTCTGCTTACTTGAAGTGGATTGTGAGAAATGATCAATTATGGGCGACGACATTGTCAGTATCTCGAACAAGTTTCATGGAAGGAAGAACTATAGCAGCTATGGGGTTGGCTTCAAGCCCGCCACCTTCATCAATGATAAGGCGAAGACCATCAATATGAAGCTTCCCGTGATGACCACTCACCACTATGGTCGGCTCCTTAGTCAGATCCTGAAACAATTTAGTAGCACGATTCAGTCAGCTTATGGAGCTCATATATGACCGTAAGAACAGTGTAGGAAAAGGTTGAAATCAATTGACTCAAGTATTTAAAGAGAACTATCAACATATGAATTTTGGCTTCCTCGTTAGTATCATATACCCTGAACCAACTTAACGACTTATGATCCTGATGCAGGAGCACAAGGAGACCAAGCTGCACACTTGCATTTTCAGATTTTCTGGACTGCAAGCATAACAGTGATTGTTTTGGTCATAACTTTTTATAGAAAAACTCAAATAACTCTTCGTTTGAAGTGTTGGATAGGTTTCGAGTCTACATTCATTTTAGACTAGTCTTGCATGATTTAGATCTCTCTGCAAAAAGACGTCAAGCAAATACCAAGGGGTGGACATCTTGGACTGCATGAAGACTTTGGTATTTTCTAGTATATTTAATTTATCTATGTTAGTCAAATGCCTTTTAATTTTTCTATCTTACTAATCAGTCTTCTAGTTTTCAGTAAACCTAACGCTTGAAGAAATTATTCAAGCTTAAGGTCTAATGGAAATGGCAAGATGATTGCATTTATCTAGACTAAAGCAGTGATATTTGTATCTCTAGAGTGGTCAGCAGTCCACATTTATCTGTTGCTTATCCTAAGGTGGTGTTATATGTATCCTTAGAGCAATCAACATCCTATCTTCATTTCCGCTCGCCCCTCTTCCCATACCATCCTGGTATCAGATCCCAACAATATCACATACAAATTGTGTTTGTGATAATTCAAACTGAATAACCAAGACTCACATACTGGAGGATCCGCATAAATTGAACCAGTCAAGGTTTCATTTTCAATCACAAAATACTCAGATGCATAATTAATATAAAACCAAACAGATTTCAAAAAAGTACCTCCATTTTATGCAGTTTATCTGTTTTATAAGTAAATGTCAAGATAGGATGAGACACGGGCGCACTTGTAGGAAGTTAAAGGTTGCTTCTTTTGAGGTAAAATGAGAGAATCAATTTAGATAATTTGGGCATGTGCAACAAAGACCACTTGATAATGGAGAATGTGCAACAAAGACCACTTGATAATGAGAGAATCAAT
The DNA here is from genome assembly GCF_001876935.1 of Asparagus officinalis. Lineage (NCBI taxonomy): Eukaryota > Viridiplantae > Streptophyta > Magnoliopsida > Asparagales > Asparagaceae > Asparagus > Asparagus officinalis. The sequence continues at coordinate 18,351,880 of NC_033795.1, read as the reverse complement.
TTAGATAATTTGGGCATGTGCAACAAAGACCACTTGATAATTTGGGCATGTGCAACAAAGACCACTTGAGAGAATCAATTAATGAAGAAAGGAGCAGAAGTAGAGGTTTTAAGAGAACTTGGTCGGAACCAACCGAAAAAGCGACTAGGATATGATAATGGACTAATGGTAAAATTAGTTGAGTAAGATAGGCTTTAACAAAACTAAGTGGAAGAACAGGATTATGTAGCTGGATAGTGAAACAAAAAAGGAAAAATTAAAGGGATAAAGGTTTTATTGGCAGTGTACATATACTCAATTATGCTTCTTACTAAACCACATCAACACACTAACTTCCATTAATTAAACAAAGTTTACACCTTTAAAGGAATTGATGAGAGCATTCACAACACATGACTATTTCCCCCTTTTCGCATTGAGATGTTTGACAAATCTTTGACATGAGGGAACGGAATGGAAGTGGAATGGACTAAATAAACCCTAAGTTCGTATCTGCCCAGATATATTCACACTTGGGTACAGAAGCTTCAGATTGGTATTATTCAGGAAGTCAATTAGGTAACTACTTCATGAATAAGGTGCTTTTGTGCTCGCTTGCATTCTCAAAGTCATACAAGCAGTGAAAACTATACACTTTAGATTTCAACTTTATGACATGTTGGGTGGTCCAAGCATTGGACACCTTGGGGACATTTAAAACAAGTACATCATAACATTAACATGTTAAGTCATCATATCCAAATGGTACTGTGGTTTCTGCTTCAGATGATACGGACAAGTCAAAGCCATAATTCAATTTGAACTCTATGTTCATTTTTTCCCCTAAATAATGGAGTCATTCTAATTATGTGTGTACTAAAACACACAACCACAAAATTCGGTCAATCTTGCCAAATTAAAGAAGTCAGTAAATAACTAAATTCACTTGATAACTTTTTAGATAATCTAATTGGAGCCAGTTATCACTCAAGAAAATATTTATATATATAACTCTAAGGTATATTTTTAAGAAAATCTTCTCATTGTAGCAATACAAAACCAAGCCAAACTTAGAAATTTAATTTAAAAGTTTTGAAAAGAACATGTTAACTACTTAGAAATTTAATTTAAAAGTTTTGAAAAGAACATGTTAACTCTTTGTTTTAAATAATTTTCAAGTTGTTTGATTTAAAATATTTTCCAAGACCATACATACAACTATAAAACATTTATTAGGTTTTTTTTAATTAATTTTTTTTTAACTCTTTCTTCCTTGGTGATTTTTTTCTACTTTAACGGGCTTTCTAAGTGACCATTTAACGAGTTTTGGGCCAATGGATCCCAACCCAATTGGGCTTAGGTCATTAAGTATGAAAATACTCATTGGGCTTAATTACTCGGTCAGCTTAGGCTTTATAAGATAGAATCACCTTGAATTAAAGAGTTTTCTTTTTTTTCTTTTTGATGCCCATTTTTCGCACTCTTCTTTTGCAAATATTTTTTTTTTTATATGTATATATATTTTGAAAATATGTAAATCAAGACACTTTGAAAAAATTATTTTCAACTCTAAGTTAAGCATGCAAAAATTTCATTATTTTAAATAAAAGTCCAAGTTAAGGCTTAAGTAAAGTATACTACTTTGAAAATCATTTCTTAAGAAATTTATTTAGAGTTATCATAAAAGGTGAACTTAAGTAAATAACCAACTAGGGATTAGAAAATTTCAAATTTATCAAATAAATCAATTATTACATAACTCTATCAATTTGGCAAGTGACGATATTTTTATAAATTTTTTTAAGGAAAAGGAAATTTTTTTGGTGGGGTGGGGGGGTGTTGTGGGGTGGAGGGGGTCTCAGACACTTCTCAACATACAGACACTGATACAGATGGCTAATATCCATGTATCACTGGCTGTAGAGTTAATGGTTTTTAGTGTAGTGGAAAAGAGAAAAAAGGAGGTTTAAGTCCAATGGAATGTTCAAAAACCAAATACGAGAAAATTTTATTGATAGTTGTGCCCAAGATGGGAAAACTTGGATATAACATTTGAGATATTTGTCCTTTGCTTGAACATATTCCTATGAAAACAAAATATTACTCAGGCAATTAAACAGTAAGCTAGTAAGCTACTGATATTTTTGGGAGACTAGATTTGATAGTGTATTACTTACTGTGTAGGAAATCTTAGAATGAGATAGCTGTACATAGGAACTATTCTTAGCATGACATGCTCCATAAGATTGCAGTTGCTAGCGTGGTCCAAACTTATATTTGGGTCTTAAAGGCCCTCGGATACAGATCCTCTCCAGTTAGGTAGTAATTGGAGAGGTCATTTACCACAATCATTACCGTACATTCCAATTCCAATTTCAAGAGATGAGATCAAGTCACATAAGATTTTTCCGCTATTATCTTAAAAATCACTAAGATGAAACCACTATCATAATAGTGGAAATCCTACATGGTGTATCTCATCCCTTGAAATTGGAATGAATGGTATGATTGCAGTAATTAGACCCTCTCCAATTGGGAGGATCCATATCCATGACCCTCATAATATTCCTCCTTGATAATGTACCTATGAACCACCCAGACTTGTATGTTGAAATGGACATTTAGTATCATCTACCCCCTCGCCCATTACGCTAGCCAACACCACAACAGGAAAAAAAAAAGTGATTTATCTTAATTTAAGTAAATGGATCAAATAAATCTGTTGTGTTTTTCCTCTAGCGGGTGGTATTCAAATTCCAGATTAATGTATGTTGTGCATCAAGTGAGAAGTAAATTCCTCATCAATTAGTCTTCTTTCTCCTATGAAAGATTATTGTCAAGCATGTATTCCTTACATTCTTATTATTTACTTCCTCTTCCCAATCACTTTACCCCACTTATTTTGTCTAGATTCACGCTCAATCAGTAATGTGTGTACCATGCTCATGCAGCTTG
>NC_033795.1:18292496-18348936 GCF_001876935.1 Asparagus officinalis | reverse complement strand
CATAAAACAAAAATATCTTAATAAAACTTCTTTAATTTAATACAAGATAAATAAATTTACTAGGAAGTATCATAATCAAATACTCAAATATATACTAATAAATTTATAGCTCGTTTATAATTACATTCATTTTATTATTCATACCATAATTTCACAATCACATAATGATGTCATCAAAACAAAACATAAAGGCTTAACAAACAATTCAAAAGTAATTAATTAGCCACTTTAGTTTTGAGAAACAATATACTCCCAAGTCTCTCGAACTTTTATTGAGATAACATAAGTTATATTGAAATAACGCAAGTTATATTGAAATAACGTATGTTATATAGAAATAATGCATGCTATATTGAAATAATGCAAATTATATTGAAATACCGCATATTACATTGTGATAACGTAGAGTTATGATATACCTGAGTTATTACATAAGGTTATGTAACATTTAAGGCCTGTTAGGTTGCATGACGCAACATTGAGTTACTTAACAACTTTTTCTAAACAATGTTCATTACATTCTTATTGTTTGCTTTCTTCTTTTCAATCGCTATACCCCGCATATTTTTTCATTAGTTAGCTAATGCGTGTACCATGCTCATGCAGCTCATCTCTTAAATGCGGCATACCAAGTATTATCAACCCCAAAAAAACCCAAGAAATAAAAGCATACTACGTGTCTGATTGGGCAATCAGTTCTTATGATTGTCACTCAACCACAAGTGACTATATCTTCCTTAGTGATAGTCCATCTCAGAAGAGTATGGCAGAGTTTATACTCTCTCACTAATCAACTAAAATAAACTGTAGATTCATGGGGACCATTACCTCCAAACTCACATGGTTGTACTTCATGAACTTGGCAATCCTCAGCCACAGTCCTATGCTTCTGCTGCGAGAAGTGAGAACATTAGCATCATCTCCCCTAAATCAACTTAATAACTTATGATCCAAACAATATCTCATACCAATGATGTTGCTGCTAACCTTAACCAACAAAGCATATTGAAAGACTGTCATCATGACAATTACTTTCGGTAATCCAGCTAAACTATTTCCAGAGTAACCAAGTTCAATTTTCTATCTAACTTAGTTGATCATAACTCAGATTATGAAGGAAATGCTGGAATACGAGCTTGAGACTTGATGGAACCCTGCAGTGGTGAATGCAACTAAAATTCCCTCTAGACAGTGTAGTAACATAGCAAGAGATGAAGTGATCCTTAGATCTAAGATGTAATGCAAATAATGTGGAACGGCGATGATCAATGAGGGAGAAGCTCGCCGAAGGAGATCGACATTGGCGATTTGATGCTACTCAGGAAAACAAAGAAGATATGGCAGGTTGTGGCTGCAGGAATGGTTTGCTTTCTTGAGGAATGAAGAGTAGGATAGGATTGCAAGAACAGAAACAAGATAAATTTTAAGAAGGCTGGATTCACTCGCAGCGCCTATCACAAAATGCGGCTTCCCACCTATAGAATCACTCCAAAATCATAATATCTCGAAACTCAAATTTTATTCATCAATTCTCCATCTTCAAATGAAGCAATACATCATTATCCATAGGATAAAATTCTAATCAAATCAAATAAACTCCTAACTAAAAAATAACAAAAATCATACCTAAACATCTTAACTAACAGATAAAAGTCCAACCGAAACATCTTAACTAAAATTCAAATGATTATAAGAAAATCAAATCCTAAAAATCTAATCTTCGACATCCTGCATCAAATTTCTCTTGCTTTGAGAAACTCACCACAAGTTTAAATTTGGATAGCATTGGCAGACTTTGAATTGCTTCATTGATGATGTCGAAGTTAAAATTGTGGATTTTTCGTCTCTAGTACCAAATGCGACGCTGGACTGGACGTGGGAAAATACGAGAATGCGATTGAAGTCAAATAGTCACACAGATAAGTAACCTAGCAAACAACTACCCGCATGTAACTAGCCGTTAATGCAACAAGTCTACAGTCAAGATCCTAAAATGATGCAATCCTAACGTACGAATGCAATGATCAATCAAACAAGATCTACGTAAATAACAATAGCTAGTGATATTTATAATTCAACTACAGATTTTATAGAATTGCATGAAGAAAAATTGAGTCCATGGTTGCGTTAGAGATCACATGAGGATATGAGGAACTCTCACCCAAATCGTTTGAAGACTAATCACTGTAGATGCTTGAACTCCTTTGCAAACAAATAGAGAGATCCCACAGGATCAAGAGAACAACATGTTTCAATTGATCACGTCTGAACCTTATCAAGAACCTAAAACAATAACATCAACAATTAACCACAACACTCGCAAAATAGCAATTTTAACTTCAAATAAAATCGGTTCAGTTTGAAAACAGAGGAATTGAATCTCTGTTGCAGGTATTTGCGGGGCTGTTGGATTCAAACAGAGTCTACGAGGGTCTTATGGGGAATGGCTGAAGCAAACAACTCCTTGAGGATCTGTTGGTGCTGATGGATGATAGAACTTCAAATCAGCAAGGGAGGACTCTCTAGAGTTCTCTGTGACGTCGATGAAAGCTTGAGGATTGACTGAAGTTGGTCAGAGGAGGTGACGTCAATGAAATCTTGAGGATTGATTCAAGATGGTCAGAGGAGGCGATGGTGGTTGTTGGTGACGTCGTGGTCGAATGTGAAGGGATGAACAATAATTGGGATGAACAATAATCGGAATTACTGTTCACATGAACAGTGGTTGAGGAAGGCAGAGGAGGGTTTAATTCGTGGGAGGGTTGAAATTTGAAGAAGGGCTACGATGAAAGACTGAGATTAAACTTGAGAGAGTTTTAAGCAATACGAGTCTCGCACCATGGACTTCATACCCATAAATAAGCAATTCACATGCTAAATCAAATCTCAGAATTGTAATCTCCAAATAGTCCGCCTTTCTAAAGAGGCTTTACAACCTTATTTAAAGAGAAATATCACAACTCAGAAAGATCAAATCAAATATTCAGTTCCTATCAAAAAAGGAAACTAACATAGAAATCTCTAACAAATAAAATCTCTAAGATATAGAGAATAGCTCCAGAATCGAGCATATCATCTTAATCCTATCATGTGCTTCTTTCTTTTGGAATATACCCTTTATGGATTCCCATCAATCTCATCATGCTATACAGTTGTAGGACCTATAGAGACACTATAAGTTCACAAGAGAACACACAAGCACAGAACTATGCTCACCGAGGCCCTTAACAAGTTTATGAAAGATCAAAAGTTTAAATACGAACAGATCACAGCACATTTGGATCAGTTAGACACCCGATTTTGTGAGCCACAAGATGACCTTCCAATAAGGAATGACCTAAGACTTATTAGGGATGATCGTGACATAGATCCTAAGCGGGTAGAGGACATGACACACGCAATCGGCCACATACGGGGTTACGATGAGTATTTCGATTCTTATGACATCCATTTTAAGTCTAAAGAAGATGACATCACTAGGAAAGTGAAGATAGAGACCCTAACCTTCGACAGTCACTAACACTAAAAGTTTAGTGATTGGATAGCATACATGAACCGCTACTTTGATTGGTATGATATGTCCGAGAGTCGTAAGATTCAATTTGCTAGGATGAAGTTGATAGGATCAGACAAGATCTACAGGACCTCAATCAAGAGACAGCTGACTAGGTCACATCAAAATTCTATTGAGATGTGGGATGAGATGAAAGAGAAGCTCAAGAAAACGTATCTTTCACCTTCATATTTAGATAGATTGATGGATCAGCTGTCCACATTGTGTGAGGACAACTCGTTTGTGAAAGAGTACATGAATAAATTTGATGACTTAGTATATTGTTGTAATATCCAGGAAGAATTTTGGTTTGCCCATTCTAGATTTCGTACTAGATTGAGCATTGATATCTAGCGTGAGATTGCCCCGCATTTAGTGCTTTCTGTATATAAAACATATCATTTGGCTCCAGAAATGGAGCACTATCTTAAGACAACCACCCACAAAAATTTCACATCTCTTGTCAGGGAGTAGTCTAAGAGATAATTCGATAAAAATACTAAATCTAATAACGATGCCGCTCAGGATCAGGAGGATAAGTTTGTTACTGGTAAGTTGTCCAAGCAAGGCCCTAAAGGACCAAAATGCTATAATTGTTAAGGGTTACCAGTGTCCTAATAGGAGTCTATTTATTGATGGATCATTTGAGGGTCACAAGGATGATGCTAATAACTTCCGGCTGCCGAGGAGGCTCCTAATAGTGATGCCAGCGGCACCGAGGATGCGATCGCAGATGCTACAACCCACTTACATGTTGTTAGGTGGTTATTAGCCTCACTTAGGGATTAGAAATATCAGCATAAAATAAATATTTTTCATACTTACTCAAGAATAGAGATAAGTTTTATATGCTGATTGATGGAGGTAGCTATGTGAACATAATCGCCAAGTCAGCTGTAGAGAGGATGAACTTAAAGATCAAACCTCACTCACAACTATATAATGTCACCTTGGTTGACAAGACTACACATCTCGTCACCCAACGTTATGTAACGCCTATTCGCTTTCGATCTACTAGGATCATATATGGTGTGGCATCTTACTCATGAACACCGCATATATTTTATTGGGTAGGCCGTGGTTGTACGACTTAGATATGACCAGCTATGAGAGGTCAAACACTTACGCATTCAAGTTTAATGAAAATAAGATTGTGTTAATCCACTCTAGACCTAAAGCATCCTTAGATAGTAAGAATAATAAGAATGAGTCGGTTACTTCCAATGCTGGTAAGAAGCATGTCCATCTCTTAGGCAAGAGTCAGTTTTTTAAGGAGAGCAAGGAGGAAGGGATTGTCTATATGATCATTGCCACCAGTTTTGCTTCTGCTAGTCAGTCTTAAGATTTTCCCCCTGAAGTTTGCAGATCCTCACTGATTTCAGTGATATCAAACCTGATGAGGTACCTAATGAACGTCCTCCCCTTAGAGACATCCAGCATGCCATAGATCTTGTGACATTATAGAATAAACCTCATAGAGCATAGTGAGGTTAGACGCCAGGTAGATGAATTATTGTATAAGGGATTTATTAGAGAGTTTGAGTCCTTGTGTCGTTCCTGCATTACTCCCAAGAAAGACGGTAGCCGGAGGATGGCGAGGATAGTAAAGCTATCAACAAAATCACGATTAAGTTTAGGTTCCCTATTCTTAGACTTGACGATCTTTTAGACACGATATCAAGGTATTTTATCTTCTCGAAGGTAGATCTTCGTATTGGGTACCATCAGATCCGCATCCACAAAGGTGATGAATAAAAGACTTCTTTAAGATTAAGGACGACCTATACGAGTGGTCAGTTATGCCCTTTAGATTATCAAAAGCTCCTAGCATTTTTATGTGGGTTATGACTCAGATTTTGCGTCCTTTCTTAGGCCAGTTTATGGTCGTCTACTTTGACGATATCTTGATCTTAAGTCGAACCATAGAAGAACATCTTCACTTGACGTAGGTTTTAGAGAAATTTTATATTAACTTGAAGAAGTGTGTTTTTATGTCATCATTTGTGCCCTTCTTAGAGTTTGTCGTCACTATCAACACGTAACAACAGAACCAATGAGATCAAAACTATCAGGGAATGGTCTACTACTATTACTATTTATGAGGCCAAGAGTTTCCATGAGTTAGCCAACTTTTATAGAAGGTTTGTTAAAAGGCTTAGTACAATCATGACTTCCATCACGAATTGTCTTAAGAAAAGAGAGTTTAAGTGGACTAAATTTGCTGCTAAAGCTTTTGAGAAGATTAAAAAAAGCTGACAACTGCCCTAGCCCTTCGCATTCTTGAATTCTCATAGCTTGTGACATTTCAGAAGTAGGTATTGGAGGTGTATTGGGTCAAGAGTGCAATCCTATGGATTTCTTTAGTGAGAAGTTGAATGAAAGTCGACAACACTATTCCAATTATCATCGAAATTTAAGCTATAGTCCAGAGTTTGCGATATTGTCGTTACTATTTACTACCAGCAGAATTCATCTTATACTCCGACCATCAGGCCTTACGGTACTTGAATTCTCAAAAAAAGTTATGGCATCGTTGTGTCAAATGTGTTCAGTTTATGAAGTATACTTTCATTCTCAAACATTGTGCAGGTATTGAGACCAAACCCATTGGCGCTTTGAGTAGGAAGGTTATCACTTTGTAGTCCATGAGTGCACAAGTGGTTGGATTTGATCGAGTCATCTAGGACTATCTTGCTTGTCGGGACTTCGGTGAGATTTATGCCTCTTTGACACATGAACCTCCTATTATTGTAGTTGATTTCACTATTGCTGATGATTTTCTCTTTAGGAGTAGCCGCTTGTGCATTCCCAACACATCCCTTCGTGATCGGATTTGGGAAATGCATACGAGAAGAGCTGCTGGACACTTTTACCGAGATAAGATGACGACACTAGTTGAGAATAGATTTTTACTGACTGAGTGTCAAGCCAAATGAGAGTTGACATACTGTCGAGTTGCTAAAGATAGGAAGTAGAACACAAGTTTATACACTCCTTTACCTATATACCTTTTGCTTCATGGCAGGATGTTGGCATGGACTTTGTCCGAGGTCTCTCTCACATGTTTAGAAAGCATGATTCGATATTATTTGTAGTGGATCATTTTTCGAAGATGACACATTTCATTCTTTGCAAGTAACTTACAGATGCTTCCCATATTGCACACTTCTTCTCTTAAGAGGTTCAACTGTATGGTCTTCCTGATACTATTATTTTGTATAGATTTGTGAGGTTCACGACCCACTTTTGGAGGACACTTTAAAAGAAGCTCAATACTTGATTACAGTTTTCGATGGCTTACCATCCCTAGACTAATGGATAGACTAAGGTGGTGAACATGTTAGCCTTTATGTTTTGATGATGTTTTATAACCACCATTATCGGTACTAATTGCTTATTGAGTGATATTGTAGTTAATATATATATCAAGCTTATTAGTATCATGTATGGAGGATTGGATGGAATATGAGCTACAACGATGATATCCAAATGAGGAGGAGGCATAGTGATGAAGCAATTTTAATTCAAGAACAACAAATGCAATGAGAAGCTTCATCAACTCAAGCTATATCAAGACTCAAAGAATTGTAATTCTATGTGAGGATATTAGCTAATTTTTATTTTCTCTCTAGTACTAGAATGTAGGCAAGTAGTTTTAGATTTTACTTGAAACTATTGGGATATCACACACACATTTTCCATACTTATACTTTTAAGCGTTTTGACAAAATATCATTTTTCACAAGTATGAGGACCTACTCGCAAAATTCCTTTTCTAAACAATTTGTTTTTAGTGTTAAAAATATTTTACAAAGTTTCACAATTTTTGGAAGTCATTCAAATATTTTATAAATTTTTTATAGAGTCAAAAACAGGTTTCAAAAACAGTGTCTGTTTGTATCAGTTCGCGGTCGACCGCCACGGTCGACCGAGCCTATGTTCTTTTCTGAGTGAGCAGCAGAAACTTTCGCAGTCGATCGCCACGGTCGACCGTCGGCTCGAAAATTCCCACGGTCGACTGCCACGGTCGACCGTAATAGTTTCTGAAAATTTAGTGAACCTCGAAAGTAGCTCGCGGTCGACCGCGAGATTTTCACGGTCGGCCGCCGCTTATTCAAACGGTCTTTTTGGTACAGATTTCAGGCACCGATTTTTCCAGGTTTTGGAGGATTTAGGTATGGGTTTAAGCTACTGTGTTTTCTCCTATTTAAACCTCCTATACTCATTCTTCTTCAAGTGTCCCAAACATTTTAAAAAATCAGAGATTTGTTTTTTCCTGAGAGCAAACTTTCAAAACCTGGTTTTCCTCTGTTTTCAGTTTCACTTCCCAGCTTCAGTGTAATCTTTCTCCTTATCATAGGGACATTGTAAAGAGAGAGTTTTTACACCATTACTACTGTTGAGAGCTTGATCTTATGGAGATCAACTGCGTGGGAGTGAGATCTTGTGGTGATCAACTGTGTCGCTGTGAGATCTTGTGAAGATCGTTGTGTAGAAAAAGTTTCGGCTTCCAAACCGGGTTGTGTAGTGGATTCTCCTCGAGAGTGGGGTCGTTGTGTAGAAAAAGTTTCGGCTTCCAAACCGGGTTGTGTAGTGGATTCTCCTCGAGAGTGGGGAGCGGAGACGTAGGTCAGCAGGCCGAGCCTCGTTAACACATCGCGCGTCACTTGGATAATAATTTCTAACTCTATCTCATTTTCTATAGCTGTTCATTTTGTGGTTTGTTGCTTGTCTCATTTTTATTGCACTATTATAGCCTTAAGACTCTAATCACCCCCCTAGGGTCCTACAATTGGTATCAGAGCTTGATCTCTATATTAGATTTTGATTTAACCACCTTAGAGAAAAGATCTTATGGAGGTTTCAATGAATGTGTATATGTTAGAGGAACAATCCACCACTAGACCATCACTTTTCACCGGTAGTAATTTTGCTTATTGGAAGGCTAGGATGAGGATTTACCTTCGTTGCATTGATCTTAACATTCTAGAGCTCATAGAGAAGAAATATGTAGAAAAGCCCAAAGTCGGAAACATGACCGATGGATAAAGACACCAAGCTAATCTCAATGCAAAGACCATGAACGCCTTAATTTACGGTCTTTCCCCCAATGAGTATAATAGGATTTCTACGTGTGCAACCGCATATGAAATATGGGTAAAATTATGTATTACACATGAAGGAACCCCCAAGTTAAGGAATCCAATGTGGGCTTATGCAAGAATATGAGTTATTTAAGATGCCTCCTAATGAATCCATTGATGCTATGTTTTCTCGTTTTACTAACATAATCAATGAATTGCATGGTCTTGACAAGCATTTGACTATCCAAGAGATGAACTACAAGATCATTCGTTCATTGACTCCGGCATGGGAACCCAAAGCTACGACCATAGAGAAAGCTCACGATCTTACTACTCTAGCTCTCGATGGCCTCATCGGCAAGCTTAAGGTTCATGAGAAGAAGCTCAAGGGAAAGGAGGAAGTGCCCCCACGAGAAGTTGAGGAGCCATCACCAAAAATGAAGATCATAGCTCTCAAAGGAGCTAGTGACAACTCCTCATTATCGTCGGAGAGTGAAGTTGATTTTTCTAGAGAAGTGGCTCACCTCTCTAGAAGAATCTCTAGACTCATTAAAATGAACAAGAAGTTTAATCCCCGATCTAACAATAAATTTTCTTCACGTATAGGAAAGTGCTTTGAATGCAATGAACCGGGTCACATCGCTAAGGATTACCCCAAGCTCAAGGAGAAATATTTAAAGTACAAGAAAAAGAAAATCATGTATGCCGGATGGGAGGAATCTGAACCAAGTGATTCGGATAGCAATGAAGAAGGAGCTAAACTTGTTCTCCATGATCCCAACATTTGCTTCATGGCTAATGAAAAGGAAATAGTTTCCGACACCGAAAGTGAATCATTTTATATGCAATGTGATCTAGCTATGGCATTAGAAGAATTAAACATTGAGTTTAAAAGGATGTCAAAAGAATTTTTTTTTTTAAATTACATGCTTCTTGTGATGCCAAACTAGAACAACTACAAACTTCTCTTGCTTTAAAAGATGAATTGCTAGGGTTCTTGTGATGCCAAACTAGAACAACTACAAACTTCTCTTGCTTTAAAAGATGAATTGCTAGGGGATCTTGATTTTGAAAACAAAACTAGAACAACTACAAACTTCTCTTGCTTTAAAAGATGAATTGCTAGGGGATCTTGATTTTGAAAACAAACAATTAAGATTCAAGATTAAAAGACTTAAAATTGAGAGTGGTAGGATTAGACTCACTCATGCTTATGCTAATTATCATCATCATGAGAAAAATAGATTTCATAGATCTCATGCCTCTACACACAAAAAAATTTGTGTGCACATATTGCATGAAACGTGATCATATTTCTACTCATTGTAGGATTAAAAATATTCATGATTTTTATGAAATGATATGGGTACCCAAAGATACAGAGAATACTAACCACCAAGGACCCAAAACTTGAGTACCTAAAGTTACTACACATTCATCTCTTATAGGGAACATCACGGCAACGACGTAGAGAGATGTGATACCTTGATAGTGATTGCTCACATCATATGACGGGCAACAAAGAGCTTTTTGTAACCCTATCAAGGATTGAAGGAGGTAGTGTCTCCTTTGGTGGTGAAAAGAAAAGTAAAATCATTGGTATTGGATGTATTGGTAAGACATCATCTCCTGTTATAAAAGATGTTTATTTGGTTAATGGCTTGAATCATAATCTTCTTAGCATTAGCCAATTGAGTGATAAAGGTTTTGATATTTTTTTTAAACCGGACAAATGCATTGTTAGCTTAAATGGAAAAACTACTTTTGTTGCTAATAGAAAATCTAATGTATACATTTTTGAGATGAATGAACTAGTAGATCAAGATGTGAAGTGTCTTGCGGCGGTTGATGAAAACCCTTGGATTTGGCATAAGAGGCTTGGACATGCGAACATGGAATTGATATGGATTTGGCATAAGAGGCTTGGACATGCGAACATGGAATTGATATCTAAATTGTTCAAGAGGAATCTTATAAAAGGGTTACCAAACTTGTATTTCATCAAAGATACCATATGTGAAGATTGTGCTAAAGGTAAGTAAACTAAGTCTACCTTTAAATCCATCAATGAGGTATCAACTTCTAAACCCTTGCAATTACTTCATCTTGATTTATTTGATCCTATACGTGTTACCTCTCTTGGAGGTAAACACTATGTTTTTGTTATCATTGATGATTTTTCTCGTTTTACATGGACAATCTTTCTTGCAAGTAAAAATGAATGTTTTGAAAAATTTTCGAATCATGTTAAAAGAATTGAAAATGAAAAAGATTTGAAAGTTGTTAAAATAAGAAGTGATCATGATGGTGAATTTCAAAATATCTCTTTTTATGATTTTTGTGGGCATCGTGGCATAACTCATGTGTTTTTCGTTCCAAGAACACCACAACAAAATGGTATTGTTGAACTGAAAAATCGCACCATACAAAAGATGGCACGAACTATGTTAAATTCCTTTAATTTGCCTAAGTATTTTTAGGCGGAAACCATCAATACGGTTTACCATGTTTTAAATCGTGTTTTGATTAGACCAAAGCTTAAGAAAACTCCTTATGAACTATTTTATGGTAAAACTCCTTTTATTGGATATTTTCGCATCTTTGGTTGTAAATATTTTATTTTAAATACAAGAGATCACCATAATAAATTTGATTCTAAAATTGATATTGGTATTTTTCTAGGATATGCACCTCGAAGTAAGGCTTATAAGGTTTTCAACAAACGAACTCTTGTTATTGAAGAATCTATAAGCGTTACTTTTGATGAGACTAATATTAGTTTACAAGTTGGTTTGCCTAGGAAAGATGATGATGATGTTGAGGGAGGATTAGAATTTTTGCAAATAAATAAAACACCCGATGTTCAAAAGGATGAGGATAGCAACAACATTCAAGAGCAAGAACAAGAAGAACTCCCCATAGCCTGAAAATTTACGTCAAGTCATCCAAAAGAGCAAATCATTGGGAATCCTTCACAAGGGGTTCTAACTCGCTTAAAGGTTTTGAGTGAGTGTGGTAATATTGCCTTCTTATCTCAATTAGAACCTAAAAAGATTAATGATGCTTTAAATGATGAATTTTGGGTTTTAGCTATGCATAATGAACTAAATAATTTTCGAAGAAATGATGTTTAAAAACTAGTTCTTAGACCTAACAATGCTAGTGTAATTGGAACAAAATAGATTTTTAGAAACAAACTTGATGAACATGACATTGTTACTAGAAATAAAGCTCGTTTGGTTGCCCAAGGATACAATCAAGAGGAGAGCATAGACTATGATGAAACATTTACACCGATTGCAAGGTTAGAATCAATTAGAATGTTTTTGGCATTTGTAAGCTTTAAAGATTTCAAATTGTTTCAAATGGATGTTAAACGTGCTTTTTTAAATGGTTTTATAAAAGAGGAAGTATATATTGAGTAACCCCCCGGCTTTATGGATCATGCATTTTCTAATCATGTTTACCGGGTTCAAAAAGCTTTATATGGGTTGAAATAAGCTCCTAGAGCTTGGTATGCTCGCCTCTCTAGTTTTCTTCTTGTAAATAGTTTTTCTAAAGGAAAAATTGATAATACTCTTTTTATGAGAAAAAAAATGATTTCATTTTAGTTCAAATATATGTTGATGATATCATTTTCGGTGCTACTAATGAATCTCTTTGCAAGGATTTTTCTAAAGTTATGCAAGATCATTTTGAGATGAGTATGATGGGAGAGCTCACATTCTTTTTCGGGCTCCAAGTCAAACAAACAAAGGACGGGATATTCATTTCTCAAAGCAAGTATGCTAGAGAATTAGTGAAGAAATTCAATTTGGAGAACTCTGAGCATGCACCAACTCCCATGAGTACAAGTGTCAAGCTTGATGCGGATGATAGTGGTGAGGATGTGGACCAAAAACTATACCGATGTATGATAGGTAGTCTTTTTTATCTCACCGCTAGTAGACCCGATATCATGTTTAGTGTGCGTGCATATGCACGTTTTCAAGCTTCTCCTAAAGCATCTCATTTGATTGCCGTTAAGAGAATTATTAAATATGTTCATGAAACAATTGATCTTGGTTTATTTTATCCAAAAAGCACCTCTTTTGATCTATATGGTTTTTGTGATGCTAATTTTACTGGTTATAAGGTAGATCGCAAGAGTATGAGTGGTACATGTCAATTCTTGGGTAATTCTCTTGTCTCTTGGGCTTCTAAAAAACAAAATTATGTTATCTTGTCCACTACGAAAGCGGAATACATTACCGCCGGCTTATGTTATGCTCAAGTTTTATGGATGAAACAAAGTTTAGTTGACTATGATTTGAATTTTTAAAATATAAAAATCTTTTGTGATAACACTAGTGCTATTAATATTTCAAACAATTCGGTTTTGCATTCTAGAACCAAGCATATTGATGTACGCCATCATTTCTTACGCGATCATGTAGAGGCAAGATATTTCCCTTGTGTTTGTTGACACAAAATCTCAATTAGCGGACATCTTTACCAAACCTCTTAGTGAAGATGATTTTTGTCACATAAGAAATGGTTTGGGTTTATGCACTATGTGAAAGTTCTTCTTGCTTGCTTGATTAATTGCATTTCACATGTATTTTTGTTTATATTTTTTTACCCCATTTTGATGGTAACAAAAGGGGAGAGAAATCTCCTCATTTGTGCACATAGTAAGGGGGAGCTCATAGATAGGGAGAACTACTATCTATAAGCTATATTTATTTTGCTCCTATATAATGATTGGTTGTCATCATCAAAAAGAAAAAGATTGTTAGCCCTTATGTTTTGATGATGTTTTACAACCATCAATATCGGTACTAATTGCTTGTTAAGTGATATTATAGTTAATATATATATATCAAGCTTGTTAGTACCATGTATGGAGGATTGGATGGAATATGAGCTACAACAATGATATCCAAATGAGGAGGAGACATAGTGATGAAGCAACAAATGCAATGAGAAGCTTCATCAACTCAAGCTATATCAAGACTCAAAGAATTGTAATTCTATGTGAGGATATTAGTTAGTTTTTATTTTCTCTCTAGTGCTAGAATATAGGTAAGTAGTTTTAGATTTTACTTGAAGCTATTGGGATATAACGCACATCTTTTTTATACTTATACTTTTAAGCGTTTTGACAAAATATTATTTTTCACAAGTATGAGGACCTACTCGCAAAATTTCTTTTCTAAACAATTTGTTTTTAGTGTTAAAAATATTTTACAAAATTTCACAATTTTTGAAAGTCATTCAAATATTTTATAGATTTTTTATAAAGTCAAAAACAGGTTTCAAAAACAGTGTCTGTTTGTATCAGTTCGCGATCGACCGCCACGATCGATCGTGTCTGTGTTCTTTTCTGAGTGGGCAGCAGAAACTTTCACAGTCGACCGCCACGATCGACCGTCGGCTCAAAAATTCCCACAATTTTTGAAAGTCATTCAAATATTTTATAGATTTTTTATAAAGTCAAAAACAGGTTTCAAAAACAGTGTCTGTTTGTATCAGTTCGCGATCGACCGCCACGATCGATCGTGTCTGTGTTCTTTTCTGAGTGGGCAGCAGAAACTTTCACAGTCGACCGCCACGATCGACCGTCAGCTCAAAATTTCCGACGGTCGACCGTCACGATCGACCGCAATAGTTTCTGAAAATTTAGTGAACCTCGAAAGTAGCTCGCGGTCGATCGTGAGATTTCACGGTCGACCGTCGCTTATTCAAACGGTCTTTTTGGTACAGATTTCAGGCGTAGATTTTTCTAGGTTTTGGGGGATTTGGGTATGGGTTTAAGCTGCTGTGTTTTCTCCTATTTAAACCCCCTATACTCCTTCTTCAAGTGTCCCAAACATTTTAAAAAATCAGAGATTTGTTTTTTCTGAGAGCAAACTTTCAAAACCTGGTTTTCCTCTGTTTTTAATTTTACTTCCCAGCTTCAGTGTAATCTTTCTTTTTGTCATAGGAACATTGTAAAGAAAGAGTTTTTACACTATTACTACTATTAAGAGCTTGATCTTGTGGAGATTAACTGTGTGGGAGTGAGATCTTGTGGTGATCAACTGTGTAGTCGTGAGATCTTATGAAGATCGTTGTGTAGAAAAAGTTTTGGCTTTCAAACCGGGTTGTGTAGTGGATTCTCCTCGAGAGTGGGAGCGGGGACGTAGGTCAGCGGGCCGAACCTCGTTAACACATCGCGCGTCACTTGGATAAGGATTTCTAACTCTATCTCATTTTCTATAGTTGTTCATTTTGTGGTTTGTTGCTTGTCTCATTTTTATTGTACTATTACAGCCTTAAGATCCTAATCACCCCCCCTAGGGTCCTACAGAACATTAGTCTAGGAGACAGGGTGGGATTTAGTGTAACCTATGGCAGATCGCGTATAATAGTTCAGATCGCGTATAATAGTTCAGTAAGTAGATCTGTCAGGTTAAGTCCATTTGAGATTGTTACATGTTGTCGACCTATGAAACCTATAGACCTACTTCTAAGCTCATTAGGATATTCCTGTCTAAATCCTTAACAATTATAGCATTTAGGTTCTTTAGGATCTTGCTTGGACAACTCACTAGTAACAAACTTATCATTTTGATCCTGAGTGGCAGAGTTATTAGATTTAAATATTTTTATCGAATTATCACTTAGGCTAGTCCCTGGCAGGAGGTGTGAATTCTTTGTGGGTAGGTGTCTTAAGATAGTGCTCCGTTTTTAGTGCCAAGCTTTATCTACAAAAGTCACCAAATGCAGGGCAATCTCACTTAAGATATTAGTATTCAATCTAGTGTGAATCTAGAAAGGGTAAACCGAGATTCTTCTTGGATGTTACAACACTATACTAAGTCGTTGAATTTATCCATGTACTCCTTCACATACAAGTTTTCCTTACACAACGTGAACAGTTGATCCATCAATCTATCTAGATATGAGGGTGAGAGATACTTTCCTTGAGCTTCTCTTTCATCTCATCCCACATCTCAATAAGATCTTGATGTAACCTAGTCAGCTGTCTAACCGAGATCCTATAAATCTTGTCTGACCCTATCAACTTTATCTTAACAAATTGAATCTTACGACTCTCGGACATATTATATCAATCAAAATAGGGGTCCATGTATGCTATTCAATCACTAAACTTTTAGGGTTTGTGACTACCGTCGAATGTTAGGGCCCCTGTCTTCACTTTCCTAGTGATATCGTCTTCTCTTGGCCTAAAATGGGTATCATAAGAATTGGAATACTCATCGTAATACTCATCGTAACCCTTATGTGTCCTATCACGTGTGTCATGTCCTTTAGCAGCTTGGGGACTATGTCCACGGTCATTCCTAATAAGTATTATGTCATTACTTATTGGAAGATCGTCTTGTGGCTCACAAAGTCGGGTATCCAACTGATCTAAACATGTTGTGATCTATTTGTGTTTAGTGTTTTAAACTTTTGATCTTCCATGAACTTGTTAAGGGCCTCCATGAGCACGACGATCTGTGCTTGTGTGTTATCTCGTGAACTCATAGTGTCTCTATACGTCCTATGACTATATAGCATGATGAGATTGATGGGAATTCATAAAGAATATATTCCAAAAGAAAGAAGCAAATGATAGAATTAAGATGATATGCTCGATTCTGGATTTATTCTCTATATCTTAGAGATTTTATTTTGTAGACTTCTAAGTTAGTTTCCTTTTGATAGGATTTTGGAAGATTTGATTTGATCTTTTTCAGTTGTAATATTTCTCTTTAAATAACGTTGTAAAGCCTCTTTAGAAAGCAAGGCCATTTGGAGATTAAGGTTTGATTTGGCATGTGAATTGCTTATTTGTGGGTGTGAAAACCAAATTACTTATATTCCTCTCAAGTTTAATTTTAGCCTATCATTGTAGCCCTTCTTCAAATTTCAACCCTCACACTGATTATTACCTTGCCTTCCTCAACCAATGTTCATGTGAACAACAATTCTGATTATTGTTCATCCCCCTTCACCATCGACCACAACACCGCAAAACCATCATCACCTCCTCCTACCATCTTTAGTCAGTTCTCAAGCTTTCATCGATATCACAAAAAACTCTAACCAACCCTCTCTTACTTATTTGAACTTATCTGAAGTCCTATCATCCGTCAGCACCAACCGCTACTCAACAATGAATTCTTTACTTTAGTCATCTCCCTCCAGACTGTCGCAGGCTATGTTTGAATCCAACAAAATTACAACTACATAGTCAATCCCTTTGTTTCAGACTAAACCGATTTTGTTTGAAGTTAAAATTGCTATTTTGCAAAGATTATCGTGGTTAATTGTTGATGTTATAGTTTCAAGTGCTTAATAAGGTTCAGGCTTGATCAATTGAAACCTATTGTTCTCTTGATCCGGATATCTCTATTTGTTTGCAAATGAGTTCAATCATCTACAGTCCAAGATCAATTCTCGAAAGAATTGGGTGTGAGTCCATCGCATCCTCAAGTGATCTCAAAACACAACCACAGACTCAATATTTATTCCCGCAATTCTATAGAATCTGTAGTTGACTTATGAATGCCACTGGTTATCTTCATTTATGTGGATCTTGTTTGATTGATCATTGCACTTATATGTTAGGATTGCATCATTTTAGGATCTTGACTGTTAGACTTTTGCATTCACGACTAGTTACATTTACGCCATTGTTTGCTAGGTTACTCATCTATGTGATTATTTGACTTCAATTGTATTCATATTTTCCCACGTCCTGTCCTGCGTTAGCAACCTAGCAAGAGATGAAATGATCCTTAGATCTAAAATGTATCATTGAGGTTACTTTTCTATCCCTCCTATGAAAGATTATTGTCAAGCATGTATTCACTATATTCATGAATCTGACCCCATACATGTGGAATAAGAACTTTGTTGTTGTTGTGTGTATATATCCTCTACAAGTTCATTAGTTTTTATTCCACTTTTCAATCACTCTGTTAGCTTTTCATTCAGCTAATGCATCTCCTTTGTTCATCTCCTAAAGCCTACATACCAAGTACTGTTTCTGTTCCTATCTCAAAACAAAAGCATAGTTAAATTCTAATTGCTATGTCAGTCCTAATGCTCATCATTGAATGACTGGATATTGTATTTCTTTGGTGATAGTCCATTATCTTAGAAGAATATGAAACAATTTACTCTACTGAAACATAATATAGATCAATGGCTACCACTACATTTGAACTCACGTGGTTGAAGTATCTAATTCAGGTCCTTAGTATTTTTTATCCACATCCTATGCTTTTATACACTGACGATCAATGTTGCACTTCACCTTTCTGATAACATCTCTTTCCATGAATGAATGAAGCATATCAAAATAGGCTGCCATCATTCATGAGAATTATTCAAGGTAATTTAGAAAGACTTCTGTACAATAATTTCGATTGAAAATTAATCAAGTTTAATTTTCCATCAAATTTCATTGACCAAAACTCTAGAGGAAACACAGCAACACGGGAGCACGAGCGTGAGATTTGATGAATCCCTGCAGTGGTAAATGGAACTAATTAACTAAAACTTCCTCCAGACAAAGTGTAGTGTTAGCAAGAGATGAAGTGATCATAAGATCTAACACCTAGCAAGAAATGAAATAATTCTTAGATCCAAGATGTTGCAACATCCAGTGTTTGTCATGCAAGCACATTACCATCATTCATGCGGGCAACTTAAACAAGTGAAATAAAATAAATAAATAAACTGAATTTAAACCTCAAGTACTTCCAAGTCGCAGATCCAAACATGGAAAGATGTATGCTCATATCTTGAGGTTGGTTAGGGATGTAACATAAGTTTAGAAACCTGAAATATCAGCACATCTGCATGCAAACAAACCTCCATAAACTTCATTCCCAAGTTTTTAGCTGTATTCTTAACATTGACTTGCATTGTCTATTACAGTACCTCTCAAAACCAACTTTTAATCATGCTTCCCAGCTAATCAAACGCCTTTTTTGATGATTAAAACTACAAACAAACAAGCATATTACTATCTATTTAAATATTAATCCACATCCAACTATCACAGCAATAAGTTCACTCACTCGCAAATACCTCATCAGCTAAAAACTAGAATTGTAAAATTCCAGGAAGGAAAAAAGAATTTAAGATTAAGTGATGTATTTCTTAAATATAAAGAACTCACAAATCGAAAGAAGTTAATCTTAAAAATTAAAACTACCAAATTAAATGTTTGCTTTACCTGTGGTATCTCCCAAACATTTGCCCTCCCGCTAAGATCTTCCACTTTTGGTATGCTAGTATCCCTCGCTCTTAAAAACATCAGCTGCTCATCCACCCTTTTTGATTTCTCCAATCCAGCATGAACAGCAATAAATTTGCAGCACATCCTACCTTCCTCGGTATCAATCCACACATTCTCCTGCATAACAACTATTAACCTAACTAAAAAGAGAGAAAAAGCAGCAGCTAGTCTATATCTCAAATCTAATATCATAAGAGAGGCATGATAACCTATTATCACTAAGATGTGCCCTCATTCTCTGCCAATCTCATTGGAGAACAGCCAAGCCCATACAATTTTCTAAGTAAATGAGATTGTTCTATCATGGAATTCTTTTGGTCAATTTGTAAGGAGAGAAATCAAAGGTTTTTTAATAGGAAAAATAGTATTCAATAACAGAAATGATACAAAAACTAATACGACTTATTGATATCTGGTGCTATAACAGGTTATCGATACCTACAATTGCATAGTGGAATATATACTTACTCAAGGTTACCGGACACTTCATCTAGGCTCCCAGATCTATGTCCGACACTTCCCACATTCGTGTCCATATCGGACACTCTTAAGACACTTCACACTTCTTGAATATATACATACATTTTTTCAGATGTGCACTCAATTATATAACACATGTTTTAGATTAGAAAACTCATGATACACTTCTTGAACATATATCGTACATTTCACCTCAAATTCATGCAACTCGTTGGACTTGGGATAGGTTATAGCTTATACCTAATTCATAAGTATAATTTTAAAGAGTTATTTGATATTTAGTTAAAAAATGAGCAGTTTTCAATTTATAATTTACTCAATAAAAGAAACATAAAACTGATAAAAGGATTTTAGTTCAATAACATGTGAATGAGAAGCAATGTCGATCTCATATAGATTGCTAATTTGGATTAGAGTAGGTTGAGGGAGAGAGAATGAGATGGGGGGAAAGAGATTGAGATGAGGGTTTTTTTACAAAATAGTTCACCCACCCATCCCCTCAACCTATTCTAATCCAAATGCTCATATCATGTCACATCACTACCAAGTAAATTGAATATGCTTGTACCAAAGCATACCATCCTCTCCCCCCATATATATATATTATAATATATATATATATATATATATATTATATATATAATATATATATATATATATATATTTATTATATATATATAGGTCGTGTCTCGTACCCTAACATAAGGTTGTTGTGTCCTGTATCCACACTGTGTTCGTGTCCACACCAATATACGTGTCTCCATCCGGACCTGTATCCATGCAACACAGATCTTACTTATATATACTTATTGTACTAATAAAGTAGCTTCCACTGGTTGCAAAATTGCAAGACTAGCATATAGTTAGCTATGTCATCTTTCAACTTCTCTACTGTTAATTTTCCTTTTGTTTCTTTTTTCTGTCCGCATTCTTCCTTCTTTGTGCTTCTCCATCTAAAAAGTTAACCAAAATCTTATTCGCTCACCTTAATCATTTATTAACAAGAAACTTTATGAGTATAACAATATTGTAATACCTAATCTCATGCATCGCAAATGTAAAAACTAGAATCTCATATCTCGTATTTTCCAGAAATTTACATCCATCAATAATTTGGGCCTTATTTCCTCACAAAAAATAAAAATTATATTATATTATACTTTATATATACTCCTTTTAAAAGCATGAGTTCAGAAAAAAAATTCATGGTCAATATTACCCTTCATCACTATTTTGGATATTTCATTTAAATATTAATCTTTCTAATTTTAGTCATATCTTATCTAATTCTCGTAAACTATCTATAGGTCAACAATTAAAAATTTTATTTTAAATATTTTATTTAAATCTTAATCTATCCAAATGCTAATTATATCTTATATTAACATTATATTAACTACCTATAACTCAACAATTTAGAAAAAATAAGATTAAGAAATTATACGTATACAACATATTATAATACATGAAGTATTACAAAAAACCCAAAAGTTTTAAAATTTGCATATAATAGCCTTAAAAGTTTAAAATTACACAAAACACCTTGACTTTTTAAAACTTAAAAACAAACATGAAATCTAAAAATTTAAAATTTGTAATTAACACCCTCAATATTTTAAAAAATGCAAAAATAGCCTCAAAAGTTTAAATTACAAAAAATACCCTAAAATTCAGAGATTTTAAAACTTAGCAACAACATAGATGGATTCTAAGGATTACCATTAAGCACTCAAAATTTTAAAATTTATAAAAAATAACCTCAAAGTTATAAAAAGTACAAAAACTCTCTCAAAAGTAAAAAATTATAAAAATTCTTAAAATTTCAAAACTTATAACTAGTACACATCAAATTTAAAAATTATCAATTTAGATAATTGAAATTTTAAGTATTTTAAAAAAAACCAAAATTTTAGTAATTGTAAAAATACCTTTAAATTTTCACAGTTACAAGAAACATTCTAACATTTAAAAATTTACCACCAACACATGAAACATGAATTATAAACACCCAACTTATAATTTAAATTTTTTATAAAATACTATTAAAGTTTAAAAATTACAAAACACACCCTCAAAAGTTCAAAATCACCAAAAAGGCTGATATTTGGCAAAGAAAAAAGGAAATGTTTGATATTATAACATTATTAAGATATATAAATTTAACTTTCAATTTAAAATTTATCATCTCTTTTCAACATCTAAAAGTAGTCTAAGTTGATACCGGTAAAAAATAACAATTAGCGTAGATTAAAATTATCCAGTTAAGGAATAAAAATTCAAAAATATACGATAGATTAAAAATTAATATTACTGCATAAATTCAAGGAACTGCATATAATTTTACTAATAACATTTATTGATAGAAGACAAATTAATAAAAGACTAAAATATAATAGGTTAGCATTAATTGATTATAATGTATAAACCATTTATCTCTAATGTTAATAATATTTATAGGGTAAAAAATACAATGAGTTATGTATGGAGAAACAATCAGAAAGTTCAAAGATATCATTTAAAAAAACTAAGTTGTGTTCATTTTAAATGGAGAAGTAAAGAAAATAAACTCAAAATTCGAAAACATTCATGAATCACTTGAATTGACATTGATAAAAGGCATATCTGACAAAGAAGCACTGACTGAGTTCCCCTTGAAGAATATATTGAACAATTTTGTCCTAATTAAAAAAAGATTCTTCATGAAAGATACAAGAAAAATTAGTAAGTATTTATAAATTTTCATACTTTATTCTTAAAATACTAAAGAAATAATAAATTTAATATAAAAATACATATAAATAATCTTGCAATAGAAACTAAAGTGAAGCCATTGATCAACTATATTGCGAGATATAATAAGCTACATAAGATGAAGAAAATCACTATAATTGACAAAAAATATGCGCATAATACTTAGTTACCATAGCATAAGTAAAGAAATTAAAATTAATATTTTTTTTCTATATAGTGGCACGACCTTGTAAGTAACATTATTTGGGGATATGACTACCAACGAAGGATCAATTTTTAAGAACACGCTCAAAGATAAGCATGTATTAATACTGTCAGATTTCAAGATCTTTAAATATAAAGGTAACATTTTACAATTAAAATTCTTATTAAAAGCCACTAAACATAAAATTCACCTTATATCTATCTCAAATTTGTAGGAAAGATATGTATGTCATCGTAAATTGTGTTAATAATATATATCAATCCAAAAATATAACTTATTGAAGAAAAAAGAGAATGATAAGTAAAGCAAGCAAATATCCATATAACACGATAAAAAAAATATTACACTTTAAAGCTAATATGCAGGGTTCATTCAGAACAAGCTGCTAAAACAAAAGCATCTTCATCAAGGCTCTTTTTAAATACAACACAAATTTAAATTATTGAATATTTTATAGAATAGCTTGATTTTTTAAGGGAAATCAGGAATCTTTAGAAGGGATTTTCATGAACTCTTTTAATATTTGTATATGGTTATGTGAATGCTTTTATCATATAAAAGTATATTAGAGTTAGTATTAATCTTTATTTTATGATTTTTTCTAAAGTCTATCAATGATTAGTAACAAAATTTATATTCTTTTTAGTTTCATTATAGCCCACTTCTAATTAATCATGTTGGCTTATTGGTTTTAATTATTCATCCTTCTTTTATAACGCTATTTCTTCAAGTGTTTTTCACTTTTACAACATTATACCTTCTCAAATCAAGCTTGGTTTCATGTCGATCCAAATAACGTGCAAATTCAAATTAGCTTTAGATTATATTTATTTTTTGTCAATTCAATTATTAACGTGAAAATTTTAAATTTAGTGTAGCTCATTCAAACAAACATTAAAGAAAATAAATAATCATAATACTAACGTACGTTTAAAGGCATAAGTGAGTAAAAACAATCAAAGTAGAATTGAGGAACAAATTTTAGTAAAGAAATAAATTAAAAATACTTAATCATAGTATTTAATCACGTACATTGCACGTGCATAAAACCTAGTAAATAAATAAATAGATTAGAATAAATATGTCAAATCTCATACCTCTTCGTGAACCCATACCAAATCCGCAAGAAATTTCTTATGATGATCAGGCACTGCTTTTGCTAAATCTGTAGAACCCATGGACAAAATTAAAAGAAAATAGTTAAAGTTAGGATTAGAGCTCAAACTCAATGGCAACCAAAGCCAATACAAGAAAGGGAAAATTTGTAAAATAGTCCGTTTTTGCTAATTACTTAGTAAAATAGACCGTTTTGCTAAATAATTAGCAAAATAGACCTTTTTTTAAAAAAAGATCGATTTTGAAAAACAAGACTCAAAAAACATACGGGACTACTAGTTCCGTATGTTTAGAGCCAACTTAATCACAGATTAGTGACTCAGAAAATATACGGGACTAATAGTCCCGTATGTTTTCTGAGTTATCTTAATATTTTATGAAATTTTCTAAGTTTACTAATCCGTGATTAAAACATACGAGACTACTAGTCCCGTATGTTTTCTGAGCTGTTTTGCAAAATAGACCTCTTTTTGACCTCTTGACTAAAAAGAAGTCTATTTTGCTAATTATTTAGCAAAACGGTCTATTTCGCTAAATAATTAGCAAAAACGGACTATTTTGCAAATTTTCCCTAATAAATATCATCAATCTTTGTAATGTATGGCAGCCGTCCACTAAATAATATGCAGTTTTCCTATTGACTACCCTAATACAATCTTTTTGCTAAAGTTTTGGTCTAACATGTCAACATGTGACATAGGGCTGTTTATGGCCCAACAAAAGAAGATAATCGCTTGTGGGCCTGGTTTGACGGCCATTGGCATGGCCCTGAGGTTCGTTGCTGGCCCTGCTGCGATGGCCGTTGGGTCTATCGCTGTGGGCCTCCATGGCGATGTTCTCCGAGTTGCAATCATACAGGTGAGACAATTGTATAATCCTTGATCTTTATCTTGACTGATGTGTTGTTGAGAAAACATATATCCAGATAACTTTGCCTCGCTCCGCTGCCTCGCTCCGCTGCCGTCCTCAAATCCGCGTGAGTAATGGTGAAATGGGATCGGAGAGTTCTCAGCCGCTTCTATTTTAACTTGGATTTCTTTCTTAGACCCCCCGAATATTCTTTAATTTGTAATGTTAAGTATTAACCCTCAAAAAGGAAATAGTTTGCGGTGTAATACTGTAATCTATTGAACTAATGTAAGTATTTATAAACTATTTAACTTCGACCATTTATTGAAGAAACAAGATTGTCTTGGGCGTAACACCACATGCTCCACTATAACATGACAATATGATAATCACATTTTTGTTACATTATATACCCTCATTATCTATTTAATTTAAATAAATATATCACTAATAAACGTGTTTTATCTTAATTGCAGCTTAATGAATAAAAACTCAAGAAAAACCCAATATTTCATCTCTCAAAAAGCCCAAGAGTCAAAGCTCATACACACAAGAGGAGATCGGCCCAATCGATAGTAGTATCAATACATATATTGATACCTTTATCGATACTAGTATCGTTACCCATATCAATACATATATCGATACCCGTATCGATATCAAAATTATTGTTACGAATTAAAGGCTGAAACTGATTAACTTGAGGATCAAGTTTAATCCAAGGGCTCGCATTCATTACTGTAGGCTATAAATAGGGATAGAGGGCGAGGGGTTGAGGGTGTGAAAAATTTTGTAGAAACTCCTTTTGGAGAGGAGGTTTGCTCTTAATTGAGAAGAGCTTCCAAATTTGTAACTTTTTATTGTAATTAATAAAAGATTTTTTTTCAACTCTTCATTTTTTTTCTTCTCTTTATTTGATGATGAAGATGAAGATGAAGATGAAAATAAAGATCAAGTTGAATGTTTGCTTTCAAGATGCTAAAACCCTCTTGTAATGCAAATTTTCTCTTTTATTTTTATTTCTTTTGTAGTAATTTCTTTTCTTCCTACTTTAGTAGTTTAGATTTACATTAATGTTTTGTAGAGTAGATTTACATTCTTATCTTTATTTATTTTTTATTGTCTTGCACTTTTAATTTGTAGAGTAGATTTATTTTCTTGCATAATCTATATTTTTATTTTTTTTACAGGTTAGTTAGATTTATTTCTATATTCATAGTGTAAATTTCTTTGTTCTCGTTTCTCTTCTTTGTAATCAGTTTTTATCTTCATTCTTTTCTTTTATTCTTCTCTAGAATATATTTCATATTCTGTTTTTATTTCCTAAGATGTGGAACTAATTCTTGTATGAATTTTAGAATTGTATAAAACTAGCCTAAGTTCTTTTATAGTCTGTGAATTATTCTTTTGTGCTTAAAATAATCATGTGTAGGATAATAAACTATAAAACTAATTGGTAGAAGAAAAAATTAATAATCTATGCTTATTTTGAGTGGTTTTATAGGTTATGCTTATGAATTTTAGAATTACTATCTAGTTATTGTTCTTTTCATGAATGCTAATTTTGCTTAGATGATAATTTGATAGGTTATGCTTTTCTTAAGTGGTTTAATAGTCTATGCTTAATAAATCTAAAGTAAAATGCGATACAAAGAGAATGGTTCATAATTTATAATTGAAATTAACCAGTGGATTCAATTCTAGATTCCTTATGTATTTAATTGAATCATCCATTTTTACTTTCTTGAATTTTCTCTTTGATCTTGACTTCTCATTATTTACTTTTCTCTTTATTTTCTTTGATTTCCTTCTCTCCTCTCAACCTTACTTTATTTTTAATTGCGTATATTCACAAACACTCCTCATATCTCTCCACAATCACACACTTTCAACACTCCTAATTATCACACACACAACATAAGAACCGATTTAGATTAATACCTACAACACATTCCTCATGGGATCGATAACTTTTTACACTATGACTTGATAATTGTGCAATTGTAACTTTTGATTATCATTTATACCATATCACTATGCTATCCTTTCTCAAGACCAACACTGACGTCGATCATTCTCTTCTTCTCTTTTGCACTTTGTTGCAGTTATTCTTTTGTCCCATCTTTTTCATGGAGCTACATTAGTTGCTCATTTCGTTAGCCAGAGTGTGTCTGTTCTTCGATTAGTCTCAGATTGGGCACCTCTTTCGTTTGATCTTCTCAAGTTTCGTATCTGAAATATGAGAATATTTTTATGCAATCTATGACGACCTAATAATATCTAGATTATAATGTAAACAGAGAGAAATAAATGTAAAGGTAAACTTTTAGAACAAAATTTGAAGGTAAATTAAGAATTACAATGTTTTGAATGCAAAATTGTAAATATTTTTAACTGTCTGTGGAAGGTTTAACTAAACAACCTATTTGAAATAACTAAAAGATTTGAGAGACTAAGCAACATAATCAACAAAAATTGAGTAACTAATTTCAAAATGAAAGATTGAGGGACCAAATGGAAAAGGCCCATTGATTTTAGCTGGGTTAATTGCATATCAATCCCTAAATCAATTTTAATTACCAAATAATCCCTCAATCTTATTATTTGCTTATTAGTCCCTTAAATCTTTAATTTTCTTGCCAACTCATCCCTGTTGCCAACTTAATTTATAGATTGTCCGTTATACCCCTACACATGTTAACTCTCTCATCCATAACCCCATTTACTCGGTTCCTAACACGTTTAAACCCGAACCCGCTTCTCTAAAATCCAAATGCACTTACTCTTTCTTCTCCAATGGCCCTCTACCTCCCAAAACCCATAATATGGAGCTTTTTAGAGTAGTTAGATTTCATCAAAATCCTGTAAAATCTTCTAAATTTGCAATATACACCATTTCTCTTCATGCCAAGGGTAATAAGATAATTTGAGCTGTTGGGTTAATGTTTAACCCAGCTGTGGTCGGCTTAGTTAACATAATTGTAGGCGTCGAAAATTACCTATATGTCTCCACGAACAGCTCGGTGCTAAGAAAAGACGATGAACATCACTATCCAAGTTACAGAAGCTTGATTGATGTCGACGAACACTTAAAGTGAATCGACGAACTACGTGAAGTAACGAAGTTTCAGAATAACGAGGATACGAACTGATCGGGAGCCTAGTGTCGCTTACAAAAGGCGAAACGCCGCTCGTATCCCAGTATAATCCACAATGGTCTAAACCATCGGAGTTTATAGATCTCCTCGTCGGCTTTCCAACGCACTTTGAATCACTCAAATCCGAGTTCGGATGAAGAAGTTACGGCGGAAACGGACAAGTGTGCAAAACGAAGCGTCTCAGCCTGAGTTGAGACCCCCCGAGGTGTCTCGGCCCAACCGAGACACCCCAAGGTGTCTCAGCCAAAGCCGAGACACCCAAGGGTGTCTCGGCCTCGCTGAGACACCCAAGGGTGTCTTTAGCCTTAAAAATTGGCTGTTATGCGGTTTTAACCGTCCAGACTTCCTGGAGCCTATAAATACAGCCCCAGGACTTTATTTTTTGGGGATCTGGAATTTTGGAGAGTTGGTGAAGCCCTGCCGGATTAAAGATCAAAAGTACACGAATTTCAGAGAGGAGGAGGAGTAGAGATCTGATTGAGTTCGTCGGTATAAAGAAGAAGAGCTCGTCAGATCTGCAGTTCTCGTGTTCGTCCCTTAAGATTACCCCGTTGTGGTGATCTTAAGAAGAGCAATTATCTCGCTGTTGCCGAGATAAGCGCTACGGTTTCTTTATTCCTTCGCGAATCAACGAAGCTCTGCCCGATTTTTCAGCAATCAGATCAGATCGACGGTGGTCCACGGATATCAACGTTCCCGTCACAGGCCAAGATCCTACGCAAGCAGAAGACCGATAAACGATCTCTGCGCTGTTTGAAGAGAATTGTATTTTTGTTTTGTTTTCATTGTGTAAAAGTCTTATAAAAAGACTAATTTTTGTTTTTGTTGTAAACGTCTGAAATTTGTAATAAATCCTGTAATGAAACAATCAATTTTCTCCGCAAACAAGCTGGCGACCACAGTGGGAGCCAACAGCCTCGTTGCCAAGGCTGTCGTGCCGCAGCCGACGATCAAGATCCCGGTGTTCGAAGAGGTCAAATATGAATTTGACCAGCAGAAATTCGAGGAATATATTTCCTCCTCCTCCAGATCTCCCTCTTGCAAACACAGGAAAACCGCTGCCGCGAAGAACGTGACTTCAGATCAAAAAACCAAGGCTGATGATCTGAACCCGAATGCAGTGGAAGATTCCTCTCCGGCTTCTAAAGAAACCAGATCCAACGTTCATGACAACTCCTCGAAAGTCAAGGAGTTGCCCGTTGAAAGTGCACCAGTGCTGATGAAGAGGGCCCATCAAAGGCGCCGTCAACATCTCGCGCGTTAATTTGCCAAGGCTTTGGAGCCTGTTGACAGGGATCTGCTATGATGCGGATCTGAAACTCAGAAGGCGCAAAGTGTTCCAACAACCAGCTTTGGGAACCTTCTCACAACCACCTACTAACGAATGGGTTCGTGTCAAACGAACTCGTTCAACTCTTGAGGAGCGTATCCATAAGCACCACACACTGTTAGCACAGACGAGGATCCTTGTACGGAATGCACATGAGTTACAGAAAGGAAAGGTGGTCAAAAAGCCACCAAGATCTAAGCAAGTTTGGATGCCAAAGGCCAGATCAGCACCTAAGGCAAAAGCATCCGAGGCTGCTTTCCGGCCTTTGTCAACTCCAGATCCCGCTCCTATTGCTCCCGCACCTCCGGTGAAGCCCTATGACAGCATGGATCTTACCAAATCTAGAGTCCCATTGAAGGATCGCATCGGTTCTCTACTCAAGGATCGAGGAAAAGCGCCTGTTAAGGAAAGCTTGAGACCGTTGAAGGAGCTTCGAGCAAACATTCGGACTAGGGGTCGTACGCAACCTCCTAACAAATTAATTTCTACAACGGCCCACTTAGGGGTGCGTGCAGAAAACCAGGAGCACGTTAAGGTTTCACCCTCACAAAGGTATGATTCCAAGCGTGTGACTCCTGTAGACGCCAACAAGGCGATGTTTACTCGGATGAAAACGCGTCAAACAGAAGAATGCGTTATACCTAAGAATTCATGTAAACAGCCGATAGGTTGCTCTAACTGCAACGTTGATGAGTTGTACTATCGGGCTGGGGGTACGAATAAATCTTGAAAGAGAAGTACCTGGGAAGCGGACTCTCACTGTCCGTGTACCAAATTTATCAAGGCAGTATTATCAGCGTGTAGCTACCCCAAGACCGCTCCGCAGAGGGTCTCGGTATTTGAGAGGATCTCCAACGGAAAGGCTAAGTCCAATCCAAAGCGTCTCCGTAAGAAACGATCGGTCGTTTAAGGTGACAAACCCCCATAGGTTACCATCAATATGGTTGATAAGGGAAAATCAATTCGACCTTCTAGCGCTGATCCGCTTGTATCGCATCGTCTAACCCGGTTACGATCAGGAACTATTAGACAAAGGGATTATCAGAGAATGCAGAGAGGGTTATCCTCGGATGATGAAGCATCGGATGCTAACTCGGCAATCGCTTCTGATAATACGGTATCCAGTCCGGGACAATCCCGTTAAGTGTTTGTGATTAACACCGAGGAAGTAGCCAAAATGGTTGAGGATGCATTGGCCAAACAAAAAGAGAACTTCAAGTTCAAAATGGAAATGGCCATGATGCGAATGAGGGAAGAGCATAGAACTTCAAGTTCAAAATGGAAATGGCCATGATGCGAATGAGGGAAGAGCATGATCAACAAATTCGGGTCCTGTCCAATCAATATGATGCGAATGAGGGAAGAGCATGATCAACAAATTCGGGTCCTGTCCAATCAATTTAGTGAATCCAGCCGTCGCAACCTTACTAACCAAGTAGGTAACGATTCAGAGGTGGATGAACGTCTCAAGGCTGAGAACCCTCCCTTCGACTAGAACACTGGGGGTGGTCCCATCGAAGACAATAATACTGGGAGTGGTCCTACCGAAGATGACAATACTGGGAGTGGCCCCGTTATTCCTCTCAGGAATCATCTAAGATCTGATACAGACGAGGACGAGAAAATAAAGGACCTTGAGAGCAAAATCAATGCGCTGATGTCTGCTCAGGCTATAAAAAGGTCCGGTATCCCGTCTCCCTACCCAAGAAAGTGGTATTCGATTTCGTATCCGGCAAAGTTCAACCTGATCAACTTCACACCGTTCGACGGGAAGGGCTTGCCCACTCAACATCTGATCTACTTCAAGTCCCACTTGGGTATGATATCCGGCAATGAAGTCTTGATGGTTCGATCATTCGTTGGCACCCTTCATAGGCCTGCCTTCGATTGGTACCGCCGTCTCAAGCCTGGAAGTGTCAACAGTTGGGAAGACCTGGAGATCATGTTCCTCACTCATTTCTTCGATGATGATGCCGAAGTGTCAATCAGGACACTCTTCGATGAGAAACAGAAAGATGAAGAGTCGGTGGATACCTTCATCAAACGATTCTGTAATCAGGCAATGAACTACAAGGATCCTGTCACGGAGGAATTCGTCTTGCAAACCTGTCATAATAACTTGTCCATTAACATCTTGGACATTATGGGAGTAGAGCCGCTCAATACCTGGAAATAGTTGAAGGTGCGCGGAGAGCAGACCGAATGCTTTCTCAGAAGGAGGAAGGTCGAAAGAAGCCAACCGATGGCTAACCCTTTGAATCCGAGTCTCATTTCCCATGATGAAGGGAAGGCACCTACAACAGTTGTTGATGTTAATCAGACGTTGCAACAGCAGCCCCGAAGACAGCAGAAGACTTCGGATTCAAGGCTCCAAAAAGAGTACTCATTCAAGGACTAAGACGTTCCAGCCATCTTTGAGACCCTTCTTGAAAACAACAAGATCAAGCTGCTACCCATCACAAATCAGGAGGAAGCTAACAATACTACGGATCCGAAGTACTACGCGTACTACAGGAGGACCCTTCATCCCACCAAGACTTACTTTACTTTAAAGAATAGCATCCAAACATTGGTTGAAGCCGGCGTCATAACGCTAGGATAAGCCAAATGAGAATGGCAACACTCCGCATCCAAACATTGGTTGAAGCCGGCGTCATAACGCTAGGATAAGCCAAATGAGAATGGCAACACTCCGAAAAGTATAAGAGTATAAACTGCTTCTTCTAAAACTCCAATGGGTATAGGAGTATAAACTGTTTCCCCTGTATCTAGCGGGAAGTTCCTGGAGAATATTACATATAATATTCTTAAGGATAACCCGCTATCAATAAAACAATTGAAAATAAGACGCTACTTATCAGACTCAATTTTGCCTTAGGGCTGGAGGTCGAGTATCCCAAAATTTTCGGTGATTCTCAACTAACAAGTCAACTACGTTCATAGTAGAGATAGTCTACTCGAGTGGCGCATATCGCCTTGTTACAAAGGATGGTGACCGGCTTATGATGCCGATAAACGAAAAGTTCTTGAAAAAATACTACCCTTAGTACCTTCAGGATAACCAATGTATCGGGAAGTTTCCGGAAGAATGTCACGTGTGGTATTCTTAGGGATAACCCAATCACTATAAAAGTGATAAATAAGAGATCCACATTTAAACTCTGAATGCTAGAATGTTTCCTTTTATTGTTATTAAATTCTCTAACTCTCATGAGTTATTTTTGTGAGACGAGATTCGATCCTTTGACAGGTTAATCCTTCCTCGCAAAACCATCCACTGATCAAATCAATTGATGGTGAGTCCACCAAAATTTCTATCCGCCAATCATTGGCAATTCTCAGACTCAACATGTTAAGTCCTAATCACTTAGCGTTGAAGTCCTCCATTGAGTGATAGTACGAGTTGGCATTCTCATTGCTTCTGGTATACCACTCTCTTTGCTTTCAGGTCAAACCTATAAAAGTTAGGGTCAAAGCCAGATTCCTCTCTCGATTCTTTCTATGAATGAGAGGTCCACTTTCAATTTGAGCAATCAAACCTATTAAAGTTAGGATTGTCTCCGACCTCACTTAGTCAAACCTGCAGATAGTTAGGACTAAAATCAAGTCATCACTTTCGATAAACGAAAGACTTCCATCTTTTCCTTTTTAACCAAACCTATAATAGTTAGGGTTGAAATTAGAATTTTCCCTCAATAAATGAGGAACTCTTTTTTGGATCAAACAACCAATCCTATAAAAGTTAGGGTCGTTTGAATCTTTCTGATTCTCGGAGTGGAGATCCCACTCCTAGTTTTATCTTTTCGGATTTTGGGGGTGGAGATCCCACTTCGAGTTTACTTTCCAACTGAAGATAGAATATAAAATTCTTCCTCTTCAGTGTTGGGAGATAGAATATAGAATTCTTCCTCTTTCATTTTTTGGTCCGTCTTTACCCTAAACAAGACCTGGAGATAGAATATAAAATTCTTCCTCTCCAGCATCGGGTTTGTCTTTACCCTGAGAAAAGACACAATTCTCAACTTCTAATCCGCGCATTTTATGCACGGGGAATTTTATCCCGACTCCTAAATAGAGATAAACCTACGCCTAATATGTGTTGCCGATTTAGTCTTTCACCGATTGAAAAAGACACCAGAGTATAATTCTGGGGAATTTTATCCCGAAGCCTAAGAAGGGGTAAGCCATCACTTAACGCGTGTTGCCGGGTGCCATGTTCCCATAAAAATGGTGAAGTCTATGTATTCAAAATCATAGCACTAAGTCTAAGAGAAGTAATTCTCTTAGCATAATGTTACATGTGAAACGGGTTTTAAGAATTTACATGCTAGCCCGATTCAAACGGTAATCGGTAAAGGCACATCAAACCCGTTGATGGCTGGGGGTTTGTCAAAAATCCCAAGCCTATGTCTAGCACACAGTTTTATCCCGAATCCTAAGTAGGGATAAGCCTATGTCTAGCACACATCGCCGGTTTAGTCTTTCACCGATTGAAAAAGACACCAGAGTATAATTCTGGGGAATTTTATCCCGAATCCTAAGTAGGGATAAATCAACGCCTAACATGCGTTGCCGGTTTAGTCTTTCACCGATTGAAGAAGACACCAGAATTCTAGTCTGGGGAATTTTATCCCGAAGCCTAAGAAGGGATAAGTCAGCGCCTAACACGTATTGTCGGGTAGTCTATTCCCATAAGAAAGAAAAAGTCTACGTATTCAATATCGTAGCACTAAGAGCGTTAACTCTCTTAGCACAACGTTACGGAACGGACTTATATAACCCGTATGCTAGCTCGATTCAAACGGTAGTCGGTAAAGGCTCATCAAACCCGTTGATGGCTGAGGGTTTGCCAAAAATCCTATATATACAAAAGTCATTGACGCACCAGCTTTATTAACTGGTCTCGTGACTCAAGCATTCAACAAACTTCGGAATAAGATCCATATCTGCAGACGAATCAGCTTCAACAGTTGGTCCTGCAGCCCCAACTGTTGGGACCGTCAAGCTCTAATATTTTAAGAGCTTAAACTGTGTATACTCCAACAGACATACGAGTATAAACTGTGTTAACGGTGATCGATCCGAAATCCTAGGTCAACGCCGGTCAACGCGTAACCCTAGGTCAACGCTAATCAACACATTACGATCCGAAACCTAGGTCAACTCCAATTAACGCATTGTGATCCAAAACCCTAGGTCAACGCCGGTCAACGCGTAACCCTAGGTCAATGCCATTCGACGCGTTACGATGAAAAAGTCAACGTTACGACCCGAAACCTTAGGTCAACGCCGGTCAACGCATAACCCTAGGTCAACGCCAATCAACACGTTGCGATCCGAAACCCTAGGTCAACGCCAATCAACGCGTTGCAATGAAAAAGTTAATGTGATGGGGATAGTCAGTTCTAAGTCAACTCAACAACACGAGCCAAACTTAACTCATCAGTTTTAGATTCGAGACTTCAACGACGGCCAGACGATAAACGTAGCGCTGAAAGAACTTCAGCTATTCGTCAAAACATCGAATAGACTGAAAATCGAAGGAGTCAAGAATTGAAGCTAACTACAGGTCCTCTACGCTGACCGAAGGCTGGACCAATCATATCTAAAGTATTCCAGCCCCTTCTATAAAAGAAACGAGACTAGAACGCTTTAGAGGGGGTATCTGTAGGCGTTGAAAATTACCTATAGGTCTCCACGAATAGCTCGGTGCTAAGAAAAGATGATGAACGTCACTATCCAAGTTACAGAAGCTTGATTGATATCGACGAACACTTAAAGTGAATCGATGAACTACGTGAAGTAACGAAGTTTCAGAATAACGAGGATACGAACTGATCGGGAGCCTAGTGTCGCTTACAAAAGGTGAAACACCGCTCGTATTCCAGTTTAATCCACAATGGTCTAAACTATCGGAGTTTATAGATCTCCTCGTCGGCTTTCCAACGCACTTTGAATCACTCAAATCCGAGTTCGGATGAAGAAGTTACGGCGAAAACGGACAAGTGTGCAAAACGAAGCGTCTCAGCCTGAGTTGAGACACCCCGTGGTGTCTCGGCCCAACTGATAATCACATTTTATTACAATTTTATACCCTCATTATCTATTTTATATGAATAAATATACTACTAATAATTGTTTTTATCTTTAATTGCAGGTTAATGAAGAATAAATCTCAAAACCCTCATCTCTCAACAAAAAGCCCATAATTTAATGAAGAAATGAAGCCATGAAGCCCAATGAATTCTTTCAAGTATTTAATGAAGAGATAAATCAAAGCCCAAGCCTAAGAGTCCAAGAAAAGCCCAATGTCCAAAGCCCAAAAGCAAACAACAAGAAGAAGCTGCGGACAGCAAAAGGAGAAGGCCAGGCATCGATGCCTGCATCGATGGCGGCATCGATGCCTGCATCGATACCGACATCGATGCCTGCATCAATGCTTGCATCGATACCTGCATCGATATGCTAGGCAGTTTGTTACGAATCTAAGGCTGAAATTTGTTGTTTTTGGATAAGATTTCAATCCAATGGCTCTCATTCACTGATGTTTACTATAAATAGGGGTAGAGAGTAAGGGGTTAGAGTGTGAAAATTTTGTAAACTCCTTTTGGAGAGGAGGGCTACTCTTAATTGAGAAGGCCTTCCAAAAATTGTAACTTTAGTTGCAATTAATAAAAATAATTTTTTCCTCTTTAAATTTGTTCTTTCTCCTCTTGTTGAATGATGAGGATGGAGATGAAGAGCAATTTGAAGGTTTGCATTTCTTTTCTCTTTTATTTCTTTTTAGTAATTTCTTTATTATTGCTTATTAGTTAGATTTAAATTCATGCTTGTAGTGTAGATTTAATTTCTTGTCTTTTTATTTCTTTTTGCACTTTAATTTGTAGAGTAGATTTATTTTTCTTGCATTTAATTTCTGCAATTTATTTTGTAGTTTAGATTTTTATTTTCTTTGTAATTAGATTTATTTCTTGTTCATAGTTTAGATTTTTCTTTTCTTTTTAATTTTGTAATTAGTCTTCTTTTTCTTGTTTTTATTTCTTAAGATGTGAATTTAATTCTTGTAGGAATCTTAGAATTGTATGAAACTAGTCTAATTTCTTTTATATTGTATGAATTATTCTCTTGTACTTAAAATGTTCATGTTAGGATAATCAACTAGAGAACTAATCGGTAGAAGAAGAATTTGATAATCTATGCTTATCTTAAATGGTTTGATAGGTTATGCTTATGAATTCTAGGATTATTATCATGTTGTTGTTCTTATCATGAATAGTAATTTTAACTTAGATGATAATTTGATAGGTTACACTTTCCTTAAATGGTTTGATAATCTATGCTTAATAAATCTAAGTTGAAATATGATAAAAAGAGACTTAAATACTATAACTTGACACGGTTGTGCACTTGCAACCTTTTTGGTACATGTTTATGACGCATCAAGTTTTTGGCGCCGTTGCCGGGGATCGAACCCGGGTCACCCGCGTGACAGGCGGGAATACTCACAACTATACTACAACCAAGACACCCCGAGGTGTCTCGGCCCAACCGAGACACCCCAAGGTGTCTCAGCCAAAGCCAAGACACCCAAGGGTGTCTCGGCCTCGCTGAGACACCCAAGGGTGTCTCTAGCCTTAAAAATTGGCCGTTATGCGGTTTTAACCGCCCGGACTTCCTGGAGCCTATAAATACAGCCCCAGGACTTTATTTTTTGGGGATCTGGAATTTTGGAGAGTTGGCGAAGCCCTGCCGGATTGAAGATCAAAAGTGCACGAATTTCAAAGAGGAGGAGGAGTAGAGATCTGATCGAGTTCGTCGGTATAAAGAAGAAGAGCTCGTCAGATCTGCAGTTCTTATGTTCGTCCCTTAAGATTACCCCGTTGTGGTGATCTTAAGAAGAGCAATTATCTCGCTGTTGCCGAGATAAGCGCTACAGTTTCTTAATTCCTTCACGAATCAACGAAGCTCTGCCCGATTTTTCAGCAATCAGATCAGATCGACGGTGGTCCACGGATATCAACGTCCCCGTCACAGACCAAGATCTCACGCAAGCAGAAGACCGATAAATGATCTCTGCGATGTTTGAAGAGAATTATATTTTTGTTTTGTTTTCATTGTGTAAAGGTCTTATAAAAAGACTAATTTTTGTTTTTATTGTAAACATCTGAAGTTTGTAATGAATCCCGTAATGAAACAATCAATTTTCTCCGCAAACAATAATGTCCATTTAACAAAAAAATGTAAAGATTTAAGGGACGAATAGGCAAATAATGAGATTTGACGGGACTATTTGGGAATTAAGGCTGATGTAAGGGAATGATATGCAATTAACTCATTTAAGTTATGCCAAGGGTAGTAAGGGACTGATCGCAGACGTTTGGCTTGTCTCTTATATTTAGGAGGTAACACATGCGGCCCGTTATAGGGTGGCAAGTAACGACTATCTACAATGGGATGAAAACACTGCTTGTATGAATCTCTATAGTGGCTTGATTGATACCACTCAGAAGCGTATGTGTAATACGAAATGTTTGCACCCCCAAATTGCTTGGACGTAACAGCTACAACATGTGAACATGGTAATTTTTGCAATTCTGGTATGTTACAAGTGCATATGCATTGTGTCCCTCGTAAATTGACGGTGTAATTATAACCATGTTTGTCTGTAACCTGCTATTCATCTACAACAAATCTAACAATTTTCGTTGATCTCGCCTGCTTGACATGAGCTCCTACAATCTCTTCATTTTATGGTGTCAATAACGTCACCCACTTTGCTCCATTCTCTCGCCACTTGAAAAAATAGTGATTGAGTCTATAAAATATCCTCACAACCAATGCCTGTATGGGCATTGATCGAGCCCTCTTAAGTACCCCGTTGAAGCTTTTAGAACAATTAGTTGTCATCATACAAAACCAATGCCCTCCATCTTTACTTAGTGCCCACTGGTCGACGTAATCACTTCCCAAACTACTCTCAATCCAGTCATGTGCAGCTTGAAATGTTGCCTTGATTTGATCCTGTATCTGATCATACACACATGTTTCGGGTGTATAACCCGCTTGCTAAAGAAGGTTTTGTAAATGTACCTGACATCTTTTTAAAATTAGTTCTGATGTGTCGTAAGCAATAGCGGTGATTGTGATGAGAGCCAAATCTCCTGTAT
Source organism: Asparagus officinalis (assembly GCF_001876935.1). Taxonomy (NCBI): domain Eukaryota; kingdom Viridiplantae; phylum Streptophyta; class Magnoliopsida; order Asparagales; family Asparagaceae; genus Asparagus; species Asparagus officinalis. The sequence goes on along the minus strand of NC_033795.1, from coordinate 18,310,961 downwards.
AATGTTTTTAGAATACCTTTCATCCTATCGGATATAAAAGTAATTTTCCTAAGAGGCGGTACGTTAAAAATATATAATTGAATGCACGAAAAAAACCACTCCCAATTTTTACTGTTCTCGACGTCCATAACTATGAAGGCCAAAGGAAATAAGTCACCATCTGCATCTACTCCTGTAGCAACAAGCAATACACCCTTATATTAACCGTATAAGTGTGTGCCATCAATGCTAAGAACCGACCGACAAAATTTAAATCCCTCGATCAAAGGACCAAATACCCTAAATACAGAGGTGAATTGATGAACTCTAGGATTAATCTCTTTGGTTATGAGTTTGTATTCAGATCCAGGATTGTTTCTTTTGATCGCTTCAAGATATTGAGGTAGTGTCGCGTAAGACTTCTCCCAGTCACCAAATATTTTTGTCATCATAATTCTCCTTGCATTCCATGCTTTACTATATGATATTTCAATGAACTTCGTATATAGCACTCTCTCAATTATATTACCGGGAGTTAGTTCAAGCTTCTTCTTTAATTTGGCATAATCAACCGCGCTATGTAAGAGGCAGATACACCACTGTAATATTGCTCTAATATCTGATTGCTACATGTGTGAACACCACTGTATTCTATGATCCTAAAATGCCCATTATGTTTCTTTCCGCAAATGCATATAAATTCCAAGGACATACGTAATCAGCTTCATTTCCCTCAGCCCGACCTTGGCCTTTGTATATTCATAAAACAGATTGTATCATAACTTGTGTGATTGCTTTTAACTTGCTTGAATTTGACATTCTTTTTTATTGAGTAATCACGAATCACATCAACCAATTAGTCCTCAGTCTCGAATAAATCACCAACTCTGAAAGGGACATCGTCATCTCCTCTATGAGTTGAACTTTGGCCAATACACATATATTATACTGTGGAAGAACGAATCCACTTAACATCTTCAAACTCGCTAGGGGTGGTTCTTCGTACTCAACATATTCATTATTAACATAAGCCTCATCAGGCCAATCTGGATTCTCTTCAATATCTTCATGAAATTACCCTAGAGGGGAATAGAATAATCAAACAAAATGTGTAACTAATGAAAAATTCAATTCAATCAAAGACACAAAATATAACAATAAGTAAAAGAGAAAGGGTAAGAGATAGTTAGCTAATGAAGACGGTGATATGTTCACGAGGCTTGGCCACTCTCGACCTACGTCCCTAACCACCTCTCCCGATGGTAATCCACTACACAACCCGGTTTTGAAGCCAGAACTTCTTACACAATGATCTCCTCGAGATCTAACTCTCCACACAAAGCCACTCAATACAAGATAAAAATAACAATCTCTCTTACAAGAATCCTATGGCAAGGATGAAGAGATTGACTATTGAAGCACTGAATTTGTGAGTGTATGAAAGTGAATACCGAAAAAGGAAGAACTTGAGAATGAGTAGAAGATTTAAGCTTAAAAGTCACAAAAACAAAATCTCAAGTTTTTCTCTTAGTTATTTAACAAATCAAACCTGAGGACTATTTATAGTCTCTCATCATATCAGCTCAAATCTGAAGAAAATCCAGAAATCAAAACAAATCCCTTAAAAACCGGATTCTGATAAACTAGCAATTACCTAGAAATTAGCGATTCGGTCGACTGATCAATTTAAACCAGTTGACTGACCAAAATGACTAAAATTATACAGTGCGGTTGATAACACTATCAGTCGATTGGCCGACACTTTCGGTCGACTGCTAAAGGATCGGTTGACTGATAGTTTTGATCGGTCGCCCGCACAAAAATAATTTACAAATACTAAAAAATGAAATACAGTCAGTCGGCCGATTATTATGGTCGATTGACCGATAGACTAAAAATTTTGATTTTCACTTTAAAATAGCTGAAACAACTTAAAACAAATTTGAGGTTTTGTAGAATACTTGAAATTATAAAATACTAAGGATAGAAATTATTTTCTTTGAATCAAACTTTTATTTGAAAAAGATTTTTAAAGATTATGATAAGAACGAGTCTTAAAGTGTGTGTGTATTCCCCTAATGCTTCAAAAGTTATCAACTTTATTCTTGCCTACATTATAATCTAGAGAGAAATAAAAATGCAAATATTGCTTACAAATGTATACAAAGCTTGAGTATCGATATTTACTAAGTTTTTGTTGTTGATGAAGATTTTCTTGAATTTATACTTGAATGCTCTTCTTAAGTAGATATTTGCTTGAGTTGATCTTTGAGCATTTAAGGCTTCTTCGTCAACTTGCATCCACACCCATGAATATCATCGTTGAAGCACAAATCCATCCATCCTCCTATACATGGCACTATATTGCTTGATAAACATATCCTGCGTAGGATCACTTGACAAACAATTAGTATCAATAATGGGGTTTGTAAATCATCATCAAAATACAAGACTTAACACTTCACTCACAAAATCACATGCTATCAATTGGTGCACTATTTTGATCTTCACCTTCAGAGGCGTTGCTTCTTTCATCATCTTCAATTGTTGCCCCTCTTAATGGCCTCATATTTTCATAAGAGACTTCATTGTTCATGAAGTTTGACGTTCCACCAAATGAAGGTGCACTACTGTGATATTGAAATTGAGTCCACTCCATTTCACTCGAAGAAGAGAGAAAATGTCATGCCCCGCTTCCCAAAATACTCGGGAATCGAAATGTGAACAAGTCTGTGACGTATTAGATTGAGAAAAAATATACACTATTATTTTTTTCTTTTCTTCTCAATCTAATACGCTAAGCGTCAAATACGTAAATCTCAATCATAGGTCCCCGATCACAATAGCAAGAATATAAAGACAATCCAGAATAAGAAATAAATATATTATCCATAGTAAATCATCCCAGACATAAAAATATGGGTCAAACATACCCTTATTACAAAAACGGTCTAACTAGGAATAAAAACACATAGTCTATGATAAAAGAAAATACTGATAAAATAACTGAATCCATCATCAAACTAAGGACAATACTACACATAGTCTATGATAAAAGAAAATACTGATAAAATAACTGAATCCATCATCAAACTAAGGACAATACTATAAAGAGTTCTAATGTTTATCAGCTACTACAGAAAAGAAAAACACGTCTAGGCTTCAGTTTGTTCTTACACTCCATCGGAAGGATATTCCGGCTGGGCATACACTGGCTCGGCTGCATCATTGAACTAAACATGTTCGTCTCCTAAGTCTGACGCACACCAGAGAAAACATGTGTACGTCAGCGTGCATGGCACACGACAAGATCTCACATAAACAAATAAAACGGTCTAACGACCAATTCTATGATAATAATAATACTAACAGGAAAGACAATGATACATGCAACTAAAATCTAATGGTAACATACAGCTAGGTGAATACAGTAACTGGGTCGAATACTAACCAACCTAAGACTCAGCGGTCCACATCTCACATAAAGTTAACGCTCCTGTCATCGGATAACTGGCTGTTCACAAATCCCCTACGTGCATATAAATACCGCTACACGAATTGGTCAGAAGACTACACACAATCCGATTTCAGCCTGGTCCGAACTCAAGCAGAACTCGGGTGACTACACAAATTCACTGACTAAAGTGACTACACGAATTCACTTTAGCCCAACAAACCAACCCCAGTGACTACACGAATTCACTGGTGCGAACCTGGAAGATACATCAACAGTCTTATCCGATCATGAACACTGACTTCCCCATCCTAACTCTTCTCGTTTTTCTAAGTTAACCATAATCTCATTGAAAACTCGGGTTCACCGCCTAACCAGTCAACACACTCACACATGTCACTAAGTCTGTTCATGACGCATAAGGCTACTAAATCATGAACTACTAAGGTTCTCAACATGTCAACAGATCATGAATATAGTAAAGCATGTTAAACATGATTACGTAGGTTTATGAAGCAGAAATGATCAGAACTATAATGAACATGAAATGCATAAACAAAATACTATAGCATGAATGTAATACATGAGTGGGCTTCATTATTATCTTACCGATGTGGTGTCCAAACTTCTCATACAAATTATCTGTACTTACATATTCTCTAATATAATAATACGGTAAAAAAAACTAGAAACTGATGTCTTTTTGCACATGAAATGTCGCGCTCTACGACGATCAGTCATACTATCATAAATAATAATATTCTTTTCCCAAAAAGTTATTCTTTAAAACTATTTCTCATTATAACTAATTTAAAATAAAAATATTTATGTAATATATATATATATATATATATATATATATATAAATTCTTTTCTTCATGAAAAGTAATATTCTCCTATTTTATAAATTTCCCTTAATTAATTTTTTCGATAAAATTACGTAAATTCTAATTTTAATACCTCACTTGTCATTTCAAAATAATATTCTAAAATAATTCTTTTTCCTCGGAATAGATTCTTTTTTTAAATACATTCCTTAAAATAATTCCGTCACCAAATAAATTCTTTTAATTTATGACAACTATTCCGAAAAATGCTACTCATCACACATCTATAATTCAAATCAACATTCACCAACGGCCCACACATTTAATTATAATACAATTAATCTACGCACATAGAATGTAAATATCGAAACGATAAAAATGAGAGGCGAGATCTTGTCTCGGTGTACGGCGAAGAGCATCGAGATTTTATTACAATGCTACGACACAAATATTATATCGACGTTCGTATGATGGTCTATTTCTCCGTTGTCTATATAATAGAGAAGCGGAAGAGGAACTCAAAGAAGCACACGACGGAACATATGGTGCACACCAACCCGGTCCCAAACTCTGAGGCGTGTTGGCCTTCTTGTTTTGATGATGTTTAACAAACAATTTACTTCTAATGTTGTTTCTCTAGTGTTTGCATTTTCGTATTTATTCTAGGCAAACAACGAGTTGGAGGATGGATGGAATTGCGCATTCACGATCATATCTAATGGAGGTTGGTGGAATTGTGGAATAAAGCAATATAATTCAAGTTAAAGATTCAAGTTCAGCTTTATCCGCAAGTGTACCAAGATAGAGCTTCGTTGAAGATCACAAGCTTGGGTATAATTTAGTTTAGGTTTTATATTATGTGTGTTAGATACTCTAAGCTCAATATCATATACACACACGTATTTGGTTTCTATGTATATATATAGTTATATATATACATGCACGATTTTAGGTTATCATGTTCATATATATGAAATTACATATTTTATGAAAATATTGTATTCTTAGTTTTTTGGACTTAACAATAATCATATACATATTTTATTAAGTCTATATAATCATTGTGTAAAGTTTCAAAACATGGTTTAGCTAAAATGTCAAAACTCATGTGTTTACATTTTCGTGTTTTGGACCTCCTTGTAAAATGATGATATTTAATATTTGGGAAGTCCTTTTTGAAAACCAGTTTTTGTAGCATGTTTATTATCATGCCTACAATCATTTCCCAAAGTTTTATAATTTTTAGAATTTATTTGATATTTTTAAACAGGGTTTTAAAATTAGAAAATCAACTTTCAAACTGTTCTGTTCATGTATCAGTTTGCGGTTGTTCGCGATGAAAATCGTGTCTTTCTTTGTAATTGATTCCATTGTCATCTTAAATAACAACTTTTTTTTGAGTTACAAAAGATCCGGTCTTTTTATAAGATCCGGTTACAATGAAAATCAAAGAAAAATAAACAAAGATTACAACTTTCTCCTTTTGTGTCGAACAAATCACGAGCTCCTGTTTTGCGGTCGCTCGCTTTGTGGGTTCTTCGCCTGCGCCGGGGTTTATCCGTGGACCACCGCGCGATCTAGATCCGGTCGGATCTACGCAGTACGACGGGTATTATTTCACGAAGGAAATAATAGCCGGGGGGGATTGGTTCACCAAGGAAACAATCGCCCAAATCTCGGGATCAAAGACCAAGCTTTGATCCGGAGTATGCCTGCGTAGATCTGAGATCCGGTCCTCTCGAACTCTTGCCTTATTTGGCGTTGACGATCGCCGAGCACCAGATCTGGATGAGCAAGTCCTCGAAGTCCTAAAGCTTGAATCTTTTTTAGATCTGAGTCTTCAATCCAGCAGGGCTTCGCCTCCAAAAAATCCAACCTCTTCAAACAATGAGCCTAGGGGTCTATTTATAGGCTCTTCAAACCAGATCTGGGCTCAGATTTGGGCTCAGATTTGGGTGGCTCGGCCAGGTGGCTCGCAGCCATGTGAGCTAGTTCGTACTACCTCGGGTGTTTTGGCTCTAACTCTCTCGTACGATCTCGGAATGAGATGATTCAAGATGCGTTGGAAAGGTGATGAAAATACCTACAACTTTTGTGTTTTGAGTTTCTTCAGAATCAAATCACAACATGGCCTAAATATCACTTTTTGTGCGAGTCACCATTTGGTGACTCGCATGGGTGCGAGTCACCGAGCCAGTTCGTACTACCTCGGGTGTTTTGGCTCTAACTCTCTCGTCCGATCTCGGAATGAGGTGATTCAAGATGCGTTGGAAAGCTGACGAAAATACCTACAACTTCCAATAGCCGAGCCACACATTATATGTGCGAGTCACACATGGTGTTTCTCCCCTTTTGGGTGAAACACAACTCTTAGTTGCGTTGTCTTTTGCCATTTCGTGTGTTACATTGACTTGTACGCTTCACCGACTTGCATCATAAATTTTGTTAAGTTGGAGGTGAATGGTGAACGTGTTGGCCACTTGGTGGTGGCCGGTGAGCACGCGGGCCATCTAGCGTTGGCCGTTTTGTTTCATGCATTGGTCGGCGTCAGATAATTCGGATAACGACGTTCGTCATCTTTTTTCCGTCTCGAGCTGTGTGTGGATACCTATAGGTATTTTTTGACGCCTACAGATACCCCCTCCAAAGTATTTCAGACTCTTTCTTTTATAGAGGAGTCTGGAATGCTTTGGATGTGATAGTCCCAACCTTCAGTCGGTGTGAAAGGACCTGTAAACTGCTTCAATTCTTAACTTCTTCAGCCTTTAGTCTATTCGGTGTTTTGTCGAATAAATAAAGTTCTTCCGGTGCTGCGTTTATCGTCTGACCGTTGTCGAAATCTTGGATTGAAGTTGATGTGTAAGTTTCTGAATTTAGCTCTTATCGTTGAGTTGACTTTGAACTGATCATCTTCGTCGGGAATTCTGATTGTAATTGAACTCCTTGGAATCATCTTTTGCCTTATTTTGGCAAAATTGCTGATGCGTTGACCGACATCGACCTTTACTGTAACGTGTTGTCCGGCGTTGATTTTAGTTGTAACGAGTTGACCGGCGATTGACACAGTTTATACTCGTACGTTTGCTGGAGTCTCCACAGTTTAAGCTCTTAAAGCGTTGGAGCGTGGCGGTCCTAAATATCGGGCTGCAGGACCAACTATTAAAGCTGATTCATCTGCACGTGTGGATCTTATCCCGAATTTGTTGGATGTCTAAGTCACGAGACCAACTAATGGGACTGGTGCGTCAGTGACTTGCACTTATAGAATTTTTGGTAAATTCTCAGCCATCAACGGGTTTGATGAGCTTTTACCGACTACCGTTTGAGTCGGGATAGCATGCAGATTGTTTAGATCCGTTCTGCACATAACGTTGTGCTAAAAGAGTTAACTCTTTTAGTGCTACGACATTGAATACGTAGACTTCGTCTTTCTCACGGGAATAGACTACCCGGCAATGTGTGTTAGACGTAGGCTTAGGATTTTTGTTGATAAGCCTTTACCGACTACCGTTTGAGTCGAGCTAGCATGCGGATTGTCTAAATCCGTTCCGCATGTAACGTTGTGCTAAGAGAGTGAATTCTCTGAGACTTTGTGCTATGATGTCGAATACATAGGCTTCACCATTGTTACGGGAATAGGCTACCCAGCGACACGTGTTAGGTGTTGACTTTAGGATTTTTGGCTAACCCCCAGCCTTAAACGGGTTTGATAAGTCTTTACCGACTACCGTTTGAGTCGGGCTAGCATGCGAATTGTATAAATCCGTTCCGCATGTAACATTGTGCTAAGAGAGTTAACGCTCTTAGTGCTACGATATTGAATACGTAGACTTCGTCTTTCTCACGGGAATAGACTACCCGGCGACGCGTGTTAGGCGTTGTCTTTAGGGTTTTTGGCTAACCCCCAGCCTTCAACGGATTTGACGTGCTCTTACCGATTACCGTTTGACTCGGGCTTACATGCGGATTGTTTTAAGTCCGTTCCGCATGTAACGTTGTGCTAAAGGAATGAACTCCCTTAGACTTGATGCTACGACTTCGAATACGTAGACTTCGCCATTGTTATGGGAATAGGCTACCCAGCAACGTGTATTAGACGTTGACTTATCCCTACTTAGGCTTCAGGGTAAAATACCCCAGAATCGGACTCTGGTGTCTTTTTCTACGGAGAAAGACTAAACCGGTGACGCGTGTTAGGCGTCGGCATATCCTTTCTTAGGATTCAGGATGAAATTCCCCATGCGTGTAAGGCATGGATTTTAGCGTTATGAATAACGTCCTGTCACAATGTTGAATATGTGAACGGATGTTCTTTTTAACGGTTAAGAACTAACCGGCAGCGCGGGTTAAGCGCAGACTTATCCTTGCTTAGGTTTCAGGATGGAATACCCCATAATCGAACTCTGGTGTCTTTTTCTACGGAAAAAGACTAAACCGGCAGCGCGTGTTAGGCGCAGACTTATCCCTGCTTAGGATTCGGGATAAACTTCCTAGTACCTGTGAGGCATGGATTTTGGGAGTTGAAAAAGGTGGTGTCTTCTCTTGGGGCAAAGACGAACCCGAAATGGGAGAGGAAGAATTTTATATTCTATCTCCCGACACTGAAGAAGAAGAATTTTATATTCTACCTTCAGCTGAAAAGGAGACTCAAGGTGGGATCTCCACCCCCAGAATCCGGAACGATGAAACTAGGAGTGAGACCTCCACTCCGAGAATCTAATACTTCGGATGATCCTAACTGTCAGAAGGTTTGATTACCGAACTAAAGGTGAATTTCTCGTTTATCGAGAGTGAATTATGGTTTTGACCCTAACTGTAGGAAGGTTTGGCCAAATGGGAGTTTGAGGTGATCCTAACTGTAGGAAGGTTTGATCACTTGATTTGAAAGTGGACCTCTCGTTCATTAGAGGAATCGAGAGGGGATTTTGACTGTGGTCCTAACTGTAAGAAGGTTTGACCAAATGGGAGTTTGAGGTGACCCTAACTGTAGGAAGGTTTGATCACTTGATTCGTTCATTGGAGGAATCGAGAGGAGGTTTTGGTTGTGGTCCTAACTGTAGGAAGGTTTGACCAATCGGGAGATTTGAGACGATCCTAACTGTAGGAAGGTTTGATCGCTCGATTTGTGGACCTCTCGTTCATTGGGGGAATCGAGAGGGGGAGAGTGTTGAGTACACAGACGCGGTGAGAATTTGAATGGGAGTTTCTTATTCATCATCTTGCTGTGGTGACCGGATTATCCCTAAGAATACACTATATGGATTTCTTTTGGGAACTTCACGTTACATGAATCATCCACCCCTAGCTTCCTTTGCAAAACTGGGTATGGTGTACTCAGTTGGGTGTCCGGGTTATCCTTAAGAATATCAAGCATGGTATTCTCCAGGAACTTCCCGTGAAAGAAAGGAAACAGTTTAGACTCATATACCTGTTGGAGTATGTAAGGAAGCAGTTTAACCTCATGCACTTGTTGGAGGATTGAGAAACAGTTTATACTCGTATACTCTTTGGAGTCTTTACTTAATTGAGCGATATAACGCCGGCTTCAACCAAGGTCTGAATGCTATTCTTGAGAGCAAAGCAATCCTTGGTGGGATGAACGACTCTCCTGTGGTATGCACAGTACTTTAGGTCCGTAGTGTTGTCAGCTTCCTCCTGATTTGTGATAGGCGGTAGCTTGATCTTGTTACTTCCAAGGAGGGATCCGAAGATGGCTGGAACGTCTTCGTCCTTGAAGGAATACTCTCTTTGGAGTCTCGGACCCGAAGCCTTTTGATGCCTTCGGGATTGCTGTTGTGACGTTTGATTAGCACCATCAGCAGCTGCAGGTGTCTTGCCCTTACCACGAGAGGCGAAGTTTGAGTTGAGCGGATTAACCGTCGGTCGGTTCCTCTCGGCCTTCTTCCTTCGGAGGAAGCGTTCGGCTTGTTCACCGCGCACCTTCAAGTCTTTCCAAGTGTCAAACGGTGCTGTTCCCATTGCTTCCAACACATCCAGTGCAAGGTTGTTGTGGCAAGTCTGGAGGATGAACTCCTCAGTGATCGGATCCCGACAGTTCATCGCCTTGTTCCGGAACCTCGTGACGAAGGTGTCGACTAACTCCCCGTCTTTCTGCTTCTCATCGAGCAATGATCCGATAGATATCTCGGTGTCGTCGTCGAAGAAATTGGTGAGGAACATAGTCTCCATATCGTCCCAGCTGTTCACGCTACCTGGCTTGAGGCGGCGATACCAATCGAAGGCAGCTCCGCGAAGAGTGCCGACGAATGACCGCACCATCAGAGGCTCATTGCCAGAGATTACCCCCAGGTGTGATTTGAAATAAATCACATGCTGAGTGGGCGACGATTCCCACTCTCTTGGGTATGGACAGGGAATGCCTGTTTTCTTCGTCTCTTGAGCGGAGATCAATGTGTTGATTTTGCTCTCGAGGTTCTTGATCTTCAGACTTTCGCCTGTGTTTTCGTTAGCACGATTCTGAGGCGGAAGTGTGGCATTACGACTAGCATTCTTATTACCACCCCCTGCATTGACGAGAGGATTATTGGCATTGTGAGCTTCATCCGTATCCGTGTGATCCTCTTCCTGAACGACCTGGTTACGGCGGCTTGGTTCACCTTGCTGGTTCGTCAGTGCCTGAATTTGTTGCTCATGTATTTCTCTCATATTCTGCATGGCCATTTGCATTTCGAACCTGAAGCTCTCCTGCTGTTTGGCCATGGCTTCTGTCCCTCGCTGGATACTGTATTGTCTGATGCGACAGCAGAGCAGGAATCCGATTCTTCATCTTCTGACGGTAATCTTGTCCGAACCCTACCATAAGTTCCTCGTATGATGGCTCTGGACTGCAGACGGGTCATCCGCCAGGGTACTTCCGGAATCGACTCGGGATTATCCTGTGTCGACGTCCTTTTGCTGGTCATATTGGCTGTGACCCTCAGAAATTCTCCATCTTCAACCACCGTTCTTTTTTGCCGGAAACGCCTATGCCTTTGTTTTGGCGCTTCGGTACTAAGCCTTTCGAACACCGAAACTCTCTCGGTGACTGCCTTGATGCAGTTGCACTCAGACAGTACCGCCCGAATGAGCTTTGAACAAGGGCACTGAGTTTCTAGCCTTCGAGGACTTCTCTTTCTGGCTTTGCTCGTACCCCCAGTACGATAGTACAGCTCTTCCGTTTGAAAGTCGGAGCAACCTATCGTGTGTTGGCATGATTTCTCAGGTATAACGTAATCATCATCAGACGATAACGTTTCCTTCTGAGAGCGAATTACCTTCTTCGGACTTTCGAGAGTCACGCGCCTCGAAACACGCCTTTGTGGGCGTGAACCCTCGACAGGCTCCTGAACTTCAATGCGCAGCATAGTGCGCTTGGGTGCCATGATTTCTTTGTCATGTTGAGGGTTGCGGTGACCCCCAACATGTTGATTCGTTTAGGGCTTTCTTAGTGGGCCCAAACGTCCTTAGATTGGAGCTTTGCTTCGCTCCTCGGAAAGTGGACCGAGGCGCTCCAAGACTGACTTCCTTTTCTGGGATGGTCCTGCGGGATCTCCCGGGGTAGTTGTGGAAATCATCGGTCTGGATTGATTCGCCGAAGGTTGCACTTTCGACGGCCGCAGTTGCTGCTTTTTGGTCTGAACCGTCGCTTCAGACTTCGGTTTCCAAGCTTTGTGGGTTGATGGCGGTTTCTTGGCCACTCTTCCCTCCTCCAACTTCTTGGCCTCCTGCACAAGAATTTTTGCTTGTGCGAGTAGCACGCGGCATTTGTGAATCCGCTCTTTAAGTGTCGAACGGTTCCGTTTGACCCGGATCCTTTCGTTCGTTGGCGGCTTGGAGGAGCTGCCATTCTTCAGTTGTTGAGGCTGTTTGCCTCCTCTGTTCTTCAGATCCACGTTGTAGCGGATCCCGTCAACAGAATCCATGGCCTTTGCAAATTGTTTCGCAAGGCGTTGATGTTGCCTTTGGCGGGCTCTCTTCGAGAGAGTCACCACGCCCCCTGCGGCAGAAGGGTTGGCCAGAGCAGATCCGACCTGGTTGGGGATTGGAGTACTCTCACCCGATGCGACTTTGGTATCCAGCGGGGCGAGATCTTCGATGGTGTTTTCCACGTCTTCATACCAACGAGTTTTTCTCCTGGAGGAGAACTTGGACTTCTTAGACTTGCGGGGGGAGGTTGATCCAGACGAGGACGACAAATATTCCTCGAACTTCTGTTGGTCGAACTCGTATTCGACCTCCTCCACGACCGGGATTGAGATCTGCGGCTGCGATGCTCCGATCTCGGCAGCGAGATCGGTGGCTCCCACTGTGGTCGCCAGATTGTTCGACGAGCTCCTGTTTTGCGGTCGCTTGCTTTGTGGGTTCTTCGCCTGCGTCGGGGTTTATCCGTGGACCACCGCGCGATCTAGATCCGGTCGGATCTACGCAGTACGACGGGTATTATTTCACGAAGGAAATAATAGCCGGGGGGATTGGTTCACCAAGGAAACAATCGCCCAAATCTCGGGATCAAAGGCCAAGCTTTGATCCGGAGTGTGCCTGCGTAGATCTGAGATCCGGTCCTCTCGAACTCTTGCCTTGTTTGGCGTTGACGATCGCCGAGCACCAGATCTGGATGAGCAAGTCCTCGAAGTCCTAAAGCTTGAATCTTTTTTAGATCTGAGTCTTCAATCCAGCAGGGCTTCGCCTCTAAAAAATCCAACCTCTTCAAACAATAACCTAGGGGTCTATTTATAGGCTCTTCAAACCAGATCTGGGCTCAGATCTGGGCCCAGATTTGGGTGGCTCGGCCAGGTGGCTCGCAGCCATGTGAGCTAGGTCGTACTACCTCGGGTGTTTTGGCTCTAACTCTCTCGTCCGATCTCGGAATGAGATGATTCAAGATGCGTTGGAAATCTGATGAAAAGACCTACAACTTTTGTGTTATGAGTTTCTTCAGAATCAAATCACAATATGGCCTAAATATCACTTTTTGTGCGAGCCACCATTTGGTGACTCGCATGGGTGCGAGTCAGGGAGCCAGTTCGTACTACCTCGGGTGTTTTGGCTCTAACTCTCTCGTCCGATCTCGGAATGAGGTGATTCAAGATGCGTTGGAAAGCTGACAAAAATACCTACAACTTCCAATAGCCGAGCCACACATTATATATGCGAGTCACACATGGTGTTTCGCCCCTTTTGGGTGAAACACAACTCCTAGCTGCGTTGTCTTTTGCCATTTCGTGTGTTACATTGACTTGTACGCTTCACCGACTTGCATCATAAATTTTGTTAAGTTGGAGGTGAATGGTGAACATGTTCTCCACTTGGTGGTGGTCGGTGAGCACGCGGGCCATCTAGCGTTGGCCGTTTTGTTTCATGCATTGGTCGGCGTCAGATAATTCGGATAACGACGTTCGTCATCTTCTCTCCGTCTCGAGCTATTTTTGGAATTTATTTGATATTTTTAAAAAGGGTTTCAAAATCATCAAACTGTGTTTAAACTGTTATTTTCTTATGTTAGTTTGCGATCGACCGCGACGGTCGATCGCGCCTGTGTCCTTTGCTGAATGGGCTGCAGAAACTTTAGCAGTCGACCGCCATGGTCGATCGTTAGCTTGAAAATTCTCGCGGTCGACCGCAAAAGTCTCTGGAGATTTTCCAAGCCTCGAAAGTGGCTCACGGCCGACCGCGAGATTTTCACGATCGACCGTCATTCACTCCAACGGCTAGTTTTGGTACAGAATCAGATTTTTAATTCTTGGGCGTTTTGGTCTTTTCCTTTGGGGTTTTGGTTGAGATTTTAGGAGGCTATAAATACCCCTTGCTCTCATCCTTCATAGCAATCCAAGAGGTTTAACAAAGTTTTAATCAAGGGTTTAAGTTTGTTTAAAGTGTGTTTATAAGCTTTTAAGCATTTGAGTGTTTCGGTTTTGTGAATCAATTTCACAAGAGCTTAAGGATATCATCTATTGAAGTTTGAGCTTCCAACTATTCTTCCTCCACCTCTTTATCTATTGAGAAGTTTTTTAAACTCTTATCTAGCTTTACATTTGCTTAGTTATTTAATTATCATTCTTTAAAGCTAGTTTTTATATTGAGTTTAGATTTGATTATATATCTCATTGTTACACACACCCACATTGAGCTTTTAGTATTTACATACATAGTATATTAGGATTGTGAGAGATTGTAACATTGAGTTGTGCTTAATTAAGTTCTCGGCTTGTATTAGAGAACAAACCATTTATTATAATTGTGCTTATTGTGAGATTCACTTTGTAATACACTTGTACACCAAGAGAAGTGTGCGACGAGAGTCGAGGATCGTCCCAAGAGGAGTGGCGTCGGTTGACGAACCTAGGGAGAGGTTGTATCCGAGCACTTGAGGGAGACACATCTAGTTCAACACTTGAGAGAGTGTAGAGTGGGATTACAAGAGTGTGTTAGTTGTAGAGTTTTCAGTAAACTAAAAAACCGTATTGTGTGGTGTAAACGTATTCGGATAAACGTAGAAAACCCGGTTGTGATACTGGAAATTTCCTCGAGGTGTGGAGCGGAGACGTAGGTCGTGAGGACCGAACTCCGTAATCATATCGTTTGTTTGTGATTGCATTGGCGCACTTATTTTTATGTTCATATCTTATATCGTATTTGTATATTACTTATTGATTATATTGCCCACTATCTAGTTTAGATTGTTTACCCTTGTGTTAATTATATATCCTTGCATATATCTCATAGTATATCTCATTGCTAGGATATCGCTCTTTGTTCATATTGATTATCATTGCTTGTAACATATTGTATATCTCTCTTGCAAGAATAATTTGTTATTAATTTTAATTGGCATAAAATCGGATTAGATTAACATATGACCCTAATCACCATCCCCTCTAAGATCTAACAATGTGTTGGGTGATGGCTGGGTTGGCGGCTAGCTGGGTGGCGGCCGCAGGAGTGGTCAGGCGGCGGTCGAGCGGGGTTGGGGTGGCTGGAGATGGGAGAGGGAGGGGGAGAACAAGATCTGCGAGAGAAGAAGATGAGAGAGGATGAGAGAAATTGATGGTGACGTGTGTGAGGTTATAGGTTAGATATTATATGTATATATTTATTTTGATAGGGGGAGTACGGGTATGATAAAATTTGCTATGATTGAGAGAGAGAGAAGATTTGATTATGGGGAAAAATTTGAGATTTGAGAGATAGCAAAGATTTTGTGCATAATAGTGATAGGATTTAGATACGGGGAAGATTGACAAAATATATGGAGAGAGAAAATATAGAATATATTATTTTATACTAAATAAGAATAATTATAATAATAATAATAATCAACTAAAATAATAAGTTAACAACCAAATATTTATATATTTATATGCTAATGTTCTATGCTCATAATCACATTAATAATAACAAGATAGATAATATCAGCGACCAAATAATAGTTTTAAAAAATATTCACCATAACTATTATTTAATATTTAGCAAACATAGGACTATATACATATATATATATATTTTATTCGTAGAGAATTTTGGAGATTTGGGAAAAAAATAAAATTTAATATTTTAAAATACTAGAAAATTAATTTAAATATGTATCAAAAATTATGGCTGTTACAAAAGGACCCTAGCTCGCCGAATATTGTAGATGCCTTGACTGTAGAGAATTTTAGAAATTTGGGGAAAATATTAATAAGATGAAATTTAATATTTTAAATACTAGAAAATTCATTTAAATATGTATCGAAAATTACGATTGTTACAAAAAATCATCAGACTCAACTGCCAAATCTAACACGTGTGAGAATTCTCATGGAGGGTTGAATATTTGGCACAAATTATATGACAACTTTTTAATAAACAATTCTACCGATAGTTACAACTTGCTCAAATTAAACATAATACTTATATGATAATCGTTTGAGATCTCAACTGTGGATGTTCTATCAAAAGTTATGGGCTAATTGCATATTATTTTTAGTGTGTACTCTCGTGGGTCAATTCCCGTAAATTGGTGTAATTCATTAATCAAGTCACGATAACTATATGATTCCGAGATCATTAACGACATCGTTACCCCTCCGACGTACAATGATATATTATTCATTCCATAATTAATTTTCCCACCATAAGAGCAATCAATTGATAATTATATTTTATTACAATTTTATACCCTCGTTACCTATTTTATATGAATAAATATACCATTAATAATTATTTTTATCTTTTAATTGCAGGTTAATGAAGAATAAATCTCAAACTCCCATCTCTCAACAAAAACCCATTGATTAAATGATGAAGAATAAATCTCAAACTCCCATCTCTCAACAAAAACCCATTGATTAAATGAAGAAATGAAGCAAACAAACCTATTGAAAAATCAATTTTCAAATTATCCAAAAGCCCAAGCTAAGAAGAAGAATTAAAGCCCAAGAAATGCCAAAGAGCCAAAACTAAAACAAATGCATGAAGAAATCAAGAATTATCCAAAAGCTCAAAAGCCCAAGTTGCCAAAAGCCCAACACACAAGGGGGGAGCTCGGACAGAAATTAGAGAGGGCTTGACATCATGCCAGCATTGACGGGGCATCGATGCATGCCCGTATCGATGCCAGCATCGATACACCTATCGATGCTGGCATCGATACGTCCGTCATTTTGTTACAGATCTAAGGCTGAAAATTATTATTTTTGGATAAGATTTCAATCCAAGGGCTCTCATTCACTGATGCTTACTATAAATATGGGTAGAGAGTGAGGGGTTAGGGGTGTAAAAATTTTTATAACTCTATTTGGAGAGGAGGGCCACTCTTAATTGAGAAGGCCTTCCAAATTTATAACTTTTGTTACAATTAATAAAATAAGTTTTTCACCACTTTAAATATTTCTTCTCTTTGTTGGATGATGAAGATGGAGATAAAGAATTATTTAGAAGTTTGCATTTCTTTTTCTCTTTTATTTCTTTTTTATTGCTTATTAGTTTAGATTTATTTCTATGCTTGTAGTTAGATTTTATTTTATTGTTAAATAACCAAGAGGCTAGAACCCTCCTGCCTTAGATTTATTTCATGCTTATAGATTAGATTTATTTTATGCTTATAGAGTACATTTATTTCTTGCATTTAATTCTTGTAATTTATTTTGTAGTTTAGATTTTGTAATTTATTTTGTAGTTAGATTTTTTCTTGCACTATTCACCTTGAGGCTAGAACCCTCTTGGATTTAGTTTTTCTTTTTGTTTTTTTATTCGCCTTTAGGCTAGAACCCTCTAGGGAATCACCCTTTTCTAAGAAGTGAGTTTAATTTTAGATTATCCATATCTTTAATTGAATCCACCATCTTTACTTTCTTGAATTTTATTTTTCATTCTTAATTTTTATTTGTTCTTGATTTTTCCTTCTTGTCTTATTGATCACATTTATATTATCACTTCTACTCTCAAATATATTCATTTACACAATCATTTTCATTCTCTCCATCTCTCCACAATCACATTCACTCATCACTCCTATTTGTCACACACACAACATAAGAACCAATTTTATATTTTCTCCTACAAAACACCTTCCTCGTGGGATCGATATCTTTATACTATAACTTGACACGGTTGTGCACTTGTAATATTTTTGGTACATGTTTATGCCACATCAGCAATACAAATCATATTGTTCAACCTATGCAAAAGAAAATTATATCATTTAAATGTAAAAATTTTAAAAAATATTATCAATTACAACCTTAAACCCCAAATTGAAAACCAAAGATGCAAATAATCTCATATAATTTTGACCAAAAGCCCTAAACCCCAAATTAAAAATCCTAAACCCCAGAATTGAGCATTCTATGCCCTAAAAGTTTAATTTCAATTACAACAATTAACACACAAAGTATTCAAACTACTACAAATATAGTTCAAACCCTAGAAATTCATTTTTGAGAGAAAGCCCTAGATTTCTACATGTTAAAAGAGGAGAGAAGGAAGAGAAATTACCCTAATGATCTTTCACGACAAATTTTGGTCACAAAATGGTGTTGAAATTGAGCTTGATGGCACCATAGTAAGAGAACACCTATTTTGGAGAGGAGGGAGGCGGCTAGAAACGATGGATTTAGGGGGAGAAGAGTTTGAGTTGGCTTATATAGGGGGCAAGACCCAGAATAAGTAGTCGGGGTTGGCAACCCGACTATTTTGTGCCTTAGCCAATTTCCTACTTCTTTAACC
>NC_033795.1:18284458-18292478 GCF_001876935.1 Asparagus officinalis | reverse complement strand
GGGAACCCCGACCATTTTGAACTAGGCATTTCAAAATGGTCGGGGTTCCCAACCCCAACCAATTTAAATAGGTGACCCCGACTAATTAGATGTTGAATTTGTCTGCAGCGTCCAAAAAAGTCGGGGTTGACAAACCCGACTAATTAGGATCGCGTTTAAAAAAATAACATACTTTATGGCCACGATGTTGACGTGACGAAAAAATGGGTCGATTTTTGTAATAAAGTTTGAATATGGTCGAATTTGGGGAATAAATTTTGAAATGGGTTTAATTTGAAAGTTTCCTCTTTTAAGTTATAATAATGGACGGCAGGCAGGGGTGTTAACGGAGCGGATACGGCTTGGATATGGCACTTACCATATCCATATCCGCTTACCCATCTCGGATACGGATACGGATACGGATATACGTCGGTAAGAAAAATTCATATCCATATCCACCAAAATCGGATACGGTTACAGATATAGATGCAGATATATAAACGGATATGCATGCAGATACAAAAAGGATATGAGAAAACTAGATAGTATTCAGAAAAATATAGTCATGTGATACAAAAAGAGTTCGTTAATATGTTCATTATGAGTGAAAAGCTAAGATTAGACATCTTGATCATCAAAATTAACCACAAATCCATAATCTAAGAATCAAAACTATCGTAAGAGTATTACCAATATGTATTCAGATTTTTTCGGATATGGATACAGATATTTTACTACAAAACCATGTCCGCGACCATATCCTATCGGTAATAGATTTGAGTAACCATATTCGTATCCTAGCGGATACGGTTACAGATATTTCCTCGAATACGGATACGGTTTGGCACCTCTAACGGCAGGTGGATCTAGTCGGATCCGAACCCGACCCGACAAAAAACCCCTCGAAAAAGCCCCAACAACCCACTGACCGTCTTCTCCTCTCTCGAGAACTGACAGTAATCTCTCTCAAAGCTCATCGCCCATGGCGAGTCTCCTCTAAAGAATCAATCAGAACTCACAAAATGCCTTCCAAGGATCGAATATCCTACTTCTACGACGGTAATTCTCTTCTCATCTCTTCAGATTCCCCTAATCAGTTAACTCTCCGTCTACACTTTAGAGATAGACCCTAGAGGGGATTATAATTATTTCTAGGGTTTATTTATTTCTAATCTGTTATTATAATATAATACTTTATCTAATTACTCTTAGTCATTGTTTTGTTAATCTTTGTTACGAGCTAGGTTGACCTAAAACTCAAATAATTACTTTAGTGGAAACACTGGAGATTGCTCAAAATTATACTATTTTGGCTTAGTCTCTTGGGAAAATTTCAAAAAGCCACCCCCTCCCCCGCGGCCGAACTTTGGGTTGTGTACAAAACTACCATGAACTTCAGAAAATTAGAGAGAACACACAAAACTTTTGGGAGTTTCACGAAACTCTTTTGAACTTTCGAAAATTCATCGGGGCACGGCATGAGGTTTATCATGGACGAAAGTATCGGGCATAATGGCAAAAATTATTAGGGAAACAGTTAAGGTTATTTTATAAAAAAATGGTACGTCATGTGAACATTCCAAAAGTTGAAGTTAAGAGGGTTCCCCTCTAATTTTAAAAGTTCATGGTTTTGTGGAAATCACCCCTATCATTAGTCCCTTTGTTACCTATTGTTTCTTTAGTAGTGATGGCACCAACACTGATGTTTTTTTTTTGCAGGAGATGTGGGTAATGTTTACTTTGGACCAAATCATCCCATGAAGCCTCATCGTCTGTGTATGACTCATCATCTTGTGCTTTCATACGAACTTCACAAGAAGATGGAGATATATGTTAGTTTTAGGATATATTTATATTTTAAGATGTTCCTTTTTCATACTAAAATATATTTCTTCTCTAAAGGTCTTACCTTATATATGCAGCGGCCTCACAAGGCATATCCAGTGGAGCTAGCTCAGTTTCATTCTGCAGATTATGTAGAATTCTTGCATCGGATCACTCCCAACACACAACATCTATTTGCAAATGAGTTAGCTAGATGTACTGACGAAAAACGGATAGATTTCTTTACTCTATTTGTCCTTTTTTTTCCTTCTCTCCCTTTGTTTATCTTATGTTGCCAAGTACATCCTAGGCTCTTATGTGGTTTTGTTAATCATTATCGTATTGTTTTGTGGTGACTATATGCATGTTAAATTTAATTTGGCTTTTGTGATTCTACTGTATGTCACTGCATAAGGAATCAAACATGGCAATACAACTTGTTGCGAAATTAGAGCAATTGTGATGCTCATATCTGTTCATTTAGGAGGAAGTCGTTGGTATCTGCCAAGCAAAAATCAACAGCAGTTGAGGTGCTGCTTTTCTTTTTTGTTTGAAAGAGCACGTTTATTATTTAGACATCTCCTTTAGTTTAATTAAAAACTTCTTCATGTTCTTTTCCTCTCCCCTTGAAAAGGTTGCCAACTTCGAAACCAGAATAATCTTCGATGCTAGTTGCTCATGATCTATCATTACTTATGAACCTCATGCTAAAGAAAGCTATAAACTAAGTTACCCCAACAATTTGTCTGGGCTTCCATTCCCGTGTCTGATAAGAGTCCAACTCCGGCACTCTTTGGGCACCCTGACTATGCATACATTCATTCAGATGTGTACTCCATTATATAATACATGTTTTGATTTAACCTTATCATACACTTCTTGGACGTATATTTTACACTTCGCTTCAACTTCTTGGAACTCCTTGGACACGGGGCAGGTATGTTTTAACCCATACCCATTTCAGAAGTAATATTTTAAGTGATTTGTTAAGTATCTAGTTAAAAAATGAGTGGTTTTTCAATTTATAATCTATTTGATAAATGGAACATAAAAATGTTATAGAATTTTAGTTTTCGTAACATGTGAATGAAATAACAAAATTGGTGGCATGTAAATTTTTAATTTCAACGTGTATATTTCTAGCTCCCCTTGTCCTAACTTTCACAAATTTACTGTCTCATATCCATACCAGAACCCGCACGCACTCCCCTGTAACATGGGCTTTAAATATCATCAGATGAAAACTGTGATTTAACTGAGCTTTATTGATCATAAATAAGTCAAGCATGAAAATAACCTTAGTTTAGCTTATTCAAGAAATGACTTGAGCTTGCTTGATCGTAAATAAGTCATACGTGATGAAGACTTAGCTTAACTTATTCCAGAAACGAACTTAAGTTAATCTTGACTTAAGCTAAATTATTGATCTTGTACACTAGCCCATAGTGAATTGGGATTAACTTGTTCAAATTGAGAACCCTGGTATCAGGCACGTATCACATACATGCTATAATTGCTATTCACTTGATGATGAATCCTTGTTATCTCATAACTTTTCAAAGCATGTAGCTACCTTGGGTTCAATGCTCATAAATTCAGAAATCAAAACTGATGTAGGTTAAAAAAATTTCACATGTTCGTCTCCTTCAATTAATTGTCTAGAAATTATGTTAAAATATACTCATTTTTAACTCTTACATGGATGATTTAAGAGTTAAAAATGAGTATATTTTAACATAATTCGTAGTTTGATTTTTCTTAATTGTTTAATTTTCTCACTTTCACTAGTCACTTCTGAAGGATATTGTTGATAAAAAATTATCAGATAATCTCGGAGAAGATTGCCCTGTGTTCGACAATATGTTCGAGTTTTGTCAAATATATGCTGGGGGCACAATAGGTAACTGATTTTCTCTTTAGTAATCAGTTGGTGCATTGATTATTCTTACTGTTTTTCTGTTTTTGTAGATGCTGCACGTAGATTGAACAATCAACTCAGCGACATTGCTATAAATTGGTCTGGTGGTTTGCATCATGCAAAAAAAAGTGAAGCATCAGGGTTTTGCTATATCAACGACTTAGTCTTGGGAATACTAGAGCTTCTCAAGTATCATGCTCGAGTGTTATATATAGATATAGATATTCATCACGGTGACGGAGTTGAAGAAGCGTTCTACTTCACTGACAGGTAACTCGTTACCTTTTAAACAATTTTCCATTTGGTTGTCTTCAGTGCCTACGTTGTGATAATTAAGCTATAATATCTATGCTCGTGATACATTATGAGACCACCTTACAGATTTTGACAACCTTTGTTGCACAGGGTGATGACTGTTAGTTTTCACAAGTATGGAGATATGTTCTTTCCTGGTACTGGTGATGTTAAGGTATCTAGTATTGTGGCTATTTTTTTAATAAGCATTATATGTTTTAGTGGTTCTCATGCATAGTTTGTGTTCATCAATTTGCCTTTTATCATCTACATGTTTGATTGATGTAAGCCAAAAAAAAGTTTATCATACTCATACACTAGGTTATTTGAACACGTTGTTTGGGTGCTGTATCCGTGTCAGACACGAATTCACCACGAACATATCATGGACACTTGTGGTTCAAAGCAAAACCCGATTTCTAAACTAGTTTTGTTTGTTTATCGAGCTCAAAACCAATAGCTTTTTGAACCCAAAAACCAAAATCCATTACTTGAAGATTTGAAAAGTAGCCCTCTTATTCCATGCGATCAGAACTAAATATTTGTTGTTAAACCTTAATTCTTAGTTTGATTTGACGTGATTCTTAACTTTTT
Organism: Asparagus officinalis; assembly: GCF_001876935.1. Classification (NCBI taxonomy): domain Eukaryota; kingdom Viridiplantae; phylum Streptophyta; class Magnoliopsida; order Asparagales; family Asparagaceae; genus Asparagus; species Asparagus officinalis. The sequence goes on along the minus strand of NC_033795.1, from coordinate 18,287,866 downwards.
TTGATGGAAAAAGATTCTTAATTGTTATAGATAGTAAAAAAAGGTTTATCGCCCGTGTAATTTTTCTTGGATTCAACATAGAATCTTGTAGTGTATGCTTGGATCTTAAAAGCTATAACCAAGATTTTAAATATCGTATGTCGGGAAAATATCGGATAGCCAAAATTCAAATCGGATTGCGGATATCAGAGAAATATCGGGGATATGTGGCAAATATCGGAACGCATAACAAATATTTGCATATATAGTATAATGCACTAAAATGCAATCTCAACATACTTAATGAAAATCTAAGCATGCAAAATGTGAATAATATTTGTTTAGGCTCACTAATCGACCTTGTGAAACAAATAAAAGTACAAATCAATGTTGCAACATTTCGTCTGATTTTTTAGGGTAAAATGTCATTTGATATAATGGAAAAATCATGACATCTCGCCCAAAAATTGCCAAACGCGGTATATTGTCTTGTGACAAGCCATATAAAAGGATATATCAGCCATATCGGAAATATATTGCCCAAAATAGCCAAAAAGTGGTAAGGGATATTTAGAGACCATATCAATTGCGACAATCCCTACAAAAGGATATATCGGGCCATGTTAGGGATATTTAAAACAATAGCTATAACCCGTTTGTGTAGCTTTGGAGGTGCAATTTAGATTGCTCTTTCTAATTGCTTGGGTTCTTATCAGCGTGCCTGATTGAGTCTCACATTTCGTGTTTTCCACAAAGCCAAATTACCGTTGAACACAATATAATGACATTATGATAGCTTAGCGATTACATAATTTGTAGTCTATTATTCTTTTATTTATTTATTTCTGCATAACATGCATTTGTTTGACTATGTACCTCTTAAAATCCCTGCCACTTCACTGAAACTCTAGAGTTGTGGTGATGGCTAATAGTTATTATTTTTATATTCTAACATGTCTTGCTGGTTGAGCCCCTTATTATGGGCCAAAATCTGGACTCACGGAGCTATATCAATTTTTTTATAAATCCACTTTTAAATTCGTGACCAGTAGAATTTAAACCCAGATTACTCTAATACCAACTTAAAGTCCGTGCCACTATACCACATCTCCGAAGTTGTGAGAATTAAGGATTATTATTTTATATTCTAACAGTACCACCTGCGGTTGTAGAATATCAATCTAACAGCTTAGAAACATAAGTACAACCTTTGGAACCATAGGAGTTTATATGTTATTGGGTTTAATTCTTTTTACATATTTGCATAGTTGATCTTTAATACTACTTTTTCTAGTCAATTTTATTTTCCTATATTTTGAACATTTTTGTTAGTTTTTATCTGAAAACATCAAAATTAGAGGGATGCGAGAATGTGCTTTTGAACCACCGCTGTAAGTAGTGATTTTAGGGGAAATCTGTCCAAGAGATAAGAAATTTGACATTTCATTTTATTGAGGTTATAGTGGTATTTAAATACAATTACTACATGCACATGCATTTCAATGGGTCCCTGCAGTTATTAATGCATGGCTACATCATTATTTCATTCAACCTCAGCGGTTATCATTTGAAGAAGCATTGCCCTTGAGTTGTTTCAATTTCTTATAGACGAAAGGATGTTAGATAGTTATTGAATTATGATCATAATCTCTGTCATGGGAAATGGAAATATTTTTACTTCCCTATTCTATTGGACTAATCTTTTTAGTTCATATTTTCTTATCTTGTTAATTTCACTATGTGATTTTTTATATTGTTTTTAAACGTGGAAAATGGTTTGTTAGTGATGAGACTTTATCCTTTGCCTATCTTGTGGATCAAATTTCCTGCATCTTCATGGTGATGAGATTACTAAGCCGGCTCTTTCTTAAAGAACATAGGTGAAAGAGAAGGGAAGTATTATGCTATCAATGTCCCACTCAAGGATGGGATAGATGACAACAATTTCACTCGTCTTTTCAAAACTGTACGTCATAACTTACCATGATCTAGTTCTTAATCTACACCCATTGCAGCAACCTTTTTCACTGTGTTGATGGTAGAATTTTCCTCACAGATTTTTAATACTGTAGATTATTGCCAAGGTTGTAGAAACATATCTACCAGGAGCAATTGTGCTTCAATGTGGGGCTGATTCACTAGCTGGAGATCGCTTGGGATGCTTCAGCCTCTCCATTGAAGGTATTTAAGTGGATGCAATATATGTTACCTGACGTGTTTTTTTTCAAGTGAATTTGACATCTTATATTTTGTTCTCCAAGATGTGTATCCAGCAGCATATACTCATTTATTAGAAATGAAGTAAAGTTAAAATTAGCTTAATGCATATTAGTTGTTAAAGAATTTTAAGATAGTTCCTTGCGGGAAGGCTTTCTATTCCAACATTTCAGTTTACATTAGGATGTGGTGAGTAGTTTAATAGATCAAAGCATGTTGATCTTCTCAATTTAACTTCCATTTATGTTGAGAAATCTCTCCCATAATCTATAAGTGGCTGTTTTTTTCTAATGACAAAGATGGATCGTTAATTCCCTGTCTGGACATCGCTTAGTTCCTTTTCATCAGGTATAAGCAGCTGAAGCATCCTAGCTGCAGATCACATAGGATATGCTTCAGCCCCATATGTGGTGTTCAAGTATTCAATGTTTTAAATACCGGCCGATAAACCGATATTATCGGCAATTTATCGATTTTGGGGGGCCTTCCGCTATGATAAGTTCGATTCTAAATCGGTTATTATTTTTGGATGTTTATCGCCAATAATGCAGCTCTAAAGTGAGTTATCGGCTGATATTGTCGGCCCAAAAATTGAAATTATTGGCCTTTGGTTTGAGTTTGATTTTGGGCAACGAGCACCTATTCAATGCATTTTAAATCCGACCCGACATGAGTTTCTATCATTAATTAGTGATCCTAAAGATAATTATTTATATTTTGGTATGTTTACATTTCATTAAGTATGGTTAGATTACATTTTAGAATATTATATTATGTATATCAGTATATCACCATCCGGTAATGTCACTCCGATTAGTACTACTTATCCCCGATATATCCTCGATATCCGCTATCTGATATGGATTTTGACCATCCGATGAATCCCTGATAACTGATATTTAAAACCTTGCAAGTATTTCACCATTTGATATATTTTTATATTTCTTTATACTCATTCAAATTAGATTAAAATATGAGCAGTAGTTTATTTCAGCAACACGCATTGATCATCTTGATCTAGTTTCCCATATATCATTGAGGAATTTGCGTATGCTATAACTGACTATTGGCTAAATTTACAAAATGACAACATGGTTTCTTAAGTCCCTTTTTATGTTTTAGTTGTTGGAGCTTGGTGATAAATGTTGTTCTTCTGTTAACAGGGCATGCTGAATGCGTGAGATTTGTGAAGAAGTTTAATATTCCTCTATT
>NC_033795.1:18244793-18284448 GCF_001876935.1 Asparagus officinalis | reverse complement strand
GTTAATAATGCTACTCTTGCTACAGGTAACTGGAGGAGGGGGGTACACGAAAGAAAATGTAGCCCGTTGCTGGACGGTTGAAACTGGGGTACTATTGGACACAGAGCTTCCAAATGGTACTATAAGTGTTATAATTGTCACAATCCAATTGTTGCGAACTTAGACATTCATTTTTGCAAGTGTGTTACAATTTAAAGGTCTGACATACAAAACTGTTTTAAAGTCCATCCGGTTATAATTTAGACACTATAGTCTCCGTGGAGATTTCCTAAATTTTAACATGGGTGTATAGGAAGAGGTCAGATGTGTGGAGAAAGGCTTTGTTGAAGTGAAAGTAGCTGCATTTAGGGGACTAGGCTGTTAGATTGCATCTAATGTCTAAAATAAGATCAACCTACCATCTGAAGGTCCAAGTTCTTGTTTATGCAATGTGTTCATAGAACTACTATTTTTACTTACCGCATGGTTTACGACCTTATTCCTTCAAATGAGATTTGAGTATTTATACTCTTCACCATTAGTATACTTAACAGAATGGTCCTTTCAGAACTTCAAATTTCTTGATTCACTTTTCGAAGTTCAAGAGGAAGTTGATTCCGTGCTGATTTTTTCACTGGCTCTGCGTCTTTATAATCTGTTTATACTTTTAGGTCTGCATCATTACCACGATGAAAGTTTGAATTTTGAATTTGCACACAAATGTGTATGCAAGAGTTCTGGAGGTATCTATGTCATGACCAAAATTCAAACTTTGGATTTTAAATTTGCATGGCGTGAAGCATGGACCTAACTATTATCCTAATTTCAACTGCACATTTAGTTCTATTTGATGCATTGCGTAGAAAACTTAAATCCACTTAATTTTATGTGTTACAAAAAATTTGAGCAGAGTGGATTATCCATCTGAATAGTCTAACCTTAATTCAAATGGGCTAGTCACATCCTCTGGAATATTCCAAAGGATAATACTTTGTTTTCATCTTTTTTTTATTTATCTGGCACCTGTCAGAAGTATATGTAGATTATGCAGCAAATATAAGTCATAACTTCTTACTTGCAGAAATTCCAGAGAACGAGTACATCAAATATTTTGGCCCAGATTATTCGTTGAAGATTCAGAGTGGTCATCTGGTATGAACTGTTATTTAATTCTTCCCGACCCTTAGTAGTTCATGGTTGTTGGGCTTGGTTTTTTGATCTTCAGGCCTATTTTCCAATTGAATCAATTGTAGACTTGGTACCCTAAAACTGCAGTTCCATATCATTATTTTCGTCTGTGTCTTTTAGGTAAGTATAGTATCTTATTACCAAGTAGCAATGAAGCTTAACATCAGATGTACATAATAGAGCTTCTCAACACCAAAACTGAGCTCTCAAAAACCAAAATATAGACATGTCAATCTCTCAACCAACTAATACAATGATCTAACTGTAAAGAAAGATAGAAAACAAAATTTTCGTGTGAAGACTTTTTGGAACAAAGTGTCGAAGACGGTAAAGCTTCGTCTTAGAGCACCATTCCCTTTTAACTTCTGTGTTATTTAACTGTAGGGTGTTAATTTGGCTGGTTCAGATTAACTTTTACCCAAACCTGACACGATTAACTTTGGGTCAAAACTAATCCTCCCTGCTAGTAAGTGTCAACCAGCATGACTGCGTTGATTCTTGGACTGATTGAGTTTAGATTGATAGGTTCTAAGTTAACCAAACTGTAGGCTGTCTAAAAATTACAATAGATAGCTGATTCCCATCAAAACACCGATGATGGAAGTTACACTCTGACGACTTCCAGAAGGTTATAATTTGAAGACTTTCACGTAGATCGCTGAAGGTTACAATCTGACGACCTTCACGACAACCGATGAGAGCTCTAGTTTAACAGCCTTCACAATCAACATCGAGAGTTACAATCTGACGACTCTTGCATATCAAAGAGCTAAAGTAAAGATTACAAAATGACGATCTTTGCAAAACTTCGACAGAAAGAGACTACAAATCAACGGTCTCTTCAAACCAAGACGTGGAAGTCCTCCCCGCGAACCAGCATCAAGACACACCATGTTCATAGCCACGAACGCAGCTCAAATCAGCAGCTGAACGCAGCTTCAACCGCTGCCTGACGCAGCTCCAACCGGCGTTGAACGCAGCTCCAATCTGCTGCCAAACGCAGTACAAATCGCTGCCAAACGCTGCTCTAATCGCTGTCCAACGTAGCGCCAAACGCAGCTTCCAACAAGATGCCAACGCAGCTTCCAGACACTGCGTTCAAGCTTTCAGACACTGCGTTTGAACGCAGAATTCACATCAGAACATGGATTTTGCGTTTGACTCGTTCAAACACGAGCTGAACGGTTTCAAAACCGTTTCCCACGATCTGAGGGGATCACAACCCCACTCAGGAGTGATTTAATGGGTGGTTACATCCCATTAGCCCCATTTAGGAGCGAATTAAGGAGGTGGTTACACCCCTTAATCCCCTATAAATAACTGAAAATCAATTCAGTTCAAGGGGTCGATCGGTTGGAACTTCTTGGCTCGGCAACAGGATCCTTAGAGCATTTCTGGAGCTTGGGAGATCTGCAACAAGAGCTTCTTCATCCTTGGCTTGAGAACCGATTCTCGGTTCAAATCAACTCTTTTTCAAGAGTTTCCAACTCATTCAGAGTTATCAACTCGTCCAGAGTTTCAAACTTGCCACGTAAGTTCTCCACAACGTCAAATCGTGAGGAGAAGATCACGTTCCAGTGAAACAAGACGTCGGATCGTCAACGAGAAGCAAACTCGACGCGAGCATTCGAGGGAGGCATCACATCGCTACCGTGAAGAACCCAGAATTAAATAAAGAGGAGAATCCAGATCATTCTCTTCTCTTTTGTAATCGGGAATTCAATTGTAATCGAGAGTGGAGAGAGTTGTAATCATTCTTTTTCTAAGCAGTTAGAGAGAATAAAATCAAATACAGTTCTTTCATTCATTTTTCTTATTACAAATTTTCCAACAAACACAAACATCAAAACTCAGTCTCCTGGTTAATCAATACGGAACAAAAATATTTTAACAAAAAATAACAAAGGAAATCCATGGATATTCACATCCCAAACAAGAATGTTAATAACAAAGAAGTATCTTTTAGAATAATACAGAGGTCTGCATGGGTTCTGCTGCCAGGACAGAAGGATTTAGGAGAAGAGAAACATGATGAATAGAGTTAGGGCTTGATTGGTTTCTTTATATGTAATGTAAGTAAAGTACTATATAACTTTCTAAATGTAATGCGCAATGGCATTTATTTTATGTTACTTTTGTGTGTGGAGTGAGGGCATGATGGAGGTGTGGACTTGAAGATAGATGACAGGTTTAGACCTCAATATTTCACTAGTACAATGAAGATTTTGTGAGAATCTAGTTTTTGATTTATTGTCCAACTGGGATGGTAGTGTCTATATCATTTACCAGAATGGGCCCATTTATTAATCAAGTTATGTGAATTGATTCAATTATGATCAGTAATTGTTTGTGCTGACCAATATTCAATGACTTTTGTTCCCGTTGGGGTCAATTTGTTTGGTCCAGTCCAGATTGACACCACCGTTGAACTCTCTGATTCTTAGCATTCAATTTTTGATGTTTCTATTTTGAAAGTTCACTTGTTTAGAGAAAAGATTCCATTACCTTTCTGTTTTCTTATGAAGCAGGAGAACTTTAATAGTAAATCATATCTGAGTGCAATCAAAGTGCAAGTTCTTGAAAGTTTGAGGTGTATACAACATGCTCCTGGTGTACAGATGCAAGAGGTAAATATCTTTTTTATTTATTTAAGATATACCACACTTTCTGCATGACCCTCCAACAAGCTTCAGCCTTATTACACTGAGGGTGAGTGCATGACTGTATGCGTTTTTTTTTTTTTTTTTTTTTTTTTTTGTGGGTGGGGGGAGTGGGGGTTGGGGGGATGCAGATTCTAATTGCTAGTACGAAGGACTCATTAATTTAAAAGTGATTTGGTGAATTTTTTTGGTCGCCATATGAACAAAGAACCAACAAGTTTGGTTTCATATAAACACGATAATTAAATAGGCAAGCTAGTAAGTAGTACAACAACGATGACAATAACTATGCCTTCGCCTCAAATTTTTTGGGTTTGGCTACATGGCTTCTGTTCATCCATTGGGTTAAGGACTATCTATTTCTATTGACTTCACCATGATCATATCACTCTTAATTATTTGCAGCCAAGTTTCTTAGGCCAAGTTCTGGTCTTCCTTGCTCCCCTAGTTATACTCTTATAAATCTCCTAGTTGGTGTATTAAGTTGCTTCCGTTGCATGTGCCCGAACCATCTGAATCAGTTCTCTCTCTCTCTCTCTCTCTCTCTCTCTCTCTCTCTCTCATATTAATCCTCATTAGGAGCAATCTTTGACTTCCTACAAAATGAACTCATTTTCTATCCCATCTGATATCGAATATCCACACGTCTATCATACCATTCTCAGTTTTGCCACTCATTTTGCACAACTTTTTTATTTTCCTAATTCTGAACTATAAACATTGTTTGTCTTTTAACTGCACTATAACGTGTTAAGCATGTCCATGTGACTTCTTTCGGCCGCTATCACATTCCTTTTCCTAAAAAAAGGGATGATCTCTTTGAGCTGTAATGTTATACGTTGAAATATATTCCTATTGTAAGATCATTGTAGGAAATTACCAAGTTTGTGGGATATCTATGCTTTACACTGTTAAAAATAATATGGATGGTGTTGATTATTTAATGGAATGGTGAAGTGAACAGAAGGTGAAATAAGGGGGAAAAGAACCTTGTTTTTGTAGTTGTAACTGAAAATTTATGATTGTCCTCACTTTCACAGGTTCCGCCAGATTTCTATATTCCAGATTTTGATGAAGATGAGCAGAACCCAGATGAACGAGTACATCGTAAGTGAACTTTCTGAACACGCATATGTAATCTTACGCAATGATTTATCATTCTGATCTTAAGCTTAATTAGGTCCCAGTAATAAAGTCCAGTTGTGCACCCCCAAAAAAGGTTTTTTTTTTTTGGGGTGGGTGGGGTGGGGTGGTGCAGAAATGATTTTTCATGTAGTAAAAGGCTGTTACATTATGGACAAAACCGACTTACACGTAACAAAGTATGAAAGGGACCAACTTGGTAGATCTGAACTTCACTTTCAGAAGGTTGTCACTATGAATCATCTTTTTCTGCAAAAATTCATTATTATAGTCAACTACTTGACAAATTTTTACAAACGTAAACAAGAGAGTAAAGTGCAAACCATTGGAATTATCAGGGATTTGCAACTTTCAATCGAACTCCAAAATATCAGTTTATTGGCCCTTTGTAGAAGGCATGGGTTAGTATACTGGGAAACATATCAGACAATAAGCTTGTGGCACTATAGTGTAGTACACAAATTACTAGGAAAGTCCCCAACACCAATATTGTAATGTGCAGTGAAACTCAAAATTAATGCCTAATCAGATATTCTGCAAGAGACAGGTCGATACAGAAAATCCTAGTGTAGAATTTTTAGTCCCAACAAACACAGACATGGTAATGATTTATGAATTGGTCACCGTTTTCCTAGAAGTACTTCAAATAAGTAATGTTAGACAGTTATGACACGTTACAAGCATTACAATAAACTAAGGTCATGTGATTAGGGAAATAGTTGAGAACAGATCTTGTATCCAAAAACTCAACTAACATTTAAAGAAAATTATTCGAAATTCTTTGTGTTCTTGTGTTAGCAAATAAATTAAAATTCGGGCTAAGAAAATATGGAGAAGCGTTTGTGACTCTAGCCATTCAATTAAGTAAACTTTACATACAACCTGGTTTGTCTCTATAAACACGACATATCCTGCTGCTTAAATCTAATTTATCCTGAAATACTAATAATAACATGCAGTTCCCTGTTGTTTAGTTCATACAAACAAACCACATTACTTTTTTTTCAGGTGAAAACTTTTTGCTCCCTGAAGTAATAGATATTTGTTCGCCAAGGAATAGGACTTAGCAGATAAGAGACTTGAGACCTTTGCTGAGATAAAGATAATATCTATGATAATATCCTAAAATTTTGGCAGATAGCTGCATAGGGAAAAAAAAATTTAGCTTATACATGTAAAAGTGTGATCAAAACATAGTAACACCCCACCCCACCCCACCCCCACCCCCCAACAAAAAAAATGAAGCTCTAAGTTTAATCAAATATCCTTACAAATAAGTCCAATTATAACACAATAGTTTGCATTTAGAAGGTTTAACAGCGTAATTGGTGACTGTTGCATTGAACATCAAAATCAATCTGGCAACTGCTACATGTCTGTCCGAGACCTTATTCTAGAAAAATCATCTAGCTTGCAAAAACTCAGAAAATCTTTTTGCGAACAAATTGACTTCAGTCAAGACTGAAAGAGTTAACCTTCTTGATATTGTTATTGGTAGATATCCTTGGTGATATCTTTGGGATCAAAAGATATTATTAACATTATTTTGTTTCTCCGGATTTTTCATTAAGGCAGATTGTTCTTAAATTCATTGACTGGTCAGCATGTACTGTTTTCTCTTCATCATTGGTTTAGAAATTAACCATTTTTTGAAAACTGTTACTCAGAGCACATCCAAGACAAGCAAATCCAGCGAGATGACGAGTATTATGAAGGGGACAACGACAATGACCATGCAGAAGATGGCCTATATTGTAATGTCTAATGTACAAAACAAGTATTCATGGTGATTACAAGGGATGCATCTGAAGTGTAAGTCATGTAGAGTAGTTGTCAATGTATCAAGACAAGCTGTGGTTAAGGTGAAAGTTTTTGTCCCAATTACTGAAGTCCGTATATACATCACTCCTTGGTTGTTGATTCTTGTGACTGTGCGTGTACTCTTTCTCATAACAAATTTTATGTAACAAATTCACGGCTTGCGAACTTGTTTTCGAAGTCAGGGATATAACTTGGTTGGCCTTTGATTAGTTGTTGATCGATCTGCTTATTGATGACACGTTGTTGCGAGGATAAATCTCTGTTGTGTGCTGCTACTGGGATATTGTGGTGGAGATAGTATTGAAATCTATAGAGGGATCTCGACTGTCAGAAGCACATCACTATCTTGTTTATTTAGATAAGAAACGTGCATATTTTGATATCCAACAGTTTTGGATAACGTGCAAATGTAATTTTACAGTGACTTGCGGAGGTAAATGACTTCGTGTCATCGTGTGGTCCAAAATTGGTAGTTGTGACCTTTTGTGAAGATTTGTTGTACTAGTGTGTACACTGTGCAAAGCACGACATATCTTTTTTTTCCTGCTATATTAATCCTGATTTTAAATGCTACAATGTTTTTTAAATTTTTTCGAATTGCTATAGTATCAGGCTCTGCTACAGTAATTTTTTAAAATGCTACATTGTTCCTGTACGCTGCAGTATTTTTTTTCAAAAAAAGGTACAATACCCTATACCTTGTTTCCTGTTGCTATAGTAATAACAGTACAATAAAATTATATTGTAGTATTTACTGTAGTATGAACAGTGAATCTTAGGTTCTCCTGTTTGTATAGAGGAATAGATATGCGCAAGGGTCATGAGGTTTTAGTCTTTTTGGATTAAATACATTCGGTACTTTGTAGTATGATGTATTTACACTGGTGATCCTGGGTCTTTGTATCTACACAAATATCAACTTATATTCACTGTTGCATAAAATCGAACAGTCACTTAGCACCATTTGTTTTTTTCCCTAACATGTTCACTAACACAATACCGGAATTCCTAAAATGCCCTTTTTACATTTAGGCATCTTTTGGTATAATGTAATTACACCTTCGACCCTGTATCTACACAAGAAACCTAGACAACAAGTTAACCCTGCTTTTCCATTATTTTTCTTTCTTTTTTTACTTTTCTTTTCTGATGCTGACATGAAGTTTTTCAGCCCAAGGTTTCATTTGCTCATTGCAACTGTGAGGGAAAGTCACTTTATTACACAAGGGCGCTAAGATATTAGTCCCACAAATCTGCTGTAATTCTATATTAGTCCCTCAAATCTTTGAAATTGCTCATAAATCCTAAGAGGTCTTGCAATTTGGTATATCTCAGTTGCTTTTAAGGGTTGTTTGCTATTTGATACCCTAAAGTTTATAATATTTTTCATTTTGATATCCCAAAGTTTTATCTAACAATTTGATATCCTAAAACTTTTACACATTAGCTTTTATATCCTAATGTTTCCACAATTTTCAAATTTGTTACCTCAAAATTTACACATCTTTTAACTTTGATATCCAAATGGACTACTAAAGTGTCAAAAATAATAATTTAGTGTATGAAAGCTAAATGTATAAACTTTATCGCATCAAAATGTCAGAAAAACTTTATGGTATTAAATTTAAACAAGGTGTAAACTTTAGGGTACCAAAATGTCAAAGAAACTTTCGGGTATTAAAAATTAAAAATTAAAAATTTTATGATATCAAACTGCAAATAACCTTTTTTTAATAGGATGAATTTTGCGAGAAAAAGAAATATAAATGAGGGACATTTTGATCATTGAGGGATCAGACTTACAAGACCGCTTTAGGGTTTGAGGGGCTATCGAGCAATTTCAAATATTTGAGGACTAATATAGAATTATTAAAGAGTAGAGGGACTAATACTAAGTAATCCTTTACAAAATGTTTTGCTTCTTAATTTGTTGAGCTTGTTTTAATTGCACTCAACTTTGAGCGGGGCTCACATTCCACGTCAGCAGCCTTTGCAGTTAAATTCGATCAAAACAATGAGAAAATATGTTGTTATGAAAGGATATTTTGTCTTTTAATGTGCAGTATTATGTTCTGTTAAGTATTTCACTCCGGTCAGTAAACTTGAGGTTACTCGTGCAGATACATAAACTTGGGGTTATCTATGTAGTTACGTCATACCACAATGTATCAGAATGTAACTAATCTTATGGCCTGTTTGGATGGAGGGTAGAGAGTGGGAAGGGAAGGGAAATTTTATTTTAACATTGTTTGAGAGTTTCATTTAGGAGGGTAGAGGAGAGGAATGGAGGGGAAATTTGACCCAAATTCTTACACCCCAAATTGGGGTGTAATGGAGGGGAAGGAAAGGAAGGGGAAATTTTTTCCCCTTCCTTCCCTTTCCTAACCATTAGTTTAGTTTAGGATAACTTGTGGATAGAATCCCTTTGCATTACTAGGTTACCCTTGCTATCCCTCTAGTTTTATTTTCGTGAATAGACTCCTTGAGTGAATTTCTTTGACTCTTTTATCGTTGAGGGCCAAATCATATAAATACTTTTTTCTTTTTCTTTGACAGTAAAAGTGTAAAAAAGATTTCACAGAAGGGGTCTATCTGTAAATATAAAAGCAGATGACAAAAAAGTTCAAAACAACTAACGCTACAAGAGGTCTCTCTACAGTTAGTCCTGTTTTTAATTAGAATTTCACCTTTAATTAGTCCCTTAAGTCTATAATGTACAGTATTTGCGTACGGAACAAGAATTATCTTTTTTTTCACTCAGCATATTTATTCCCCGTTCCAAAGAGAAACAATAACTACGATACAATATTACAAATTAAAAGAAAAGCGAAAAAATGATAAAAAAAAAGGGTTAGAGCACAAGTCACATTCTAGCTGGTTCAATAGTTTTCGGATAATCAACCAACATGATGGGCCGTGGGCCACTCAAAAAGCACGAAATGTGAGGCTGAAGATTTGCCTTATAGTACTAGGCCCAAATTAACGACTTCGATAAGTAAACCAAGACAAAGATAATTAATTTAAAATAAAAAAAAACCCATGCATGTGATTTGAGTCAAACATTCGTCTATTTCCTCCATTTCATTTGTATACTCAATTTTCATCGTCAACTAATAAGAGTAATAAACGAGAGGATATTTGATAACAGCGCCTATATTTGAGGGCGCCTAAAATTCTAGGTAAGAGTTCTTCTCTTCTCAATGATTTCTCAAAATTTTGGGCATTTTTTCTTTCTTGTAATGATTTAACTGCCCATAATCTCAAAATTTTGGGGCTTTTCGCCTTTTCTTTAGATATTGGATCTCTATCTTAGTGAAATGGTTTCAGACTGGAAATGTTAAATACAGAAATGACCGAATTAGGTTAAATGATGAAAATTTAGCGTAGACCACTTCCAATTACAACGCTAATCTTGATCGAGCGGAGATCTCAAGTTATATTGATGATTTCACTTCCAATAAATTGTTGATAATTTAGCGTATAAATAAAGACTCCATCTTTTTAGGAATTCTACGGTATTATCTGAAAATGTTTGCTTCTTTGTAGTGAATTAGCTTTGGTTGAATGAAAAGAGAAAGGATTTGTTTGTTTTCATGATTTTTTTCCCCTATTTAGGTTTTTTTTATTGGATGCACTAGAGTTTTCAGTTGGCTTACATCAGTGAAGCGCTACTAGTATCAGGATGGGAACTTGTGATATGTCTTTACATTTTCTTTGCGGTGCGGCAACTACCCAGTCTGGCTTATTTGCAAGCACTTCAAAATTGACGGCTCCCTTGGAATCTCATGTGAAATCTAGGAAGAAAAGAAGTTCAGTTCACTTGAAGTATCAGATATATGCAAGACCACCCTCAAATTGCTTGCATGTAAATAAGTTACCCATTAATGCTTGTTATTACGGGACTAAATTAAGAAACAGATCTCGACAGCTTAAATGTCAATGCCAACGAGTTGAGGGGATCACGGGTATAAAAGGTGAGGATAATGGCAATGGGTCCTGGCTCAAGGAAGCGGCTACTGACAATGGCCAGGTTCAGAATGAGGAGTTGCATCAGTCAATGAATGGGAATGGGAACCTCATTTCGAGTGATGATAAATCTCTCCTCTCTGGATCGGCTACACCAACATCACATAAGAAGAAAGGATCCTCTGTGGAAGATGAGGCATGGCGTCTTTTACAGGAATCAATGGTTTATTATTGTGGTAGTCCTGTTGGAACAATTGCTGCCAAGGACCCGACTGATGGTAATGTCCTGAACTATGATCATGTCTTCATTCGGGACTTTATACCATCAGGTATTGCATTTCTGTTGAAGGGAGAGTATGATATTGTTCGGAACTTCATCCTTCACACTCTTCAGCTGCAGGTACTTTCCATATTTTCATTGTAAACCAGATGTAGATGCTAAATAGAGGCATTAATTCATCCTTCATTTTTGAGTTCGGATACAGAGCAGTGCCATTGATTACTGCTTCTGAATAAATGCATGTAACATTACTTATCAGTACCAGTTATAGGGGAGTTATCACTTCATAGTTTAAATTATACACGGACTATATTGTATTAGTATACGCTATACACTATACACAAACATACACAGTATATATAAATGAGAGATATTGATTTCCTTAAGCTTTTTTTGGTATTTAATTTTGAGTGTTCATAGAGTTGGGAGAAAACCATGGACTGTCATAGTCCAGGTCAAGGGCTGATGCCTGCCAGCTTTAAGGTGCGGACGGTTCCTCTTGATGGTGATGATTCTGCAACTGAGGAGGTATTGGATCCTGACTTTGGAGAAGCTGCAATAGGCCGTGTAGCACCAGTTGATTCAGGTAAGTTATTTATATATAATTGCCAAGTCTTGTCGTTATTTTACATACCGGGCTACCACAAGCAGATATGTGCAATTTCTTCAGATATTATTTTTTAAATCCCTTTGATTGATTTTATATCATCCTTTCTCCTTATTCCACATCGTTTGCTGTACATTATATATTACTTTCTCTCTTCAGGTTTATGGTGGATTATATTGCTAAGAGCATATGGAAAATGCTCAGGCGATCTCTCAGTTCAAGAGAGGATTGATGTCCAGACTGGGATTAAGATGATCTTAAGGCTTTGCCTTGCTGATGGTTTTGATATGTTCCCTACATTACTAGTGACTGATGGTTCATGCATGATAGATCGTCGCATGGGAATTCATGGGCATCCTCTTGAAATTCAGGTGAAGCTTAATTAATATATGCTTTTACTTCATTTTTATCCCACAGGAATTAATTTCTTTGCTTAATGATTACACAATCCTAACAGAAACAAGCTCAACATAGTTATTTTCTGATACTTTAACTGTGAGGTTTTAGAACAAGCAAAGGAAATAGCGTTGTATTACTAAGTCAGCAAAGGACCAAATAATATGGTGATACATTAATTGACACCCGTACATTCTTTATTCATGCTATCCGACGACTCGTTAGACCATTTAGTTGGAACTATGAAATCATAAAAAGATTACAAATAAAATCTTTCAATATTCATTAACCGAAATATATGTGTATATTCTAAAATTTCTCAGTCATTATTTATGTAGTCATTTCGTTTTTAAACCAACTCAATCACAAACTTATGCAATAAACTCTCTGCACAATTCAATAACAAATAATTCCAATGTCTTCATAATTCTTTTCTTTGATCAAATCAGTGATTATTAATATAGGAAAGTTTGGGATGCTAATGCGTTCTACTTTTACTTACATATATGATTTATAAGTCCTTAAAAGAGCTGTATACTCACCTCATTATAGCTCTTTTGGTATGTCAAATACATGTGAAGGAATCTAAGAGCTGTAAATCTCTAGCATAACAACCTTTAAAACAGAGCTGCAAAGTGGTGTGCGTGTAGAATGTTATCTTAATGGAGTGAGTACACAGTAGTAAAAGGAGTGCAAAAAACTATATTTGTTCAACTGTTTCCTCTTACAAGATCTCTCTTTCTGTAATGATGGTCACTTTGACCTGTTACCTAGGCTTAATCTAGCATGCAACCTGAATATCCAAACATAAACAAAAACTCTAAAGTAAATGTATGTCTCACTCAGCTCAGACCAATCGAAACATGGATCTTAAACCTGATGTGTGCCGTGAATTTAGTCGATATCGATAACTAGTTGAATAAAGAACAGTGAAACCATATTGAACCTACAAATTTGGCAAGTACCA
This sequence comes from Asparagus officinalis, assembly GCF_001876935.1. Taxonomy (NCBI): domain Eukaryota; kingdom Viridiplantae; phylum Streptophyta; class Magnoliopsida; order Asparagales; family Asparagaceae; genus Asparagus; species Asparagus officinalis. The sequence goes on along the minus strand of NC_033795.1, from coordinate 18,271,441 downwards.
GTTTGAAAGAAAGCCCAATACCCAAACTGATCTAGTGGCAAGGCTATAGTTTCAGTAGCACCAATTTGAAGTTGTTTTAAGATGTCTTTTCAAGTCTTATTCGTTTAACCATACTATTGGGTACTCATATGCGCAAGGAATATTTTAATTGTTTTTATACTAAATATCTTCCACATGATGTACATCCCCCTTGAATAAATTATAACAAAAAATAGAACAGGAAACCTATAAGTTTAATAGTTAACAAGCGAGATTAAATTTGGTCTTATATGCATATCAGACTTGTTGAAGCCGTCATTTGAAAGTTTTTACATAGGATTTTCTGATGGTGCTGATTAGGGAATTGGACATGCTAGGTATCACGACCTTCCAATTTTATTTTTTACAGTCATATGGGACCATGGGCATAAAACAACCCGTGAAAAGTAGTTTAGTGACCGATAATGAAGCATGTGATTAGGAATCCTATACTATGAATATAGTTATAGGCTGCTGCGACCCATAAACATTTGGTAGTTTAACCTGCTGAAACAAAGAAATAAGAGGTGAGGTGAGTGAGAAACATTTGGTGGTTCTAGGTTTTTTTGCGTGAATATTTGCATATACAGTTTTTTGTGTTCTTGTTTCACACCTGAATTTGATTACCTCAGAGATATTGTTAGGCTTGTGTCAGTTCATTGTTTTTGGATATCAAACTTAGCTGCTAAAGGCAAATTAATAATGCTCTCCAATGCTGCTATGCATAGTTGAAGAAAAAAGATCAACATTTTCTAGTAAATGCTGTTCTAGACACTATACAGGCAAATCAAATCAATACCCTTTATTGCAAATCAATCATGTGGCTTTAATTGTATATAAATAGATAGTAATGTATTTCTGTAATCTTTAAGCTCATAAATAGTTTCTCATGCCGCTGCAGGCGCTCTTTTATTCAGCACTTTTGTGTGCGCGTGAGATGCTTGCACATGAGGATGGATCTGCTGACCAGGACCTTATCCGAGCATTAAATAACCGACTGTTAGCCTTATCTTTCCATATAAGGGAATATTATTGGGTGGACATGAAAAAGCTCAATGAGGTTTACCGCTACAAAACCGAGGAATATTCTTATGACGCTGTTAATAAGTTCAACATCTACCCGGACCAAATTTCTCCATGGCTTGTGGAGTGGATGCCTGATAAAGGAGGCTACTTCATTGGAAATCTGCAGCCTGCTCACATGGACTTCCGTTTCTTTTCTCTAGGAAACCTGTGGTCTATAGTAAACAGTTTGGCAACTACACATCAGTCTCATGCAATTTTAGATCTTATAGAGGCTAAATGGTCTGATCTAGTGGCTGATATGCCTTTAAAGATATGTTACCCTGCTCTTGAAGGTCAAGAGTGGCGAATCATTACAGGCAGTGATCCTAAAAATACGTAAATCCTTAAGCCCTTATTATTCATTAACTTTTCCCTTTGTCAGTTCTTTGTTTAAATTATACTATTCTTCAAAATTTAGACGTGTACTCAATTATACACTACATATTTCATTTCGAAACACTTGTCATGCACTTCTTGGACATATATCTTACACTTCAAATTCATTTTTGGAATTTGTTGGGCAAGGGTCGAGCTTGTTTCGGCCTTAAGAAGTATAATTTCAAATGAAACTTTGCATATCTAGCTGAAAAGCAAGATTACAGCCAATGAGTTTTAGCCGTATCCTCATTCCACCAGGGACCAATATTGGTAGTAAACTGTGGGGGTGGCATGCCCACACAAAATTTTCAAAATTTTTTATAGTCTCCCATATTTAAGTAGGTGCCCTCCATAGGTTTTGAGTGGTGCCCCTAAGCCCCCAGCCTAATTAGCCCATTTAAGCCTACACCATTTTAGCCTAGCAATAAAAAATATCCTATACTTAATATTGTAGCCCAACAAGCCATACCATAAATTTTATTTGAGCAATTGATTTGAGAGTTGAAAGCTATCCCTATATTATTTAATCCTTCTTTCCAACATAATTGTCCCTGCCAATTCCCTACGAAAGACAAAAACTGCTCCTTCCCCCACGAAAACAAAAAGGATTTTTTTTCCATATTAGTCCCTTAAATCTTCTATAGTTGGAGATTAGTCACTCGAATCATTGAAATTGCTTGAGGTTTTTTATAATTAGTCCCTCAGATCATTAAAATTACTATTAGGTCTCCCAATTTTGAAGTTATTTTAAAATTAGTCCCTCAACTAGAGAGTAAAATAGCAACTCGAAGGGAATTAGTCTCTCAAATTTTAAAAATTTTCATTCGATTCCCAATGCTCGTAAATTGTTTCAAATTAATTACTTTAATTGATAACTTTATTATTCATTTATATAAAAACCCAAACAAAAAACACAGTGGACCTAGGGCTTCGCAGTTACCCTGGTTTGGAGTGATAGAGGAAAATGGCCTAGTCTAGCCTTCGAGGGCTTCATCTCAAAGAATTCTCTTGTCGTAGGTTTGAGTTTTTTCTTACAATTAACTTCGAAAATTGACGAGTTTTATTGATATTCTGTTAGGGAGAAATCAAGCTCAATCGAAGTTGATCGGTTAAAAGATAGACTAGCAACCAATTCTAACCCAAAGGTTATACCTACTAGGTATTAGCCCCAACTTCTATTTTAAACTCATCCCTCTTTCTTATCCTATCGATGTTGGTCTATACTCACATATTAATAACCTCAACAACTCGCCCTTAGCTATACTTCATAATTCACTGGGATTCACTAACTTTGCACCACTTCACTCGTGGGCAAACTTCACTAACCTTTTTGCACCACTTCACTCGTGGGCTAACAAGACTGCGTATTCAGCACATGGCTAGAAACGTCCGTAGGATCTTCTACTACTTCACTCGTGGGGGCTAACTAGATTATATTATTCTTTTAGGCATGCGTGGGTTCTCGTAACGCTTCACTCATAGGCTGACAAGACCGTAAATTCCGCACATGGCTAGAAATATTCGTATGATCTTCTACCACTTCACTCGTGGGGGCGAACCGCAAACTATATTATTCTTATGAGCATGCGAGGGTTCTCTTAACACTTCACTCATAGGCTAACAAGACTATGCATTCATCGCATGGCTTGAAACATCTGTAGGATCTTCCACTACTTGTGGGGGCTAGCCGTGGATTAACTTTAACTTTGTCTATCAACCTTATTCATTCTCCCTGACACCTTCAGGCTTCACATTGGACTTTATTACTTTTTTTTTTAAAATTACTTGGACCATAACCTTAGCTTTGATACCATTTGTTAGGGAGAAATCGAGCCGAACCTAGAGTTGATGGGCTTTAAACAGAGGCTGAGAACCAATTTTAACCCAAAAGATATAGCTACTAGCTATTGGCTCTAACTCCTATTTAAACTTATCATTCTTTTTTATTCTAAACTTATCACTCTTTTTTATTCTATCCAATATGGGAATGTACTCAGATATTAATAATCTCAACATATTCAACAACATATGGATTCTAATTTTTTTTCTTAATTAGAATATTTAAATATAGAATTTTAAAAGATAGATTGATACTGGTGTATCTTCTTCCCTGTCTCGGGAGCTTAGTGATCCTCATGAGAGCTTGAGGATAGATGATTCTCATGGTATCTTGAGAATAGAGTCGTGGTTGGAGCCAAAAAAGACGGCGAAAGAAGTCGGAAGAAGCGAAACGCAGAAGAACAGGGTAAACTGGCAGTTCTCTGTCCGGTCGACCGCGGCACACATGCCGGTCGATCGGACAACCCTGCAGGGCACAGGGAACAGGAAGTTCTCTGGCCGGTCGACCGGACCATGCTTAGCGGTCGACTGGATCGTGAATTCTAGATTTCCTGTTTTATTTTGGATTCTGTTCTGACAGGGACTCCTCTTTCTTTTGGGCTTGTTTATTTACAAGATTGCCACCCATGTTGTACCTGATATAAATAGGTTATTGTAGGGTCTTAAAAAGGGAGATCTTAGGGAGAGAAATTCTAATAATTGTATTAGGGTTTAGAGAGAGTTGAGAGGTTGTTCTCGATTCTAGTGAGATTGTGAGAGAAGGATTGTAATCTTTTCATACTCATAATCTAGAGAAGATAATTTTCTTCGTCATACTGAATTGTTCTTGTGTTTTGGTCATCCTCTTCTCAACCCACCTTTTGGTAATTCCGCGATCAAAGGGTGCTCGCACGGCAACTCGTATCAAGTTGGTATCAGAGCATCAGATCCGGTGAAGGGGTATCCTGTGTATGGTCCTTACTCGGTCCTAATACAAGAAGCTTGGCGAGATCCTTATTTCATTGGAAGGAGTCCAGGATTTAAAGAAGGAAAAGATGGCTGAAAGAGATAATTCAGTGAGGATTGATGCATTAGAGAAGCAGATCGAGACGATAGGATCGACGCTCACAAAACTCGTCGGTCTCATCCAAGGAGGGAACGAAAAGGGGGAATTTTCTTCTAGGTCTAAGAAGAAACCTATAGAGTCAGGTGGAGAGAGCGAGCTTTCAGGCTCCGACGAGGAGGACGAGACCGTCAAGGCTGCACCGCATCAAGGGGGTAAGAATTCTTACCAGAATCTGAAGATTGATTTCAGAGTGGAGATTCCTATTTATGATGGGAGTGTTGACGTCGAGAGGCTTGATGACTGGATCGAGCGGATGAAGACGTATTTTACTCTTTATGGTTACTCGTCAAAAGAGAAGATTGTGTTCGCGACTTTGAAGCTTTCAGGACACGCGTTGATGTGGTGGAAATCCTATTGCAAGCAGGAGAAAAAGACGGTGTCGTGGAACAAGTTCAAGAAGCTACTTAGAAAACAGTTCTATCCGGTGGGATTCCTTGAGGAGCGTTGGTACAAGTGGTATGGCTTGCGCCAAAGGGTCAATCAAACCGTTCAAGAATACACTACGGAGTTCCAGCAGCAGGTAATGGTTCTTAATGTTGCGACAGAGGAATATTCCGTGTTCATGAAGTATATGGCGGGATTGAGCGATTACATCCGAAAGGAGATGAGGTTATTCACGGTCGAGACTATTGCAGAGGCGAGCGTGAAGGCCATTGCCATTGAGGGCAAGCAAAAAAAGAGCAACAAAGCAAAGGGGATGCAAAGCAAGTTGGAGGCGAGTCTAGTGGTTCTCAGTTTAAGGAGGAGAAGAAGAAAGGTGATCCAGGAAAAACAGGAGTGATTTGTGGTCATTACGAGAAGACATGACACATAGCTGATCGGTGTTGGAAGAAGTATCCTCATCTCAAGCCAAGGGGGTTGAAGAAGAAGGAGGAGAAAAAGGTGTACGTGATAGCTCAAGGTCCGAAAGAAGTCCCGGGGATGACAGAACCCAATAGCAGTCTTAACTTTATGGCGGGGAAGCAGGCCATTAAAGAAGATGACGATCCGAGGGAGCAGCTCTTTGTGCTTAAGTTGCAAGTAAAGACCAGTTTGGTTGATGCCATAGTTGATTCGGGCAGCGAGAAGAATTTGATATCCGAAGCCTTGGTTCGAAAACTGGGTCTGAAGACGGTCAAGCATCCAAAGCCCTATCCATTGGGGTGGATTCAGAAGGAGGAGAAGCTAAGTATAATTGATCAATGCACTGTAAGATTTGCGCTCCATGAGTCGTATATTGACGAGGTCACATGCGACGTAGTTCCATTGGATGTTTGTCAGATTATACTGGGCAATCCGTACTTATGGGATAGATATGCGATCTACGAGAGGCGGGCTCAGAAGTATACATTCACCAAGGGTGGTGAAAAGGTCATATTTCGTTCGGCATCTCTTCCAAGGGAGACAAACTTGGGGACGGTGACGCGAGCGAAGAGGTTAGTGAATGCAAGCAAGAAGTTTGTCTCGTTGTGCATTAGACTTTCAGAAAAGCCATCGATGAAGGATTGCAACTTGGAGCGAAAAGTGACTACGACGAGACGCAGGATGAATGAGTTATTTCCGATCGGACGTCGAGATTAGATTCCTAGCAAGGCCAGGTGGTTTAGAAAAGGAGGAGGGGCTCGCGAGTTCCCTCAGCTTCAGTTCTAACTTAAACGGGACTTCAAGTTCCTAAAGGGAAGACTCATGATACGGGTCTATCTTCTTCCCTGTCTCGGGAGCTTAGTGATCCTCATGAGAGCTTGAGGATAGATGATTCTCATGATATCTTGAGAATAGAGTCGTGGTTGGAGCCAAAGAAGACGGCGAAAGAAGTCGGAAGAAGCGAAACGCAGAAGAACAGGGTAAACTGGTAGTTCTCTGTCCGGTCGACCGCGGCACACATGTCGGTCGACCGGACAACCCTACAGGGCATAAGGAACCGAAAGTTCTCTGGCCGGTCGACCGGACCATGCTTGGCGATTGACCGGATCGTGAATTCTGGGTTTCATGTTTCGTTTTGGATTCTGTTCTAACAGGGACTCCTCTTTCTTTTGGGCTTGTTTATTTACAAGATTGCCACCCACGTTGTACCTGATATAAATAGGTTATTGTAGGGTCTTAAAAAGGGAGACCTTAGGGAGAGAGAAATTCTAATAATTGTATTAGGGTTTAGAGAGAGAGTTGAGAGGTTCTCGATTCTAGTGAGATTGTGAGAGAGGGATTGTAATCTTTTCATACTCATAATCTAGAGAAGGTAATTTCCTTCGCCATACTGAATTGTTCTTGTGTTTTGGTCATCCTTTTCTCAACCCACCTTTTGGTAATTCCGCGACCAAAGGGTGCTCGCACGGCAACTCGTATCATAGATGATTTCTAGTTTATGTTGAATTGTCAAGGGTTGGCCTTCACAATTAGTAATTTGTTAGCTCATACTGCATTGCAGTAGAGTACTTATTGAACATAGATATGTATATGTGTGTGTATACATACATACCTTCTAGTACGGTTCACATGTGCCCATTTTCCTGTTTATATTTAGGTTGTTAGTGCATGTTAATCTTCTACGTGTGTTGTGCATTTGATTGTTTCTGTAAGATCTTGACAAAAACATATAAGACTGGTTGAATGAATGTAGAATACAATGTGAGTTGAAAGAATTGATTTCCACAAATTACATGATAAGAAATAATTTATACCTAAATAATTGGGAATTGATTGATGTCTTTGGGAGGGTTGTCTTTGGTATCCAGTGTCCAACCCATGTGGTCATAATTTTCTTCTTTTAATAGTATTCCATCATTGTTCTCAATGTAACAATTTGGGAATGAGTGATGGCTTCTTGAAAATAATATCTACTATATTATTATTATATTCAATTTCCCCCTTTTCTATGCTTTCTTTATCTAAAATTTATCTCAAATGTTTCTATTTTTTTTTAATATAAATGGTTCATTCATTTTTTTTTTCATGAGTGCTGGACATTGTAATACCCGTACATGGAAAATAGTAACAACTACGATTATACATGGTATTAGATAAATTCTTGTATAATCAAAATTTGAAACAACTTTTTTACATCCATTTTCTCCTTTGTTTAAGTTTTGAGGTGCTTCCTTGACACTTGGACATCCTTGAGTTGTTGAGTCAATAGTTTCGGCTTCATCTTTTTCTGGTGACATCCTTAGCAGAGAGGGAAAAAAAAGCAAACTCAAGAGTATGGATAGAGAGCAATTTGACATGAATAAGTTTTCTATGCTTTCATGAACAATTTCCATGTACATGCATTTGTGTCCCTTGCAGTATTTGGTTGATTTTCCATATACATACATTTGTCCCGTGAGCATGCAGCTATGTGTTTAATAGATTGATTTATAGTGCAAATAAATTTAAAAATGATCACAATAATTCTTAGTAAAGATAACCTAGAATAGTGAAGTTTAGTATAGTTAACATGCAGGTATGCTTTCGTGAACAATCCCATGTGCAAATAAATTAAAGGTAACTATATTCCTTTTACAATTGTAAAATACTACTTAAATAATAATATAGGACTTATCCAGAATTTTGAAATGCTCATTATACCTTTTTTTATAATAACTCTCAACCCTCTGATAAGTAATATTTACTATACTATCTTATAATATTTTTGAAAATTAACTATATTTTAAGATATACTATATTCCATCAAATCATGGTAAAAGAAAAGGCTGAATGTTCACAATTCAGGAAAATGTAGAATTATTTTAAGATTCCATGCAAAATATGTGGCAATTACTTAGGTCAAATTTGACCTTATAATAGAGAGTACGGAATAACAACAAAAATACACATTACAAAAATTTATTTATAACAAAGTAAATGACAGGAAACTTATGCTTACGAACAATCCAACGATGAAAAGGCAGCTTGAAAGCTTGTCATCAATAGCCAAACGCTTGCTAACTTGAGAATCAAACTAAAAAAATCATCGCAAACGAATGGATAATAAAAATAAAAGCAAGTTATAAAAAGAAGTTCATTGGAATAGCCACTCATGGACGCATCGAGTTGTGTGTGCTTCAACTGCTTAATTGCATATTTTTAACTTCTAGTTTTGATATTATAGCTATTGTTTTAGAGTGCAAAATTTAAATAATCCACCTTACCAAATTCAAGAATAATGATTTCAGTAACTAAAAATTTAATACAAAATTCAAGACTATTGATAAAATATGTATTTTATAAGCAACATAGGCGCATGTAATATAGTATGTGAAAATCGGCTATAGATGTATTTAGCCTATATTTTAGTGAAAAGCATAGGACATACATAGCATTGGGGGGGGGGGGGGGTTTTTTTTTGGTGTTGGATGATGAGTTTGTTGGAAATTTGTATGCTTTAATAGGCATTTATTGTTAATGGAAGTTATAAAATCATTGTTGATTAATTTTTTTTGGGGAGGGGGGGGGGGGTATGATAGGAATTCCAAATGGCTTAATGTGTATTATTGTTAAGTTTGGGTTATAATAGATATAATTGATTTAGGTAGTAAATAGTAATTAGGATTGGGTGTGCTCCAATCCTACCCATACAAATGTACTATATTCCTATTATACAGGTGCACGTGCAAAACCAATGAGTTATGCTTATAACTAATGGACTTTATGCAAGTTATACTATTTGATGTACTAGTTACGATGCACATGCAATGCACGTGGTTGAATATCATGATTATTTAAATTGATAAAATAGAATAAAAAAAAATAAAGTTTTTTGTGGGCTTGATCAACTTAATAATCTCTCTCAAATGAAATATTATCATTGTTTCCTTCAACCCAGATTGTGGTCACGTGATCTACTATTTGTGAGTTATAAACACATTGATTTAGTATAACATATCTATTTATTAGTATCTTGAAGTTTTCAAAAGATAGTGATCATTCAATTCACAAGGAATTTTGCCTACGAATTTACTTGCAATATGTCGATTAAACTTTTAGTTGTGGTTTGACTCATATTTACATTAACTTTTAGTTGTTTCACTCAGTGTTTTTAAAGGCGCTGTGGGGCGCGCGTCTCGGGCGCTAGGTGCTGCGGCGCAGTAGCATAGCGCCCCGCAGCAGGTGCGGGGCGCTACGCTTGCGTCGGGCGCACGCCTGAGGACCTGAGGAGCGCCCCGCAGCGCCTGACGAAAGGCGAAAGGCGAAAGGCGCACGCCTCATTTCCAGGACCACAAGGGTTAGGGTTCGGGTACAAACCCGCTTCCCACATAGACCCGAAATCAAAAAGGGAAATAAAAAGGGTTAGGGTTTCTGTACACTCACTTTTTCTCACTTTTTCTCCCAAGCCCCGATATCCACTCTTGTAATCTCCTCTCGACGGCAGCAACAAGCGACGACGACGACGATCGGCGACGGTGACAAGCAACGACGACGAAGGGAGATGGCGATCGTCGATCGGCAGCAACAAGCAGCGAACATGTTTTTTTCTCCTTTCTCTTTGTTTTTTTCTCCTTTCTCTTTGTTTTTTCTTTTATTTTCCAGTTTTTTTTTCTCCTCAACGAGAAGGTTCTCCGTTCTTTTATCTTTTTTGCCACATCAGATTTTAACAGTAGCTGATTTTAACATTAGTTATTTTATTTACTGTAGCTATTTTTACTGTAGCTGTTTTTACTGTAGTTTTAACAGTAGTTCTTTCGTTTTTTAAGTTGTTCGTTCTTTTATTTTTTGAAGTTGTTTGAGCAGGTTGTTCTTTTATTTTTTTACTGTAGCTATTTTAACAGTAAAAGAAACTTAACTGTAGATATTTTGTACTGTAGCTAATTTAAGTTTTTAGCACTTAACAGTAAAAATTATTATCTGATAGTGCATTTCAAGAGTGCTATAAGTTACTGTTGCTATCATTCTGTTAATGTAGCTATTATTTTGTTACTGTAGTGTAGGTATTTTAATAGTTCTATAAGTTGACCCAATGATAGTGTATTTAGGTTGTAACTTATTGATTGTGTTCTAAAATTTTAGCTATTTTAAGAGTTCTAAAATTTTTGTGGTCTGGAGTGCGCCTCGATTCGCTCGGGCGCGCGCATCGCATTGCGCCTTGCGCATGTGCGCGTAAACTGATTTTGCGCCCCGCATTGCGCCTCGCGCATTGAAAACACTGGTTTCACTCATATTTACATTATCTAATATTATTATTAAATTTTATAGCTCATTCTTCATATCATAGAAGTAAAAATAAAAGTATGAAGAATTATTTTCTTACAAAATTAGAACAGGGAGATTATGCTATATTTCACCATGTGCTCTAATATAATTTTTTTTCTTTGATGCAAGGTTTCTATCAAATCTTGCCCCAAATAATATGAATGAAAAATACTATTATAACTTACTTGCCTAGGGTAATTGTATTCTATATAGCACATATAGCTCATATGAAATATCCATATCTGTTAAATGGATTTTGCTATTGTGAGAGCAAAATGTTATATTCGAATTTTTGGCTATATGAAAGACACAAGAATTTGGAGTACATAGCTTATATATCGTGAAAAACATATTGATTCATGAAGAATTTTCCCTAATAATGATATTATTACAATGATATTACTATTTAGCATTAGATAAATTTAATATATAAGATTATATGACTTTTTTTAATAAATTATAAACTATATATATGAAAACCTCGATGCTTATAGCTAGTAGTTAAGCTTTACAAAATAGGTTAACTTTACATTACAGTTTGCTATTAGTAGTACTGTTGGTAATGTCATTATCTTTCCTCTTTATCTTATTATTCACGCTTTTCTGATGTAAGTTTTCTTTTGCTAATCACTCAATTGGCTATATTTATTTTTTATAATATCAGAGGTTAGAATATTCTCTTCTGTTTAAAAAGTGTTGACACGATTTTCTTAAAAAATATGTACACATAGTTGCGATAGTATATACTTCAGTTCAACTCAAACATTGGCTTGAAGCCATTTAGAGTGAGGTCCTTTTTACATTAGAATGATGATATAGTGATTACACAATCCAAAAGTCAAAGAAGAAATTTTTACAAAGGAAAAATAATTTAATATGTTAAATTAACAACTAATTTATAAAATATATGGGTAGTGCAGATAGTTGTAGAAAATAATGTATATATCTTCATAAAAATTTTATAGTGAGTGACCAACTACAATCATCCTAATTTAAGCATAAATGATTATTGTTTTAGTTTCTAATTTGATACACGTAACTATGGAATAAATCTTAACAAAAAAATAGGAATTGAGATTGTATTATCCTATAGGTAAATAAATAAATGTTATTAGAGCTCCACTTTATATTAAATTTAAAAGTAATATTTTAAATTATTAAGCGCTAAATATTAGTTCATGTAGGAAAGTAAAGTAATTTATAGTTTATATACCTATTTAGTCAATCAATCAAACGTATTAGAACTATGATGACCACAATCAAAATTATATAGTGGATTCACATTGAATATAATTTATAAAAATAGTACATTAAAGGTAAAATTCTTTTAACCACTATATAGATTGTCTGAATTTTTTTGCATATATAAACTATACTGTCTAGGAATAGTGATGTGCACATTTAACTATGGCCTAATACATTTTAAGAACGACTTACTCTTCAATATAATCATTAATTGACATATCTATGCATTATACTAAAAACACAAAAAAAATTTTAGAAAACTACAAAAGAAACACCCTTAAAAGTTTTAAAAATTATAAAAAGCACCCTAAAATTTTGTAATTTATAAATATACAAAACTATTAAGCATTACATTGAAATCAAGAAATTACAAAAAGTCATTGAAAAATTATAAACTTTGGTGGGGTAATTTGCAATGTACTAAGTTTTAAGGGTGTTTTTTGTAAATTTTAAATTTAATAGATTTTTAATTAGTTATGTTCTTTTCAAAAAAGTTATGGGTAATATCGACCATGAAAAGTTTTTTCTAAACCTATACTTTTAAAGGGAGTGTACTCTTAAAGGGAGTGTGATGTTTTTTTCAAAATTTTAATTTTTAGGGGGTTAGTAATTTTGTATAATTTATGTATGCATACATGTGTTGTATATATGCATGTATGTGTTTACTGGATGTATGTATGTGCATTTAAGGACATTTTTGGAACAAAATGTTTTATCATCCTACACACTTTTATAATAGTGTTATATATAGAAATATATAGGAATATGGGTATACTTAATATAAAACGGTACTCGGTAGTGATGTGGTCAATTCGCATCCAATCATTCAATAGGTGAGTGATCATGTGGTAACCATTTTCATGTGGACAAGTTTAAATGTGTGCATGTAGCCAAGTCACTAAGCACTAATGTTATATACTTGTACTAAGGTATACTCATATTATATTTATATATATATATATATATATATAGTTATATATATAGAGAAGAGAGAGAGCAGAGAGAAGAGGGTAGTTTGGTAACCAAGCCCAGGAAAAAAGTTGTGCTTTGTCAGCTGAGCGTGTGACATAATTCTCTCTACTCCATTTCGAAGATGATTAATTTCTCCATGCACGTGCCTCAACCCATTCGTGGAATGTGCGTCCCCCCATTGAGATGAGTGGAGGGCGAACATTATCACCTCACTACCAAGTAAAATTTATGCTTCGGTACCTAAGCATACCCATATTGTCTCATATATATATATATATATATATATATATATATATATATATATATATATATATCATACTTTTTTTAAAAGTACGAGTTCGGTAAAATCTTTCTATGGTCAATATTATCCTTATCTTTTTTTAAATATTACATTGTTATTTTAATCTATTCTAATTATCTTATCTTCTTTGAATTGGTAACCACATGATTTATTCTATTCATAATGAGACTTAACATCTTATTGGATAAAATAGATACGTTTTAAATAATTCAAATCCTTTACTTATTTCAGTTCGTAGAGAAATCTAAAAAACATATGCTAGCCAGCGCCTACAAGTTTTTGGACTTTGTAAAAAATATTTTCCAAGTTTTTTAAATTACAAAAACACCTCTACAAATTTAAAATTTTATTAAAGCATCTTGAAAATTATAATTTTATTTATCTCAATTCAGTGAGAAATCTAAAAAATATATACTAACTAGATACTGAAAGTTTTTTGATTTTGGAGAAAATATCTTGTAAGTTTTAAAAATTATAAAAAACACCCCTAAAACTTCAAAATTTATAAAAAACGCCTTGAAAATTTCAAACCTACAAACATAGTAAAAACCTACAAATAACACAAACAATCCCCAAAAATTAATGGAATTTGCAATACACTTTTTGAACTTTTTACAAATTACAAAATAAAACCCTCAAAATTATAAAATTTAAAAATATCTTGATAATTTATTTGACAATATTTTATTTGAGAGAGATTATTGAGTTAATAATCAATCTCACAAAAAACTTTATTTTTTTCTTTTTACTCTATTTTCATCAATTTAAATAATAATAATATTCAACCACGTGCATTGCACATGCATCTCAACTAATATATATATATATATATATATATATATATATATATTGAATCGAACTAGATTATTAATTTAAAGTCTTACGTCTCTACTGATTTTTGATTGAAAATCATATAAAAAAACAATTAGTCAAAAAAGGGGATTCAAATAAATAAGTATTTCTATTGTTAAGATTTATATTATATAAGTTATTAATTTATGTGATACAGGTGTATTTTTTTCCTTACTTTGAGAGCTTAACGATTCTCATGGGAGTTTGAGGATAGACGATTCTCAAGATAGCTTGAGAATAGAAGCGTGGGCGGAATCGTCGAAGGCAGCAAAAGTGGTCAAAAACAGTAAAATAGCAAAACTCAGAAAAATTAGCATTTGGCTCTGGCCAGTCGACCGCATGATCAGCGCCGGTCGATCGGAAACGTGCACGCTACATGCGAGAGTCGTGTATTCTGACCGGTCGACCGGGATCCATCATCGGTCGACCGAAATCAACATCGGTCGACCGATATCAGAAAATCCTGCAGGGTTAAAAACCCTCGCTCTGTCCGGTCAACCGGACTAAGCAAGTCGATCGACCGGATCGCGTTTCTTGGGTTGACCTGGATTCTGTTTGACGTAGATTCCAAGTTCTATTGGGCTTGGTTATTTACGATTTTTCCATCCACGTTGTTTAACCTATAAATAGGGATTGTTTAGGGTTTTTAAACATGAGATTAACAGAAGAGAGATTCTAATCAAGAGATTAGAGTTTAGAGAGAATAGAGAGATTGTTTTTTATTTTAAAGAGATTGTGTGAGAGAGATTTTGTAATCTTTTATTTTTCATAATCTAGAGAATGTATTTTCCTTCGCCAATTTAATTGTCTTGTGTGTTTTGTTGTTTTCTTCTCAAACTCATCTTTGATAATTCCGCGATCAAAGGTGCTCGCACGATGACTCGTATCATTATGTATGCCTATATATGTGGCCCCATAGAAAAAAAATTTGGATCCGTCCTTGACCACATGGGCACACAAGTAGTGGCGCATGCAACCAGAACTCGACACCAATCGCTATGCACTAACCGACGATCTATGCATAAGCATAGCCTGCAGAAGAGTCACCAAAACATCTGATTAGATCTCCTCATTCTTTGTAGACTAATCGATCGTCGGGTAGTAGGGAAGCTCCGAGAAATGTCTAATTTGAACAAAAGATAATAGCAATATACGGCAGAAAAATAGATCAAGAGACAAAGACACATGATTTCTCTCGTTAGTTCTCTCTAGCTCTCTTTTACAATATGCAACTCTCCTTACTCCTTAGCTTCTCCCCCATGACTTGATTTACAATGAACTCTCAAGGGATATTTAAAGAGCTTTCCTCTCTCTCGAATTCATGTAGACTCCTAATTTCACTTGGATTATCAATTCGAATTCTCTTACAACTAGAATTTAATTTCAATTATAATTGATCTTTCTTATCAAATTCAATACCCAATCCAAGTCCAACTAGGATTTCCTGAAATACAAGACTATTTCCCAACAACATGCACATAGAAGAAAGCTTGATGAACAGTAGTATAATTTCTTGTCTTTTTATTATCTTTAATGGGAAGGTTGACCAAATCCTTGATCGATTGGTTTTGCTCCCCATCCAAGTCCCCACATAGCTGAGGATAAAGTTACTTTCTAATTGTTAATGTTGAGAATTGATATTTCGGAACGTAGATGAGTGAGCAGAACCGAAGAAATGAGATAAAAACATCATAGAACAGCCAACTAGAAGTAGAAAACTGCTGGAGCAAGAGAAGGCCGTCTTTCTCATGAAAGATGATCAGATTCTTGTCATTCTTTTCAAATGGGAAATATAGGAGCTTGTTTATGTATAAGAGAGAACCTATTCAGTTTCTTAGACTCATTATGAATCCTTATTTTTTTAGGCAAGTTAGCTATCTTTATTGTCGTAGTTTTGTTTTATGGAGTGTCCGCTATATCTTGTTGGTGAATGGTACCTTGTTTTGATTTTTGTTGTAGTGGGTGTTTTGCGCACCCTCATGATTAAACATCTGCATTCATGTTAATGCACAAGGACATCGATGAGCTTCTATAGCCTCATGAACTTTTTCCCTCTCCACCCCCTGCATGTTCACACAAACACATAGGGAAGCTTTGTGAACAGTAGTATAAATGGACAAATTTTCAAAAGAGACCTATTTGAACTTTTATTTGCAAAAAACAACCCGTTTTGAACTTATTTTTAAAAACAGACCTGGTTTCAGCCCTGTCGCTGAAACCAGGTCGGTTTCTGAAATTTTTTTTACGAAACTTCACGGGAGTTGAACTCCCGTGAAGTTTAGCAGATTTTAAAATTTTTAAAAAAACTTCACAGAAATTCAACTCCCGTGAAGTTTTATTTCCCCAATTCTTGCTCCTCTTAATAAGCCACTCTCCGTTTCGTCCATTTCAATAACCTCCCCACGCCCGCGGACCTCCTCTAAAGATCGATCTAAGCTCTCACCGCTTTGTCTCGCTCCTCGCTCCTCTCACGAGGCAGAACAGCTCTCTCCCTCGCTCGATCCCAAATCCGATGAAGAAACCCCGCGGGGATGTTGCCAGCGTTCCGCTCTCGAGATTCGGCGTCTTGGTCGCGCAACTCGAGTCCATCGCCGCCTCCGCTCGTCAGCAGCCTCCCGATCCCCTCCTCTGCTATGATCTCCTCTCCGAACTTGTCGTCACCATCGAAGACGAGCCCAAGGCATCCTCTGCTATGAGTTGTTCTTCTTTCTTTTCTAAGAAGCTAGGTAAGTTAATATGGGACTATCCAAAAGGCATGAGACTAAAGAATTTCAAACAGGCAAAGTGATGAGCTTATGTTTTCTTGAATTTGAGGTGATAACAGAGGACAGGGAAGAAGAAGGTGATGAAGGAACAGGGAGAAGATCCATGGCCAAATTTTGGGAAAATAGCAACGGAGAGTTGAACTCCCGTGAGTAATAAAACTTCACGGGAGTTGAACTCTCGTGAAGTTTTTAAGGAATTATACTTCACGGGAGTTCAACTCCCGTGAAGTTTAAAAATCTGTTAAACTTCACGGGAGTTCAACTCCCGTGAAGTTTCGTAAAAAAACTTTCAGAAACCGACCTGGTTTCAACGAACCAGGTCGGTTTTTAAAAATAAGTTCAAAACGGGTCGTTTTTTGCAAATAAAAGTCCAAATAGGTCTCTTTTGAAAATTTGTCCTAGTATAAATACTTGTCTTTTTATTTATCTTTCATGCAAAACTTGCCCAGCTCCTTGATCGATTGGTTCTGCTCACCGTCCTAGTCCCATATAGCTGCGAATTTAAGGTACTTTGTAATTGTGAATTTCGAGAAATTGGTACTTTGGAGCGTAGATGAATGAGCATAGCCAAAGAAAAAGAGGTAGGATCGCCATAGAACAGCCTTCTAGAAGTAGAAGAATGACCTAATTCATGTGAGTTGTGACTTGTCTTTCTTTTCAAATGGGTAATATAGGACCTTGTTTATGTATAAGTCTGAATCTATTCAGTTTCTACTTTCCAAGTCACATTATGAATCCTTAAATTTTAAGAACTCTTTGTCAGCGATTTTGAAGTTATCAACCTTTTTAATCATTCTAACTTGCTCCAGAAATACAAGAAAGGAGGGAAGAACGGGGAAACTGCCTTATTCCCACCCTTTTTATTCTTCTCTCTCATTTTTTTCAAAGTTGTAAGAGAACATTTTTTAGGTTGGGCTGAATTTTGAAATGCCTGCAAGGCTTTCATCTCAGGGTTGTGTCTCTTTTAACTGTGTTGGCAGGCTAGATATAATCAAGAAACCAGAAACCATGTTACTAAATCGTCAATTTGAGTTGTTTAAGGTAGATACATCATATGCAAATTATTAAAGGAGAGAGGTTGAGAGAGACTCGAGTGGTTGTGTGTCAGGCACTTTTGTCTGTTGGGGCATATTCATGGGTTTCTGATTCACAGGACCATCATTAGTAATTACTAATTCAAACCGATTTTCGTGCATAAGGTCAATTGTACTCTTTATCTGGTGTCCCTAAGACATGTGATGCTCTAAATTCTGACATATTCTTTTTTCGTTTCAGCTTACTGTTGCGTGCATAAAAATGGATCGACCGGAGATTGCTGCAAAAGCAGTGGAGGTTGCAGAGAAGCGGTTGTCAGTAGAAAAATGGCCAGAATATTATGACACCAAACGTGGACGTTTCATTGGGAAGCAAGCTCGTTTATACCAAACATGGTCTATTGCAGGGTTTCTAGTGGCAAAACTACTGCTTGCCAAACCGGAGGCTGCTAGAATTTTGTGGAACGAGGAAGATGCTGAGATCATCCACGCCTTCAGTATCATGTTCGATTCAAACCCACGGAAGAAAAGAGGTAGGAAACCCAAGAAGACTTACATAGTATAAGGATGTGCGATGAAGACTTTTGGTGATGCAAATTCATTATTGTAAATATTTGTTGCTTATATTCTTTTTAAATACAGTGGGTGAGAGGAAGTTGCTTGTCGTGTTATGTAATTTGATAGTTTGATGCTACTGCAATATATATTTTATCAGCAGTTCATCATCAATTTTCACGTGATTGTTCAAGGGATATATATGTTTGAAATTTCTACAGTTACATTAAAGCAGAACCGAGTCGAAATGTACATCAGGTCGACAGTTGATTTTCAGCAGCCATGATATAATATGGCCAACGCTGTAGCATCCTGCAAGCCGTTTTAAATTCTGAGAAAACATTGTCGCTGTATGCCGTTGACAATGTTATTGTGCTTTGACTAGTGTTGTTGACAACGCCGAGAAACTAGGGAATTTACAGTAAACATAGAGTTGAGAACTAATATAAATGGAAAGAAATTTCATCTGAAGGAGCAATACGTGAGATTTTCTCAGTGATCCACCAAAAAAAGAGCAAGAACTGAACCCTTTTGTCTAGTTTTAATCCAGAACCATGAACCAAGGACATCTTTGGCATCTACAAGTGACGCAGCAAGGCAAATTCTTAAAAGAAAAGACAACGGTAATGATGTAGAAAATTAAGCCTCGTTCTCCTGTAATCTAGCAACCATTAGCTTTCAGCGCGCAAGCCTCTCCTACACTGAAGTCCAGATGCCTCCCAGAACAAAGACATGTAAATAATCCTCTAGGGAGCAATCACCATGTTACACCTTTACAAATTGGAAGATTTTGCAAAATCTTCATCACATGATACGGGAGTTGCACCATCATATTTCACCATGATACGTGGTAATGGACGGAACAACAAACAACAGAGCTACAGAAGCACAATCTCATACAGAGCAAGTAGGTGATCGACTGGCATTCCTCCAAGAAAATCATGTCCATGTTATTGACAAGGAATTGAGCTTCACTGCCGCATTTGTGGATCTACATTTACATGACACCAGTATCTGGATACATAGGGCGCTAGGGGCGGCGGACGGGGGGGGATTCGCCAGCAATTCCACGGAACCAGTCTTCACGTCTTCATACCAACGACTTCCACTAGAAAAGTTCAAACTCGACATCATCTCCATTGCTCCTGAAATCTAAACACTTACCTTCCTTTTTCTTTCGCACTCCGAGAGGGGTTCCAACATCATAACTCGCTGGAATCTCTGGAGGTGCAGCACACCGTATCAAAGCCCAATTCATCCCATCAAAGAACGGATGCTGCTTGATTTCTGCTGCACCTCTGCTTGATCCCAATCTGTTCTCTGGCTCCTTTGCTAGCAATGCCCTGATTAAATCCCTAGCATGAAAGCTAACAGCTGGACTCTCGGGGAATCTCAAACTCTGTGAGATGATGTTGGCTAGGGTTTCGTCATTCCCGGGTCCCTTGAAGGGTGTTCTACCATACAGTAACTCGTAAAGGAAAATTCCAAAGGTCCACCAATCTACTGCGCTCCCATGCCCATCTCCTCTGATGATCTCAGGTGCCAGATACTCGTGGGTCCCAACAAAAGAGTTGGAGCGGGCATCTGTAGGCTCCACCACAAGCTGTGGAAGTGGGCTCACTTGACCACTTTGGTCAGATTTAAGCTTGCGGACTTTTTGTGTTGTTGAAGATACAAGACGGGGTGTGAAGCAAGAAACTTGAACCCAAGATGGCTGGAGGCAAAGAGGCTCGATGCAGCTGTTTTCAGCACAAGGTCCTGATAGCTTCTTCACGGGCACTTGTGAGCCCAATGATGAGGATCTGAGAAGAGTTGGGTTCACTTCGCATCTCAGTGAGAGATCAAAATCAGAGAGCATGATGTGACCATCTTCTCGAACTAGGATATTTTCCGGTTTGAGATCTCGATATACCACCCCAAGCATGTGTAGGTACTCCAAAGCAAGGAGGACTTCTGCTACATAAAACCTGGAGAATAGTAGTGTGTAATTAATACTAAAAATGTTGACATGTGGATTATTCAACATTGGATTATTCAGCATTAATATAAGCTAATAGACTAGTTGCTGACATGTAAATCAATGTCTTGTGTTTAAATTGTGGACACACTTTTAAAATGCTCCTGATCAATGTTCCATGGACGCAGCCAACTATTCAAGGTACCTATTAAATATAATTTTCCCTCTAAAAGAAATGCTTAATTTAGTTAGGCTTCAAAGAAATCTAAAATATTAGCAATTCTTTACATTTACTAGTTTTCATTTTGGGTAAATTGCACATAACCCCCCTCATCTATACCTAGAGTTGCACAACATCCCCCTCAACTCATTATTAGCACATAATCCCCCACACTGCATGAGAAAAAGGGTGTTACTTGCAATTTATCTTCCCTGAAAGTTTCATTTCAGGGGTGCTTAGTGCTAGTAAATGAGATTAGGTGGGCTTAGTGCAGCTCATGGTATAGATAGGGTGTGTTATGTGCAATTTATCCTTCCATCTATGCAAAATCAAACGTACAGGATGAAAGCTTCGCAGAAAAAAGTTTTCACAACAAATACAAGACAAATAATCAACGTATCAGGATGCAAAATAAAACCAGCCATATCACAGAAATTGAGAGCATAAAAAGCATACTTCAAGAGTTTCTACAGAACTTGTTTATCTAAAAGGGAACATACCTAGCAGCAGGTTCAGAAAAACTCCTGCCAAGTTGCCTCTGTCGAAGTACATGGAGATCACCACCAGGACAATACTCCATAACCAAACAAGCAAGGTTATCGGTTGTGAAATTAGCATAAAGAGTCGGTAGAAATGGATGATCAAGCATCTGAAGGATGTCTCTTTCAGTTTGTGCTCTCAACATCTTCTTTCTGCTCAATAAGAACTCAACGTCCATCACTTTCAAGGCAAACAAGCAATCTGTACCAGTCAACTCAGCAAGATAAACAGTACCAATATCTCCACAACCAAGCCTCTTGAGAAGCCTAAAGTTTTTCAACCCTAGGATCCCATATTGAGTCACAACATAATGGATAGCTTCCCACCTAACATCTTTTGACATATGAGGTCTACTCCCATTACCGCTAGAACTCTGATGGCTCTCATCACTCATGCTAGTGCTGCTGCTGTAATCCGCAATGCTGCTTTTCGAGCTTTGAGAAGATTCCCCCTTCTCCCTTGTTCTTGAGTTTCCGGTCACCTTAACACCATCATCTATACCAACCTTGCAGCTATTTGGAGTAACATCAGGTTTGCTTGCTGCCCCATCATTAACCTTGCTTTCAGGAGTATGCGTATTGCTGGCCGCTGGAAAAACAGGTTCTTTTCGAGAACCTGATTTACTTTCAGTTAGGGAACCACCACCTTTATTCACTTGGGTACAGTTATTAGAATTGCCAAGTGCTGAAACTAATCCCTGTTTTCCTTTCCTTTTGGTGTTCGTTTTTATAGGCTTAATCTGGCGAGAACCCATGGTAAGCTTGCTTGAATCAACAGCTTTCTTGGAGCTATGTACATAATTCTTAAAAAATGGTTTTCCTTTTACCCTAGTTGTTTTAGGAGTGGACGAATAGTCTGCATTTTCTGTGGATGCTATCACATCTTGGATTCTGGTTTTCTGTTCCTTGGCAGTGGGTGAAGCGGCATGATGCGGAGAAGGGACAGAGGATCCATTGGTTGATTCTGAATCCTTCATAGCCTTCTCATGGACAAGGGATATTTCTACCAATTTTCCATTTTCTCCGGACTCACTCATTGGAACCACTACAGATGCCAAAAGCCTTTTAATTGTCCCAGCTTCAGAGACATCAGATACGGCAGATGGTTTTGATACCCTCTTCATAGCAGCCATCTCTGAAGCATGCGAAATACAATACTTTCTGAGTGCGTGCTTCAAAGTTACAGATTCAGAGATCCCTATCCCTGATGCTTGGGATACCCCAGCTTTCATAGGCTTCTTTTGAGCATTATTCCGCAGCATTTTTGTAGCAATCTCGTGAGAAGATCCTAAATCAATTGACTTTATTAGTCTATTAAGGCTATCTTCTGTAGGGTGACCTTGTGATTTGGAACCTTCTCCTTTCACCTTAATAGTTAATGTATTAGATCCTTTAAAATGATCAATTATGCCATCCTCGTTTGACTCAACAATCTCAGAGACTCCACCAGATGAACCCATTTATTAAAGCACTTGGCTATCTGTTTAATCTAACAAGATGAACGCAGGAAGCCTCTCATTTGCAATGGATGGATATTAGACAAGGCAGAAAGATATCTTGAATTGATTTTCTCCAAGTATATTGGCAGTGGAACCAGAAAGGCCCACGTTGCTGTTATTTAGGGCTATGAGCATTACCAAAATCCTGTGGAATAACAAAATATTTTTAGAAGTTCAAAGAAAAAGTGAGTATGGTAAATAACTAAAATATTGCACTAGATAATAATAGAATATTCTATTACTTTAAGAAAATCTCATGAAAATTTCAAGGTTTGAAGCACAGAAGAGTTTTCCTTTAAGCTCATCACAAGCCTGCTTATGAAGTCCAAGTTCTTGTTTCTTATAACCAGTGTACTGCTTCAGCACTAACATCATTCTAGAATATCACTCGAGCAAAGTTCAGTGATAAAGAAGTACAAGTTATTAGCTTAAATGGCCACATAATGACAGCTAAAACTATAACATGAAACCAAAAAAAGATGGACACTAAGACTAACTTGAAGATGATATTCACTACTTGGCTTGTGTACTATTTCTCTATTTAAGCCTCAAATAAAAATCTTAGAAGGATCTTTCAAAGTCTATAAACTTGCTAATGGAAGTGAATTCCTAGAGAAAGTGAAACAAGTATGACACAAGCCAAATGATATTCTTTTATGTGAAAATTCAGCTTTATATCAAAGGAAAGGTCTTCAAGCTGTCAAGTGCTTCGAGATTTAAGCCCATTATTGAGCTTAAACTTCTGAAACAATGACTCGAAAGTTTAAATGACTATTTAAACATGCATATATCGACAGAAATTATCACCTTCATGAAATTTCCTTTGAATACTGTAATCGGTAACATTTATTCTAAATTGATAAATAATGAAACAACAGAGGCCAGCCAAGGTATCCCATTAGTTTCTTCATCAAATAACCCAATTTCAAACACGAAAATTTCTTCAAAAGTTATAATTGCAATTTAGAAACTACGAAGTCTACTCTACAACAGTCAACCGAGTCAAAATCCCCAACCGATCAACTACAACATAATCATATTATACTAATCTAACTTGAATGACCCAAGAAAAGTGACTGATAGCTACATATATAATCTAAAATAATCAAACTCCACAACAAACAACCGATCAAATCAAGTCAAAAAAAAAGCGACATACTTTACTTTCACTAGTAACAAACCAAACTAAAATCAATCAATAAACCAAATGAAAACAAGAAATCAATGGCGGAACCCTAAAATCTACAGACTAACCGAGAAAAGGGGAGGATCGAAGGCATACCGGAGCCGCTTCAGCTGAGATCTCGAGCTTAGGGTTTCAGATGGGCTCGAGATCGAAAATGGCGAAATTTGGGAGATTTATTGGTTAGGGTTAGGGTTTGGAGAGAGAGAGAGAGGAAACGAGAGAAAGCTGAAAGCGGAAAGAGTAAAATGCAAATCACGAGAAGGAGCAGAGAAACAAAAAGACGAGTGGAAATAAAGACGATAAATAGGAAGAAAAAAAAATAAAAAAAATAAAAGAAATTTAGAGGAAGAAACAAACATAAAGAGATCGATCGAACATCTCAGCAAAAATACCACGATCTCACATTATCCGGGACCCAGATATGTGGGTCCCTTTTGTTTTAGTGAAGAAATGTGCTTGTTATTGGACTAATTTACAGTTCTGCCACTCTTAGTATAAGAAGGGATAAATTTTAGAACAAATTTTCACTGTAGACCCAAACCAATTTTAAATTATCAAAATCCACCTATTTTTTTAATTACCAAAATCGACCCATTTTATGTCACGTAAGCTTAATCTCATTTTCTAATTAGTCGGGATTGCCAACCCCGACTGTTTAGAAGTTGTTAAACCCAAATTAGAAGCCTTAAACTCGATTTTTAATGCCCTAAACAGTCGGGGTTGGCAACCCCGATTAATTAGGAAATGTGATTAAGCTTACGTGGCATAAAATGGATCGATTTTGGTAATTAAAAAAATGGGTTGATTTTGGTAATTAAAAGTTGGTTTGGATCTACAGTGAAAATTTGTTCATAAATTTTACCACCCCAACCCTCCCGACCCAAAGAAAAAAGCGCAGGGTAGTGTCTCAAAAAATCCGCCATCAATTATTTTAAAAGCCCCTCAACTTTGAGCATATAGTAGATAACCCCTTCAATTTCGAAAATTCCAGAAACCCCTTGAGAACTTTTCTCGCTTAACCTCTATCGACTAATTTGAGAAAACTTGCATCAAGTTTGAAAATGCGAGAAAATCTCCTGAAATTTTTACACTTAATCCCCGAAAATTAACATTGTTAGGTAGAACATGTCACATGACAAGTAGATGATAGAGAAAATACTATTCTAGTTGGGGGCAAGAGTAAAGTGAGGGAAAAAGTGTTGTAAATTGGTCATGATCCTTTTTTACATGTTTGGAGTTTCCTTGTAACTGAAATGAGTTGATCTTCAAAAGATTTACATTTTGAAATAACAACATCCGAGAAATTTGGTCAAAAATATCAGAAGGTTTTGTTAGACATTGAGGAAGATCCAACAAAGGGAAATGTATTACAGGCATTCGAACTTTGTAGGCAGACAGAGGGGATACTGCTTGATGGGTTAGTTAAGATCCAAGTCATGAATTTGGCAACTAGAGTTTCTAGCTTCAAATTAGTTGCGGTTGGGTAGACGTCAATCACATAAATTGGAAGTCTTCTCTAAATGCACATTTTAATAAAGATATTTTGATATCCTCCCTTTTTAGCGCGCCAGACATCAAAACTATACATGCATGTTCTGATAGAACGTCTACTAGATTTACAACAATTAGGACGTTGCCAACTAATATCCCTATATATACTACTGCCAAATCAAGTTAATCATAATATAGATATTAATATTGTATATGATTTAATACTAGATCCAAGTTTAGTTTTATATAGATTTTTTCTCCATGCATCTATAGTTTTACTGTCATTTTAATTTTAAACGCACATTTAAAAATTCATATTAAAATTAAAAATGCTACTGAATTACTTTTAAACTTACTCTTTGTTTTCAAGCAATTTGCAACAGCTTCATCATAAAATACTTACCGTAAAATATAACAACTTACATCAAAATATGCAACTTACGGTCGCATATAGTAACTCTACAATAAAAAAATATTATATGTCAAACTACTGAAATGCACCTGGTTGAGTGATTATCTAACTGAGTCGGTTTAACATAAACGCAGATAAATTTTTTTGGGTTTATGTCCAAAAAAAAAAAAATGTTTCATTTGACTATCACACCCTTAATATTAATGAAAAAGATAGCCAAATTTTGAGGTCAATGGTGTCATCAATTGATCTGTATACGCTCAAATCTAAATAACTATGCTGTATTTTTTGTAGTTATGTATATAGTTACTTCAGAAAATGAACTCAAAAACAATGAATTAAAGCACCCCATGGTGCTTAATCTATTAAGGTATAAGTTAATGTGAGCAATTATGAACCTATGTGTTATATGAAAATAATGGAAATGAATTTTACCCGTGATCACAAGAGTTGCCATCTCTCCGTAATATATTTGGGTATTATGTCATAAACAGTGGGGAAAAAAAAGAAGGAAAGATTCAGCATTAAGTGCTCCCTGCCACTGAAGCAACAGTATCAAATCTGCATGCAGTTATTTCCATCTCAAGATCAAAATCAAAAATCAAGTCTTTACGCTAGATCGATCTCTATTCCCCCTCAGCTTCGAATGTTCCTGCTTCCGCAAGTAATTAACTCAAACAGGGAGGGGTTTTGTGCGGTTGCAATAATCAATAATGGTACAACAACTCACCCCCTATTCAGCATTATTGGAAAGCTTTGGATGCAAGAGGACAACAACAAAACAAATTTACATGCGTCGTCTCCTAATATAATCAATGGATTGGAAAGTAGTTATGTGTCCTTATTCAAAACCAGGAAGCTTTACGTCCCCGCCTAAACTCATACCTAATCGAGATTAGTTTATTGATCTCGCGTTCAAATGTTGCCCAGTATACGACTTCGGGCAAAAATTAATTTTGAGCTAATGCAAGAGAAATGTGTGCTCTTGAAACCATCAAATTGTCGGATCCTAGACAATTGATAGATCCAAGATGGATGAAATAAATGGAATCTTAATTTGGTAGCTAGAAA
>NC_033795.1:18241146-18244787 GCF_001876935.1 Asparagus officinalis | reverse complement strand
TGGCTCAATTTGTGAAGAATCTAGTGATTTAAAATATAGAGATGATGATCAACGGGGAGGCCATGGTCATTTAGGCACTAATTATTAACAAGAATTAACGTTTGAATTTGATCCCTTGATATTCTAAGAACAAGTGAGATACTCACCAACAGCTTTAAGGACATACGCTAAATTATATGACGACTCTGACCAGAATCTTAGTTCTCATGATACGATGCTTATATTAATTATAATTTCTAGCTGCAGAGAAGCATGGCCTGCAGATGGAGCAGATGAGTGCGTGATCCAAGCAACTGAGAAACCAAAGAACATTCAAAAAGTGGTCCATAGGGATCCCGAATCTTGGAATTTTGCTGATTAAAAAGCTTTGGGTTAGGTGAAGGATCTACTGTCAGCAATTAACTAATCTCTGTTTGCTCAAAGAAAAACTTCCAAGTGTGTAACTAATCTCTGGAAGTTCTATATACACGTAGAAGTTGGATCTAGGAGAGCTTTTTCCCTCTCAAAATCGAACGTCTACAGTGAATCTAAGCGTTTGAAGTTTTGAATGCAGAATCCTTGTTTATTCTCAAAATATGTTTCTCTGCAGCGAAGTTGGTGAGCGTTTACAGTAGTTGCCAACTAGAAAAG
Source organism: Asparagus officinalis (assembly GCF_001876935.1). Lineage (NCBI taxonomy): Eukaryota > Viridiplantae > Streptophyta > Magnoliopsida > Asparagales > Asparagaceae > Asparagus > Asparagus officinalis. Next base: position 18,244,157 of record NC_033795.1, on the reverse strand, counting down.
ATTAAGCATATGGTTTCTACTTGGAAATGCTCCGGTAATCACAGTTAAATGTTACAAATAGGAGATTTGACGGTGTTATTTTGTGAAATTGAGTCATAATTCAGTGATGTTAGTTGTCCATTTTCATAATCGAAGTTTACAGGGAGTTTTGGTACATGTGATGATAAAGTGGCTAAAGTTTAGTTAGAAATAGTTTCAGCCAGCCAATGTTGAAAATAACAATAACGCATAATATAACAAGCGATTCTCTCAGTTATGTAAAATACAAAATAACGTAATTAAAATTAAAATTAATAAATAGAAATTATTCACACTTGTTTTAATAAATAGAATCATCGCCAATTATCAAATATCATCTCGATTTCTCAAAAAAAAAAAATTGTTATAGGTGCTTAACAATCAATCCAAAAGCATGTGTAATTAAAATAAAAAAGAATACATTATCAAGCCTTAAGTAATATTGAAAAATGTGACAACGTATAGCTTAAGGTCTTTTGATAATTTAAAGCATAATGTATAATGCAGTTTATGAATTTTATTATTATATAATTATTCATAAGAAATTTTAATAAAACTACATTTATTTAATATAACCTATATGATTTACTAACAAGTATCACAATAGAATATTCAAATATATAATCACAAATTTACATCTAGCTCACAATTTCACATTCATTTTATTAGTCATATTAATAATTTCACAATCTCCTAATGATATCATAAAAATAATCCACAGAGGGTTAATAAATAATTTAAAATTAATTACTTAATTACTTCAAGTCTTAAGAAACAAAATACTGAAGTAACTAAAGCTATATTGAAATTATAGCTTAAGTTATATTGAAATACTCTTGTCTCTGTAATAAATTATACTGAGATAACTTAAGCTATATTGAAATAACCAATGTTAGATTGAAATAACACATGTCATATTATAATAACATACACCTATGATGTTTTTAAGTGTTACATAATGTTTAATACACTGGTAGAAAAACGACCAACCTAGACGGAAATTTCCGTCTAGGTTGGTCTACAATCCGTCTAGGTTGGTTCATCTAGACGGAAATCCGTCTAGGTAGATTGGTTTATTCTGTTACCGTCTAGTTTGGATCAACCTAGACGGATTTCCGTCTAAATTGATCAATCTAGACAGAAACCAACCTAGACGGAATCGACATGTCCGTCTAGGTTGGTGTCCTAGACGAAAATCCGTCTAGGTTACCATCCTAGACGGATTTCCGTCTAGGTTGGTGTCCTAGACGGAAATCCGTCTAGGTTGACAACCTAGACGGAGTTCCGTCTAGGTTACCATCCTAGACGGAAATCCGTCTAGGCTTGACAAAACCTAGACGGAAGTAACATTTCCGTCTAGGTTGGTGTCCTAGACGAAAATCCGTCTAGGATGGTCTAGGATTTCCGTCTAGGTTGACAACCTAGACGGCTTTCCGTCTAGGTTGATTATTACAACCTAGACGGAAGTTCCGTCTAGGTTGGTACAGTCTAGACGGAATTCCGTCTAGGTTGCTATTTTTCCAGCAAAAAAAATATATTACAATTTGTATTTCCCTGTACAATTACACCAATACATGAATACATACAATAAATACTGTATATATGAATACATCCAACCATCCAAATATAATCAAGATTTTAGACAATTCCATTCAAACCCAAAAATATACAAATCCAACATAATGCACAGATCCAGCCATAATATAATCAATTCCAGCATAATAAACAAATCCAACTATCTACTTCAAAATATGCATCAACCAAGACCGTCTAATATATACATCCAACAAGCATATAAGTATTGTTATAACAGATAAAGCTGTTCATTGCATTAAAAATGTACAAAAAACCTCATAAACCTCATCAGTCGTCGTCGTCGGCAGTATCTCTATCCCGGTTACGAGAACGTGTGCTGCTCCCTCCAATATCTCCACTCTGAATGGTCAATTGAAGCTCGGCCACCGAGCCACCTCAGGGTGTCTCAGCATGGGCCGAGCCACCTCAGGGTGGCTCGGCTTGGGCCGAGCCACCTTGAGGTGGCTCGGTTTCGGCCGAGCCCCTCCGGGTGTTGTTCGTTCCGTCATTTTTCCGTTGTCCGGTTCTGTGCTTCGTTGTTGATCTGGACTTGATTCGGTTGTGTTTCTGTTGTGTGGTTGATTGACCTGGAAACGACTCGTTGACTTGATTCCAGATTTGGCAGGTGGCTCGGCCACCGAGCCTCCTTGGTGGCTCGGTGAGCCGACCTCCAGGTGTTTGTCGTTTTGCCTCTTTGTGCCCGTTTTCCGGTTTTGTAGTTGATAGGTTCGGATTCGATTTGCTGATCTGATTTGGCAGTAAATCCGGATCCCGATTAGGCAGTAAATCCGCTTCTGAGTTGGAGTCCGAAACCGATCTTGATTCGATCGTCATTCGTCCGAGTATGCCTTTGGTTGGATGACTCGTTGACTCTTCGAACACTTGGCTTGATCCCGCACGTGTATGGATGCATTCCGTCGCTTGATGCGATTCGTCGATCTCGTCGCCTCGTTGGTTCGTCGATTTGTGCCGAGCTGAGCTAAAGGACCTATAAGCAATTTTATATGCCTACAGATACCCCCTCCAAAGTATTTCAGTCTCGTTCTTTTATAGAAGAGTCTGGAATACTTTGGATATGCATGTCCCAACCTTCAGTCGGTGTAATGGGACCTTGGAATGACTTGTGTTCTTGATTCCTTCAATCCTTCAGGCTATTCGGTGCTTTGTCGAATGTCTGTAAGGGTTCCGGTGCTGCATTTATTGTCTGACCGTTTGTCGGAAATTTTGAACCTTGAAGTCGATTCCTGATTTTTGATCTTCAGCTCGTAGAATTGACCATCGATTGCTGGCGTCGAGTTTTTATGTGCAACGCGTTGTCCGGCGTTGTGTTATTGAGTTATCCTTAAGATTATTTTTTAGAAAAATACTCTCCAGAAACTTCTCAACCAAAATTAGGGAACAGTTTATACTCATATACC
>NC_033795.1:18172768-18240146 GCF_001876935.1 Asparagus officinalis | reverse complement strand
ACAAAGTTTATATTCGTTAACCTCCATTCTATATGATTTGATTCCATCTGTATTGGGTGCAGAAGAAGTAAACGATTTTGGACCATTGTAATACAAATCCAATGGCTACAGAAATGATTCATCTTCATTCTCTTTACTAAACTACCAAATATGATTGTTATATTTCTACTACCCCTTTCTTTTCTTTCTTTTGTCTTAGTCCCCCTTCTCTTCTTTCCCTTTTCCTCTATGGGGCTGTTTGTTTGCTAAAAAAAAATGAGAAAACCCCCCGGCCACGTCAGATTTCAAGAAATACCCCCTTGCCACGTAGGATTTTGGTTTCAACCGATTTTCAAATCACATGTTTGTTTCGTTTTGTGATTTAAAGAAATGAGGGTATCACGTAGCATGTCACATCAGATTTTTGAGAAAAGAGTTTTCACACAAAAAACCTCTGAAAACAATTGAAAACGTCACTTTAATAAAATTTTAATTACTAAAAGTACTGTTGATCAAACAGTGACCGTGAATAAAACAAATTATTTATTTGCTGAAAACACTGTTACTATTACGGCTGATTTCCATTTCTTTTTATTTATGTTCAAACAAACACAATAAATGGAAATCGAAACACTGTTACTATTGCGGTTGGAGTTGTTTCTTATGTGACGTGACGGTGACGTGACAGTGATTTCATTGCGAAAAAAATCCAGAAAATATCTTGAAATCTCTTGAAATGAGTTGAAATGTGAGTTTTTTATTTCCGAATTTTTTCGGAAAACAACCAAACAGCCTCTATAGATAAACTCCCAAACGTAGCATTAGGTGTGTTAAGTTACGTAGAGCGAAAACGACGAGTCGACGGGTTTTTACTACTTGGCATTGGGCATTGGGCATTGGGCATTGGGCCATTTGATTGCATAATCTTCATCAGGACCCGTATACTGGATTGCACATTGAATGGTCTGAATCTTCTTCAGGCCATATTTTGTAGGTCTTTGGGCCTCAACAAAATATCTTAATTGAGTCTAAGGTCGCAATCGTGATGCTTTCTGTTAAGACAGTAACAATTACTTTCAATAATTTGGACGGTAAGAAATTGCTCATATGGCCCACCGTCAGGAAGTATCTTTTTTGAATTGTCTTTGTAATTGGAAGTTATAAGGAACCGAAGTAGTGAAGCTACTGGCAAACAACTATTACATTTAGGGGCTGTTTGTTCGCCATTATAAAGGGTGAAAAACTCAGAAAACCCATGCACGTTATTTATTTAGCTCTCCATATCGGGTGACAAGTTTCCAAAATTTTCATTTCCCTGCTTTGTTTCGCTAGGGCTAAATAGAGAAACGAGAGAGGAAATCGCCGCCACATCGATTTTTTTCCTCTCCCCCATTTCCTTCCCCATCGGAGTAAAATCGACGAAAACCAGCGCCACGTCGGATTTTTGGTTACAAAGTTTATATTCGTTAACCTCCATTCTATATGATTTGATTCCATCTGTATTGGGTGCAGAAGAAGTAAACGATTTTGGACCATTGTAATACAAATCCAATGGCTACAGAAATGATTCATCTTCATTCTCTTTACTAAACTACCAAATATGATTGTTATATTTCTACTACCCCTTTCTTTTCTTTCTTTTGTCTTAGTCCCCCTTCTCTTCTTTCCCTTTTCCTCTATGGGGCTGTTTGTTTGCTAAAAAAAAATGAGAAAACCCCCCGGCCACGTCAGATTTCAAGAAATACCCCCTTGCCACGTAGGATTTTGGTTTCAACCGATTTTCAAATCACATGTTTGTTTCGTTTTGTGATTTAAAGAAATGAGGGTATCACGTAGCATGTCACATCAGATTTTTGAGAAAAGAGTTTTCACACAAAAAACCTCTGAAAACAATTGAAAACGTCACTTTAATAAAATTTTAATTACTAAAAGTACTGTTGATCAAACAGTGACCGTGAATAAAACAAATTATTTATTTGCTGAAAACACTGTTACTATTACGGCTGATTTCCATTTCTTTTTATTTATGTTCAAACAAACACAATAAATGGAAATCGAAACACTGTTACTATTGCGGTTGGAGTTGTTTCTTATGTGACGTGACGGTGACGTGACAGTGATTTCATTGCGAAAAAAATCCAGAAAATATCTTGAAATCTCTTGAAATGAGTTGAAATGTGAGTTTTTTATTTCCGAATTTTTTCGGAAAACAACCAAACAGCCTCTATAGATAAACTCCCAAACGTAGCATTAGGTGTGTTAAGTTACGTAGAGCGAAAACGACGAGTCGACGGGTTTTTACTACTTGGCATTGGGCATTGGGCATTGGGCATTGGGCCATTTGATTGCATAATCTTCATCAGGACCCGTATACTGGATTGCACATTGAATGGTCTGAATCTTCTTCAGGCCATATTTTGTAGGTCTTTGGGCCTCAACAAAATATCTTAATTGAGTCTAAGGTCGCAATCGTGATGCTTTCTGTTAAGACAGTAACAATTACTTTCAATAATTTGGACGGTAAGAAATTGCTCATATGGCCCACCGTCAGGAAGTATCTTTTTTGAATTGTCTTTGTAATTGGAAGTTATAAGGAACCGAAGTAGTGAAGCTACTGGCAAACAACTATTACATTTAGGGGCTGTTTGTTCGCCATTATAAAGGGTGAAAAACTCAGAAAACCCATGCACGTTATTTATTTAGCTCTCCATATCGGGTGACAAGTTTCCAAAATTTTCATTTCCCTGCTTTGTTTCGCTAGGGCTAAATAGAGAAACGAGAGAGGAAATCGCCGCCACATCGATTTTTTTCCTCTCCCCCATTTCCTTCCCCATCGGAGTAAAATCGACGAAAACCAGCGCCACGTCGGATTTTTGGTTTCGTCGTTGATTTTTTTGTTGAGCTATAGTTACCCCCTTTGCTCTCCTCCCGTCAGAAACTTCCGCCGCTATCTTTGCCTCTGTATTCGAAGAAATTGGGGGAGGGAGGGTCTGATCTTGTGCCGACGCTATTCAGATATGATCTTTCCGACACTGTTGTTTCCAAAATCAAGGTAAAAATCCTTTTTTTAAAATTTTTGGATTTTTAGATTAATTTAGATCAATTTTGTGAGAAATTGTAGGAGGGGTATTTGATATTTGGGAGCCTGTTCAAATTTCCACGTTGTATTTGATTATTTTTTGGAGATTTTAGATTTATGTGCATGCTATCTGAATAGTTGGATTTATATCTTGGAATATTTCTGTCTGCCCGTATACAAGGAGTTGGTGTGGTTTCAATTGAATTTTGGGATATCCCCCCTGTGATTTACTAGTTTAAATGAATTTTTATTTTTGGGTTTCTGAATGTTTATAGGTTGCATTGAATCCCACTAGATTATGACAAGACAAGCCAACCTATCAATTAGTGTCTGTTGGTAAATTCAAATGATGGAATTCAAATTATCAACTGGTTTGTTCCCATCTCCTCTTCTTGTAGATCTGAGTTCATATCTGTCGTTTAAGGACAGGTACTTGCCCCAGTAGATCCACACCTATCTTCATCTCTAACTGTATATATTCAGACGTAAGAAATTATTAAAGACAATGGAAACTTCATCTTCAAAATTTTAAATTGCACCTCTTAAATTTGTTTATTTTAATGACCTTAGTGTAGGCGTATAAAACGGCTTATAGGTCCATTAACACAGCTCGGCACGGTGATTCGACAAACCAACGAACCATCGGGCGATATATCCAAGCATGATCGTTAAACCACAACACCAAAGCGGATTTACTGCCAAATCAGGATCCGGACTGCCAAATCAGAGTCCAGATCAACAATGAAGTTCAGATAAACCGCGAAACCGGAAAACGGCACAAAACCAAACACCGGGAGGGCTCGGCCAAAACCGAGCCACCTCTAGGTGGCTCGACCAAAGCCGAGCCACCTTTTGGTGGCTCGGTGGCCGAGCCACCTAGGTGGCCGAGCCACCCAGATCTGGGCTCAGATCTGAGCCCAGATCTGGATTGAAATGCCTATAAATAGAGAAGGAGGGCTGATTTTTGAAAGAACTTGGAACTTTTGAGGTGAAACTCTGCCGGATTGAGTGAAGACTCGGACTTTTCAGATCTGGTTCTTGGCGATCATCCACGCCAAATAAGGCAGGAGTTCGAGAGAGATCAGATCTGAGATCCACACGGTGAGAAAAGTCACGATTTCGCTTGGTCGATTTCGATTACTTAGGGCTATTATTTCCTTGGTGAAATAATACCCCCGGTTGTTATTTCCTTCGTGAAATAACACCCGTCATACCGTGTAGATCCGACCGGATCAAGATCGCGCGGTGGTCTACGGATTAACCCCGGCGCAGGCAAAGAACCCACACAAGCAAGAGACTGCAAAATAGGATCTTGCGATTTGTTCGAGAAAAGGAAAGTTGTAATTTTCTTTTTTTCTTTGATTTGTTGTAACCGGATCTTATAAAAAGACCGGATCTTTTGTAACCGATAAACTGTTGCTTAAGAAAACAATGACGTCAATGAAAATGATTTTCCCCACGAACACTTAGAAGAAATGGTGCACGTGTGAGGTTAGGATGCACGCATGAAGTTTCTTTCACAAGACGTTCCCTGGAATCATGGGGCCCTTAACAACATGTTTATTGGTAGTTCGGACAATTTTGAAAGCAATAGAAGTGAAAAAAAACATGTGATACATGGTGGTTTTCCTTTATTCTAACCCTTTTACATTGGTTATACATTTAGGTTATTTCAAATCAACAGCATCAAATTGGTCCAGCTTATTGGGTTTTAAGTATTCCTCTTTGTTAGAAGGATCGAAGAGAAATTCTATAAAATTATTATGCGTGTATATGTTACTAAGTTACATGGCCACTTCAGATGCTATATCAATTTATTTATTTTGATTGATATAAATAGTATGCTCTTGTGTAAGCAGCACAACGTTTCTTTCACAAAGAACTATGAAAACACGTTATAGATATGATTATTTTTTGAACTGGAATTCTCTTTATTTGTCATAGAAGCTGGTCTTTTTGTTTAATCTCTCTGTCTATGTTTTCACTGTGTGCTTGACATCTAGAGTTAAGAAAGTTTAACTGTTCATGCTTGTTTAATATGATTTCTTTAAATTTCATTATACCCATGTATTACATGAATTTAAGGTCATTTTGTCTATCAAGTATTCAATTGTGGCATCATTAAATGTAGAGCATGCTTTTTCGAATTTGCTTTTTCTGTAAGATCGTAAATTATTTTGTTAAAATTATTACAAAGTTGATTTGAAATTATTTCTGTGTGTTTAAGGACGTCAATCGAATTTTTTGTATGAGGCATTTTGTTAATAATAGAGGATATGTGTGTGTTTACCAAATTCTTTTAGCAGATCTGAAATTTTTCTTATCACATTAAGTTTCATTATGTTCTGTGCAATAGAGATTGTTCCTATATGACTTCTCGAAGTATTCTGCATGCAATTTAATTGCCTATTTTTTGTGAAATTATTCTTGCAATAAAGAGTTATATTAGCATATTTTGAGGAAAAATATTTTCTGCTAATTGACAATTTCGTGAGAATTGTTTGTAGCTATTATTTTTTTTTTGAAATTCACCTTTTGTTTTTGTAGTCCTTAATGATTTAAAGAAAGTCATACTGATTAGTATTTGTAATGGATTAGCATTTTTTTATTACTGTAATATTTGTTGCTTAGATATGCAGTATTTGTTATGCCACTGTAACATTTGTTGCTTAGATATGGGGTAATCCATGTTAGTAATTAGTAATTTGTAATTTGTTCAGCATTTGTTGCTTAGATATGGGGTAATCCATGTTAGTAATTAGTAATTTGTAATTTGTTCAGATCTTGTAAGAATTTGACTTAGTTTCTAACAAAAACCATGTTAGTAATTAGTAATTTGTAATTTGTTCAGATCTTGTAAGAATTTGACTTAGTTTCTAACAAAAATAATAATTTTTTTCATCGTAGATGGATAATGATGGTGATTTTTTCGATGAACAAAGTATTGTTAATGTGGTTCAAGATGCTGCCCTATCCGTTTTAATTATAATTATAACTGTTATAAGGAGGATACAAACAAGATGTAAATCAATTCGTAGTGGTCCAAGTAAGGAAAAAAAGATAAAAGAGAGCTAGAATTGAGCACATAGATCGAATTTATAATAGTTTTAGTGATAGTTGCGTGAATTATATTAGAATACGGAGTGGTGCTTTTGTTAAACTAGTGACTATAATGAGAAACAATAGCCTGCTAAAAGACTCAAGGAATGTAACAGTTGAAGAACAACTTATCATGATACTGAACATTCTGGGTCATAAATCTAAAAATAGGATTGTCGGATCTTATTTTATAAGATCAGGGAAGACAGTTAGTAGATATTTCAACAAGGTATTACAAGCAATTATTTACCTGCGTTGACGGTACATAAGACAAGCCCCCAATGATATTCCCTAAGAGATCGTTAACAACCCGCTATACTACCCTTATTTCAAGGTATATCTACACTTTAAGCACATTTAAATGTATAATCAATGGAAGTTTAATTTTAATTTAGGCGTGATACACGTATTATAGGGTTGCATTGGAATGATAGATGAGACTCATGTTGATGCAATGCTTCTGATTAATCTTGTTGCACGCTTTCGAGAGCGTAAAGGTGTTACACAGAATGTGCTTGTAGCTTGTACCCCCAAACAAGTTGTTTACATATGTTCTAGTAGGTTGGGAGGTGTCTGCAAATGATTATAGGATTCTTAAGGATGCATTGTCTAGACCACAACCATATGGATTGAGAGTCTATGATGGTAATTAAATAAAGTCTTAACTTAAAATTTATTAAATTTAATATTCAAACTTGACTTAACCCTTTGCTTAATAAAATTATAGGCAAATACTATCTGTGTGATGCTAGGTACCCAACCATGCTAGGTTTCATCTCTCCACACCGAGGTGTTCGATATCATTTGAAAGAACATTCGGATAAAACACCTAAGAATAGAAGGGAATTATTCAATCTAAGATATTCTTCATTGAGGTCTAAGATTGAATCTGCATTTGGCACATTAAAGAATCGTTTCAAGATTTTGTGTGCTAAGCCGCATTATCCTTTTCCTATATAAGTAGATATCGTATTGGCATGCACGGTACTCCATAATTTCATTACAACTGTAGATCTCAGTGATGAACTACTCAACGATGATGAATTTAATGAAGATATTGATGGTGAGGAGGCATTCGAGAATGACACTAATTTAGTTGATTTTACTCAAAATCAAACCCAAAGAGAACAAACTGAATCAAGAAATGAGTGGAAGACTTTTAGAGATGATATTGCTTGGGCGATGTGGGTGGACTACTATGATAAGTATAATCATGGTGTAACCATAGAGACTTGATTTTTATTTTTCTTCTATTTATGCTCATTCACATGTACTCAATAACTCTATTTACATTAATGTCGTTCTTTTTTTAATTCATGTATTCATGTTCAACTTCTTTCAATTATCTAACTTTCTCTATTTAATTAGTAATGGCTTATAATACATCATTGAGTGGGAGAGATAATAAAAAAGGCAAGGGGGTAGTTCCATCACCTTCCCCACAACCTCAACCCTCTCAGTCTGTGCATCACGACGATGGTGGGTATTTTCCATTTTAGCAGTCGTACTTTGTACAACCACCTCAAACATACCCGAACATGCCATTCCATAATAACAGCTACTATCCAATGCACCATAATCTGTGGTCATATACAAACATGCTGAATTCTCCAACTTTGCCTCCACAATTTCACAGTCCTAATTTGAGTGGCGTGTAGCTTTCTCACACTAGTGATAATGGATCTACTCCCAAATTAGGTTCCAAACATGACCTCGTAGAAGAAGGGGTAAAAACATCGTCAGATCCAAAAAAAGAATAAGAAGAAAACTACATCCAAAAAATTAACTGTTGAAGCTGGTGGTTCTCAAGGGACCAAACATTTGTTCTGGGATTCTCGTTATGATGATGAGCTCATTCTATTTCTTACCGACTTGGTAAGAAAGGGTTACAAACCCGACAAAACATTTAAGAGAACCGCTTTTCATATGGCCTCTCAATTACTTGACTTTCCTTCTATAGAGCTCAAATTTTTGTGCACGTCAGTTTTCATTTGGGAGAAAATGAACATGCCAGGTGTTAGCATATGTATGTGGGTTCTCAATTTGAAGCTGCAGGGGAATTTGTGAACTTGGATATAACTTTATCATAAGATGGTTGACGAGAAGAATAATTTTGAAACTATAAGTATCATCATGAATGTCGATGATATCTCTTTTTGGAATAAATTTTGCTAGAGATATTCAAGGGGCTTACTTCGGATTTTTTTACATAATTATTGCGGAAGAAATTTTCTTGTGAATTACACATGCAAGGATAGGATCTCTTGGGTCGATCACTTGGCATAATTGAAAATGGTTGTATGACTTAGTTCTAGACTAGATATGTCATTCCTGATGCCATATTCTATGAATCTGTTGATTCACGGATCATGTTAGTGGGTTTGTAGAGATTTAGATGAATTAAAATTTATAAATGTTAATGCTGAGACAGTTTGAACATATTACTGACATAAGTAAAGAAGGAATGATCAGGTTTCAAGAGTTTAGACTGGGAATTTCTATACTTCAACTGATTGTGAAAATTTTTCAAACTTTCTTTGAACTGGGTAAATGTTTTATACCTTTTGTGAGGCTGTCAATGTGTTATCCCTGGAGGTGTTTTTATTACACAGTCTAAGTGGATAATGGTTTCAACATAAGGATTAGTTTGAGATGGTCATGAATTTAGGTAAACTTCACTAAATTCGTCTAGATTCATCCAATATTTGTTATCTAATTTCTAATCAATAGCTCAATTAACTGAAAAAGCAAAAAAGTTTCATCTTAAAAAGGAAGATGCATCTCATAATAGTTTGCATGTCGTATTTCTTACAAGTTCCGTTTCATCATGAATTGGTGCAAAATGATTTCCCATGATCTTCAAGGCAGGCATCAGGGCATCAGTTTCACTGGATGCATCCCTAGACTATTTATGCTTACAAATTTTCAGATGATTTAATATGAGTTATGTGTTTAAAGCATCTCTAATATGCACAAGGATTTATTTCAATCATTTGTCTTCTCGTCTGGAAAGTAATTATATAACCTTGAATGTATATTGAATAATATGTGTTCGTCGTCGAACCTTGGATTTATTGAATAATATTGAATAATACAACATGTCAGAACCTTGGATGAATATTGAATAATATGTGCTCTATGTTGTTGGGTTTTTTATTGCAATTTGTACTCGTCGTTGAACTCCCGTGGATGTTTTTTTGTTAATAGGCTGATTCGAGCTTGTTTAGCTCTATTTTGTTGGGTTTTGATTGCAATTTGTGCTCGTCGTTGAGCTCCCGTGTTTTTTTTGTTAATAGGTTGATTCGAGCTTGTTTAGCTCTATGTTGTTGGATTTAGCTCTATGTTGCTATTTGTGCTCTATATTATCATACAACATTTGTGGGCATTTGTTGGTGTAGGGTCGAAAAATTGATGTTGGGATTGATTTTCTTGTTTTAAGAAATGAGTTCGATCACTTAGTATGAAACCTTTACAATCACTCACACACTCTCTCGATTACAGAGGAAGAGAATATTAATTCAGCTTCTCTTTTGTTTAAGGTGGGTTCTAGGTGGCGAAAGGATGCTTCCCCCGATGCTTGAGTCGAGCTTGCCTCTCGTTGACGATCAGACCAAGATTAGGTGGCGAAAGGATGCTTCCCCCGATGCTTGAGTCGAGCTTGCCTCTCGTTGACGATCAGACCAAGATCGCTAGAGCTTCTAACCTTTGTTAACCGGCTAGAATTAAGGTTCGTACTCCGGATCAACGTGCAGAAACTTCAATCTCTGATACTTCTCTAAGTCCAAGCTTAAAAATCTCCGATTAATTGATAATCAACCAACCAACCCCTTTTCTCTGTAGCCATCGATGGCTATTTATAGGAGTTCGAGGACGTAACCGACGTGCTATAATCGTGGAGTCGTGGGCATAACTGATGTGCTGAACTTGTGGAGTCGTGGTGTAACTGACTCCTTGAATTTAGCCCACGTGGCTGACTGGAACTTCGTGGCCGCTACAGCCTGATTTAATGTGGGTGACGAACTTCACTGCGTTGGAGAACCTCGTCCTTGATGTCGAGCCTCGCTGCATGGTGAGCCTCATCTTTGATGTCGAGCCTCGCTGCGTGGCGAGCCTCGTGAGCTTCTTTAATAATGAGCTTCATCTTCACTGACGAGCTTTAAATCTGATGACAATCTTTGTTTTCATTAACGAACTTCACATCCGATGATGAACTCCGAACCTCGTATCCAATGACGAGCTTCGAACCTCATTTCCAATGACGAGCTTCGTCTTTGATGTCAAGTCTCATTTCCAATGATGAGATTCGAACCTCATTTCCAATGACGAGCTTCACATCATGTTTCTAACAACAAGTTTTGTTGTTTGAGACGAGGTTCATCATTGTAATGATCCTCGTCATGCTCGTTATGAGCTTCCACGTTCTAAGGCCAAATGATTAGCCAATGATCTATGAAGATCCATGAGAGTGGAGGAGAGATAGACTTTTTTTATTAGCCTCTCAATCCCCCCCCTTCTTTTCATGTTGATCATGCCTATTTATAGGCTTAGGGCCATTATGGAGTGAGTTAATGGGCTTTAACTCCATTTATAATGAAGGAGTTAGTGCTCATTAACTCCCAGTTAAATGAGGTCATTAACTCTCCTTAAATAGGTGAGTTAGTAGTCATTAACTCTCCTTAAAGGGGTGAGTTATTGGTCATTAACCCTCATTTAATAAAGCCCTTTGAAACGGTGTCTGACGAGGTTCGTTTTCCAGACGAGGTTTGTCCGCTTGACGAGGTTTATTTGCCAGACGAGGTTTGTCTGCCTGATGAGGTTCGTCTGCCAGACGAGGTTCGTTTGCCAGACGAGGTTTGTCCGCCTGACGAGGTTCGTTTGCCAGACGAGGTTCGTCTGCCAGATGAGGTTTGTCCGCCTGACGAGGTTCGTCCGCCTGATGATGTTCGTTCACTTTGCTATATGTTTGGCGAGCTTAACTGTGGCTTCGTCTTCGACGAACTTCATTTCTAGGCGAACTTCGTCTTTTGATGGGTAAAGTGTTGTTTGTCCTATTGAATTGAGACAAACTTCATGAATTGAGGCTGAAGTCCGTCGTTGTGACGACCCTCGTCGTGCTTGTAGTGAGGTTCGACTCTCCTTCGTTTCTTGGCACTTTTTAGTGTCTACAGTTGGTTCTACATGTTGGTTCTATACGTTGGTTGCTGGGTATTTTGTGCTCGATTTTTGTGTGCACATGTTGGTTCTATATGTTGTTTTGCTGGGTATTTTGTGCTAGGTTTTTGTGTGCACATGTTGGTTCTCAAACATGTATCTTTCAAGTCAAATCAGGTATGCAGTTCATAGCAATTGATTCTTGTTATTTCAGGTTTCGTATGATTTCATTAATATAAACAAAAATTTATAATTCATCCGGGATATTATTATTTGTTCATGTTACATTCGAACTTTTCTATGACTAAGATTACCTCATATAATGAGCATAAATAAATTTGTATTACCATGGTGACCATAAACACTTTTTCCTACAAACTTCAAAACCAATCAAACACAAGAAAAGTGGAAAATGTCAAATTAACAAAAGTTTTCTCTTTTTTTTTTCCATGCAAACCAAACACAAGAAAAGTAAATACATTGGTTTTCCACCATTTTTATGTGCGAACCAAACCAAAACAATCTATTTCTTGGAAAAGTTTGGAAAACTCAAAACTTGTGTTTCTTTACATGAAATTGCATTTCCCTATATCTAGGAAACGAACCAAACAACCCCTTACTGATATCTAGTTTTCATTTACCAACGCTCCGCAAATTTCTATGTAAAAACAAACATTTGCAGCTTTTGCGTAACTGCTTGTATGCGCAACAAAACAAATTACATCAAAAAATGGAAAAAGCAGGACATGACGAGTTCTTGTGTTAATAATTTATCAATAGATTAAAAAAAGTATCGATCAAACCCATTTTGCTACTTAGATTAGAGTAGATGAGTCCCCGGCGCTCTTATCTACTGCGAAGTCATTTCACTGAATGACTTGTTTGAATATTTAGTGCCCCTAGGGGGAAAACATTGCTTTAGGATTTTTGTAAAATTACACACCCAAATCTTTATCAATTCTATATTAGATCCCAAATTTTCATATTTCTAAATTGATATGAATGGTAGCAATTAATATGTAGAAAACAATTAAGACTAATATGATAATATTTTTTTGGTAGTTTATACAAAAATATTTTTTTGGTAGTTTATATGTTAATAATTAACTTTACATAGAAGATGATTATTATAGTATAGAGTGGAACAATATGATTCATATAGTGATTCTAAAATTTAGGACAAGGACATTGTTTCGTTGTTATTCGATTTATTCTCCTAAAGCACTTATATAGTAGTACAAATGGATGTTTAAGAAGGCTTCTTGCTCTGTTTTTTACCTCAGCCAGTAGCAGAAGGGTTTCCTCTATGCACAAAGATGCCATTGAGCTAGGTTTTAAGAGGTTGTTAAACTTGGAACTGTTGATGAAGTGGGGACAATCTCTCTGTTTGACCTGGTCTCGGATAGTATGCAGCTTCTCTTTTGCTCTTTTGGGATTGATATTGTAACAAACTTATAATGGCTCTTCTATCTGGCTAGCCCCCTCTTCTGTGTGGCTAGCCCCTGTTTTTTCTTCTTTTCTTTTTTTACTTTTTGGTTTTCAGGTTTTCTTTCATATGGATGGGTGGAAACAAGGCATATTTAGTTTGGTTGGTGACGACAAAGTCCGCTCCCAACCGACTAAATCTTCTTTTGGTTCTGCGCTATCCGTATTTTTGTAATGGTTATAAATATTTTCTCGTATTTCGGTTATATATACATGAACATGGCTTCTTGCTCTGTTTTTTACTTTAAAAAAATGGATGTTTAACAAAATTTCTTTAAACTTAGTTCTAGTACTCTGAAACTTTCGGTGATGACATAGGATTAGGAGCTATAATTTTTTATATCTAATAAAAACTTGAGATCTAAACCATAAAGCCATGATTAATTCAAAGAGATTTACAAGAATCAAAAGAAAAGAGCGGAAGCTTATACCTGAATCCATAGATTAAACTTGAGATGAGTTTTGGATCTTCAAACCTTAGGGTTTCTCTAGCCAAATTTCTCTCTAGATGGGGGTGAAGAGAATTAGAGAATGTAACCCTAGATTAGGGACCATAACCCATTATTTATAGATGTTGTACATTTATAATTTGGCCCATCATCAAATCATAATTACAACCTGGTATCTGCACATATAACCCCATGACTTATTTAAATACCCATTAACCCAAATTAATTGATCACTTTAGTGGGTTATCCTGAAGGATAGCAATACACATTGATTAATTATATGTGCCCACAACTAGATTTATTAGATTAAATCCAACAATCTCAACTGAATACTTTATTCTGATCAGACAATACAACCAAACATAAAGCACCACAAATACAAACTCCCACTAAAACATAATATCCTCAAATAATACCACACCCATATGAGCAGTATGCTCATGAAAGACCTTAGGTGGTAATCCCTTAGTAAGAGGATCAGCTATCATGGAGTTTGTCCCAATGTGCTCTATGGATATCTGTCCACTCTGTACCCTTTCTTTCACAACCAGGAACTTAATGTCAATATGTTTTGACTTAGTTGAGCTCCTGTTGTTATTGGAATACATTACTGCAGATTTATTGTCATAATATAACCTTAGTGGTCTTTTCATATTTTCCAAAATGCGCAGTCCCGTGACAAAATTTTGCAGCCATATTCCCTGATTGGATGCCTCATAGCAAGCTACAAATTCCGCTGCCATAGTGGAGGAAGCTACAAGTGTTTTTTTGACACTTTTCCATAATATAGCTCCTCCTGCTAACATATAAATGTAGCATGATGTAGACTTTCTGCTATCTTGGTATCCAGCAAAATCAGAATCAGAGTACCTAATGACCACCAGCTGTTCTGATTTTCTGTATGTGAGCATGTAATCTTTTGTTTTCTGAAGATACCTCATAACCCTTTTGACTGCTATCCAATGATCCATACCAGGGTTTCTTAAGTATCTGCCTAACATCCTAACAATATACACAATATCCGTACGCGTACATACCTGAGCATACATTAGACATCCTACAGCCGAAGCATAAGGAATCTTCTGCATTTCTTGAATTTCAAGGTTACCTTTAGGGCACTGATTGAGACTAAATTTGTCTCCTTTAGCCACAAGTGTGTCTCCTGGTCTGCAGTCTTGCATGCCAAACCTTTTAAGTACATTATCAATATAGCTCTTTTATGATAATCCAAGAATACCCCAAGAGCGATCTCGATGTATCTGGATTCCTAATATAAAAGAGGCGTCCCCAAGATCTTTCATCTCAAAATTCTTTGATAGAAATCTCTTGGTTTCATGCAGCATGTCTATATCATTAGTGACAAACAATATGTCATCGACATACAGAACCAGAAAGATATACTTACTCCTATTAAACTTGTGATATATACACAGTCATCAACAATGTTCATCTCAAAACTAAACGAGATAATTATTTGTTGAAACTTATGATACCATTGACGAGGAGCTTGCTTAAGTCCATAGATGGATTTCCTTAATTTGCAGATCATATTTTTTGGGTCTCCTGACACAAAGTTTTCTGGTTGCACCATATAAATCATCTCATCAATGTCTCCATTGAGAAATGCAGTCTTAACATTCATTTGATGTAACTCAAGATCATAATGAGCAATAAGTGCCATGATTGTTCTGAAAGAGTCTTTCGATGAAACCGGAGAGAAAGTCTCTGTATAATCAATGCCTTCCTTTTGAGTATAGCCTTTAGCCACAAGACGTGCCTTATACCTCTCCACATTACCATTTGCATCCCGCTTGGTTTTAAAAATCCATTTACAACCAATTGGTTTTGCACCTTCTGGTAATGGGACAAGTTCCCAAACCTTATTGTCTTGCATAGACTTGTACTCTTCATTCATGGCATCAATCCACTGCTGAGAGTTAGAACTTTTTATGGCCTGAGAGAAGTTGATTGGATCATCTTCCAACATTCCACTACTTTCCTCATGTTCTTGAAGAAATACAATATAATCATACAAAATAGCATTTCTCCTTTCTCTCGTGGATCTCCTTAATGACACTGGTTCTTGAGGTTGTTGAGTTTGTTCTTCTGGAACAGGGAGTTGTTCAACATTGTCATCTTGAAGTTCCGAATTTACTTCTTTAGCAACAACATGTATAGGAGCCTGAATATTGTCAAAAGTAACTGTATGGATTGGATCTAAAGCCAATTCCTCCTCAAAACTAATGTCTCTAACCTTATTTCTCCCCCCAAACTCAACATCCTCAAAGAATGTTGCTGTTCCCGTCTCAAAAATATTCTTTATAGTGGGATCATAAAACTTATAGCCCCTAGAGCGTTCAGAGTATCCAATAAAGTAGCTGCTAACTGTTTTGGAGTCCAATTTCTTTTCATTTGGCCTATAAGGCCTTGCCTCAGCTGGACATCCCCAAATATGTAAATGCTTTAAACTGTGCTTTCGACCAGTCCAAAGCTCATAAGGTGTTTTAGCAACTGCTTTACTTGGTACTCTATTCAGAATGTAAGCTACTGTCTTTAGTGCTTCTCCCCAGAGAGACTCTGGTAAAGAAGAATGAGCAATCATACTTCTTACCATATCCTTAAGAGTCCTGTTTCGTCTTTCAGCTACACCATTCATGCTAGGTGAACCCGACATGGTGTACTATAGGACGATACCGTATTCCTCTAGGTATCTAGTAAATGGTCCTGGACGTTGTTCACCTAAACCATCATATCTACCGTAGTACTCACCACCATGATCAGATCTAACGGTTTTAATTCTTCTGTTGAGTTGATTCTCAACTTCAGCTTTATAGGCTTTGAACATGTCCAGTGACTCAGATTTTTCATGAATAAGATATAGGTGCCCATAACGTGAGTAATCGTCTATGAATGATATAAAATATTGTTGACCATTCCAGGATTCCGTAGGGAATGGCCCACAAATATCCGTATGTATCAATTCTAAGACATCCGAAGATCTGTTGGCACCTAATCTTTTAACTTTGGTCTGTTTTCCCTTGATACATTCAACACATACGTCGAAGTCCGAAAAATCAAGGGAATCCAAAATGCTATCAGACACAAGACGCTCAACTCTACCTTTTAAGATATGACCCAAGCGCTTATGCCATAATGTCGCCGAATTTTTCTTATTTAATTTACGCTTAGTACCACGTGATTCCACATGCAAGGATTCATTATAAGAAGCAATTGTATCAAGCAAATATAGGTTGTCAAAAGTACTCAAGTAACCAGTTCCCACAACATTTGAATTAAAAGATAAACTGAATTGACTGTTTCCAAATGAACAAGAATAACCTGATTTGTCCAATACAGAAACAAAAATTAAATTCCATCTAAAAGACGGTACTACAAAAGTATCTTTCAAATCCAAATAATAACCAGTTCCTAACAATAACCTAAAGTGCCCAATTGCTTCCACATCTACAGATTGTCCATCGCCCACAAAGATGTGTCTTTCAACATCACTTGGCTTTCGGTAGCTCAGGCAACCCTGCATAGAAACACTTATGTGAGTAGTAGCACCAGAGTCTAACCACCAAGTGTTTCTAGGTACTGAAGCTAAATTAACCTCAGAACAGACCAAAGTAAGGAACATACCCTTATTAGCACGTCAGGCGTGATATTTGGTATAATCCTTCTTTACGTGTCCAAACTTGTTACAGAAGAAACAACCCTGATTATCCTTATGTTGTTTCTTCTGAACTGGATTCTTAGCAGCTTCATTATCATTCTTTCTTTTCTTGCTCTTATCCTTAGAGGCATAAGCCAAATGAGCAATTTCTGTCTTATCTTGCTTCAACCTGTCTTCTTCTTGCACACAGTATGAAATGAGCTCATTTAGAGTCTATTTCTCCTTTTGGCAGTTATAACTGACCTTGAACTGGCTGAACTATGCAGGAAGAGACAACAAAACCAGATGCACCAATAACTCATCACAAAAATCGAGTTTAAGTGCCTTAAGCTTTGAAGCAACATGAGACATTTCCATAATGTACTCCCTGATATTTCCTTTGTCCTTATACTTTATTAAAATCAAGCGAGCTAAGAGCGTGCTTGTTTCTACCTTATCGTTTTTCGCAAAACGCTTCTCAATTTCGGCAAGGAAATCTTTAGCC
This sequence comes from Asparagus officinalis, assembly GCF_001876935.1. Lineage (NCBI taxonomy): Eukaryota > Viridiplantae > Streptophyta > Magnoliopsida > Asparagales > Asparagaceae > Asparagus > Asparagus officinalis. Next base: position 18,222,744 of record NC_033795.1, on the reverse strand, counting down.
TTAGTAATCCCTTCGGATTCTATGCTCCTGAAGGCTTCCGGAACGCCGCGCTTAATGATCATAAGACTCATGCGATTTGAACGCTCCCATTTCTCATACTCCTTCTTTGCATCAGGAGTGCTATCCGCATTGAGAGGTTGGGGTTGTTCAGTTCTTAATGCATAGTCAAGATCCATGCAGCCAAGAACAATTAATATGTTCTCTTTCCAAACCTTGAAGTTTGTCCCATTTAGCATGGGAATTGAGTTGATGTTAGCAGAAATTGTTGCAGCAGATGCATTAGCTGAAATAAAACAAAAGAAGCTCACATCAATAACCATAATCAATATCATTCAAATAATGACAGTCCCCATCCAAGATATCGGGCACAACATTAATATCAAGTCTTTGGACAGTAATATTAACTTGTAAGTGATACCTTGTTGCAATGATCAAACATTGACAATAACCCATGTCAAATAATGAAACTATCTTTGGATCGATTCATTATTCACATGTAAACCTTATAATTGTCACACGCTTATCATCGCAGATGTGTATACAGTCTAAATAAATATTAATCTTCCTTTGGGCCGATTAAATATTTACACGAAAGCATACACAAAAACATCTCACATTCCTCATGAACAATCTACACAAGAAAGGTTACTTTGGCAACCTTTTGTTTTAATTAATCAATTGGAGTGAGAGACAACCTTAATACCTTAGTGTCATAATAATTGAATTAAATAATTGATTAAAAACCAAATTAATTTAAATTTCCATAGCTTAAATAGGGCCCATAACTTAATTGAATAAATTAAGTATACCAAAGTGGACCCATAGTGAACACGAAGTTCGCTTGACTTCGAACGCGAGGTTTGTCTGTATTGAGTACGAGACTCACTTAAGCACGAACGCGAGGTTCGTCTGAAAATGAACGTGATGTTCAACTTGAGAACGAACGCGAGGTTCGTTTGAAAAATGAACGCGAGGTTCGACTGAAAATGAACGCAGGGTTCAACTTGAGAACGAACGCGAGGTTCGTTTGAAAAGTAAACACGAGGTTCGACTGAAAATGAACGCAGGGTTCAACTTGAGAACGAACACGAGGTTCATTTGAATTGAGTGTGAGGCTCGCCTAAGAACGAACGCGAGGTTCGACTTAAATTGAGCGCGAGGCTCACCTGAGAACTGAGCGCGAGGCTCACCTTAGAACTGAGCGCGAGGTTCACCTTAGAACGAACGTGAAGTTCGTTTGATTTGAGCGCGATGCTCACTTGAGAACGAACGCGAAGTTCGGTTAAATTTGAGCGCGATGCTCACTTGAGAACGAACGCGAAGTTCTGTTAAATTTGAGCGCGATGCTCACTTGAGAACGAACGCGAAGTTCGGTTAAATTTGAGCGCGATGCTCACTTGAGAACGAACGCGAAGTTCGGTTAAATTTGAGCGCGATGCTCACTTGAGAACGAACGCGAAGTTCGTTTGAAGCTTTCAGCTTCGCCAAAATTTGAGGTAACCACCTCCTTAATTCCTGCACGTTTTCACGCACGAACCCTTAGAGGGTTAAATCTGAAACCGCCGCCGTCGTTTCTGCTCCTGCAACCACAAAGTCGAAACCCTAGGGGTTTCCTAACGCCGCCGTCGCCGGTCGGAGTTCGAGGGCCGAGGCCGCCAGCGACACTTCGCCGCGCGAGAGCACAGGATCAACGACCAAAACACAATAGATCCAAAAGAATTTCTCGATTTTATTTCAAAAACAGATCCAGAATCGAAAAAAATGAGTTTCTTGATCCAGATCCAAGAAAAATCGAAGAAAAATCCAAAAAATTAAAATTTTTTACTGTTCATCAAAAAAAATTCAACAGCCGTTACTGTTCACATGATTAAAAACTGAATCTAAAAACAATTAAGATCAAAAACCCTAATTTTAATCTTAATCTCTTAGAACAAATCAACCTGGCTCTGATACCACTTGTTAGATCTAATAAAAACTTAAGGTCTAAACCATAAAGTCATGATTAATTCAAAGAGATTTATAAGAATCAAAAGAAAAGAGCGGAAGCTTATACCTGAATCCATAGATTAAACTTGAGATGAGTTTTGGATCTTCTAACTTTAGGGTTTCTCTAGCCAAATTTCTCTCTAGATGGGGGTGAAGAGAATTAGAGAATATAACCCTATATTAGGGACCATAACCCCTTATTTATAGATGTTGTACATTTACAATTTGGCCCCTCATCAAATTACAATTACAACCTGATATTTGCACATATAACCCCATGACTTATTTAAATACCCATTAACCCAAATTAATTGATCACTTTAGTGGGTTATTCTGAAAGATAGCAATACACATTGATTAATTATATGTGCCCACAAATAGATTTATTAGATTAAATCCAACAATTGCTGCATACCTAAACATCTTTTTTATATATTGAAACACAGATTGGTTCATGTAACGATTCTTAATTTCATATTTTTAAGAGAAAATGAGTGATGCAAGCGTATTTCCCATTGTCCTCTTTTTTGTTTTTTAATTTTTTTAAATTTTTTTATATATCTTTTTGAGGGGACCCTTTGTTCAATGTTAGAAAGCACTAAAAGAAATATCATTGATTATAGAGAATCCGTATTTTCATTATTTAGTAGATTATCTAAGATTAAGAATTAAGGATGTTTTTTTTGAAGTAAAATACAGCTTTTCGTCCTATCGAAATATATATATATATAGAAAAAACGGGTATATACTAGAATTAAGGATGCGAGAATCCAACCTAAAAAAAAGAGCCAAACTTATGCTAATATATTGTTTTTAAAGTCTACTTTAAACGTGTGTTCTCTTAAGATCTCCTACGTCAAACCAACAATTCGAAACCGTGATGAGGATTAACTTGCTTGAGTGTTACAATTCCTTAGCTAGCTCCCATAGATTACTATAAACATCGAATTAGTTATTAAACTGCGCTATGAATGTTAATTGCCTACGTCCACGGGGCAAGAAGGTGATGGGTTTTCACTAATAGAGAAGAGAGTACAAATAGAGATTACATAATCACTCAAAATCTCTCAAACAAAGCTCTCAAATCTCTCACACAAACCCCAAATAAATTGCTCAGAAAACTCTTTTTCTGTGCAACAAATAACCCTTTTTCAACCTTACTCAAACACTAAAAAAACGTGTTTCAATATATATCAAAACACAAACCCAATCAGAATAGGAAACCAGAATCAGGTCCAAACCTGACTGGCGGTTGACCGCTGAAACCATCGCGGTCGACCGGACAGAATGATAGAAACCAAAAATCTATTACAAGGTCCGCGGTTGACCGGACCTAGCCTCACGGTCAACCGGCCATAGATCCAGAAACTACTCTGTAGCATGCACGTTTCCGGTCGACTGCACCCTTGGTCCCGGTCGACCGGGAAACCTCCAAACTGTTTCCTTCATCAAATTTTCTGAACTTCAACCCCGTTTTCGCTGTTTCTATAATTCTTCACCTCGACGAAGTTTTCCCAAAACTGAGCCGATACCAATACTAACCAAACATCCCACTTGTTGCATCAACTATGAAGTGGAAAAAATTTACGATAACGGACTCAATCCACAACAAGTCGAGAACCCAAACGAGAATGCGAACAAACTCCAAAATGTTGGTATCAACTCATCAAACTGGCTGCATCAAAATGACTGCCTACATATCCTCTTGTCCAAGGAATCAAGCCTCACGTAGTTTATCTAAATGATCGTAAATGACCACAATCAACTAGAAGACTTTTCAATCCTTCACCAACTTCCTGACCGTCAACACTAACAAACCTGCAGCTAATAACACCCCTGTTGGTCTCAAAGTGAAAAGACAAACTCTCTTCCAAACTTACATCTCTCCACATCAAATCTGTCTTGGAGCTTAAGCCCTCAATCCTATATGTAGAAAAAAACACAATTACCAAACACCTCCACCTGAGGGGAGCCAACGACCATAGCCAAATCTGAACCGTGTCCACCTGCTGCACTCAAATCTTGATCTTTAAACTCATCATCTGTATCCACACCAACATGATCCCCAATCTATGTCACCTCAGCTAAAATTTTAAATGATACATAATGATCTAGAGAACGTGGAGTAATCTCCACCCAACGTGAAGTAGCATCACTCTCCACCTACTACGATACATCTCTGATCTGACTAATACTCTCCACCTACCGAGAGTCAAACATGACATTACTGCTCAGAACAATCTTCTTGAAAACAGAGTCCCATAACATGTAGCCAATCATGCATATGAATTCCAAATATGCACTCGAATCAATTTTCACATCATCGATGTGATAATATGCTAAGAACCCAAATATCCGAAGCAAACCAAAATCTGAAGCAACTCTAATAGACCCAAATACTCCAATCACAGCAGACGATAACTTATGAATAAGATGGCTCGAATATGTCAAAGTGTAATATCCCTAATTTTTCTAAGTGATGATAAGTCTAAGTTATTATTTGTTTAAATAGATATCCAAACAATGGAGTTAATAATATTAATTTATAAATATAAGTGTGTAAGAGGACTTTTATGCAAATTTTGTTTGAGGGTTCTATTAGTAAAAAGAGCCTTTATAAATATCCAAAACCCTATTCCTTTGATTTCCGTCAGCCTCCTCTTCTTTTTCCTGTCCCTGTTCCGCCGCACCAAAAAAAAAAGAAAAAGAAAGAAAGAAAGGTTAATCAGCGAGAGAAGAAAGAACGAGAGAACTGATTACTTGTTTTCCATCGGCGTTGTCGAGCGCACTTCTCCTAAGATCATGACTATGTCTTAGGCTTCTATAGGTAATAGTGCAGCACTTGTTTCTTTTAACACCTATAGAATTTATATCATCTTAAATGATAAATTATTTAGCATTGATGGTTGTATGCAGGTAACTTATAGAATATAGAATATTAATTGTTTGGATTTTAGATGGAAGCTACTGGTTCTTTTCTTTTGTCTTTTTGTAGCAAGCAAAAACAGAAAATAGTTTGCTAAATTTTAGTAATATAGTATGATCTTTTGAATAGGCTTAGTATGTTTAATGTATTTTAATAGGAGGATCGTATTGAAGGTTGTTTGAATTTAATCTTTAGGAAATTCTAGAGGCACTTGAATCGTCGGGAATTGGATTGGATTGTCTATCAAGTTAAGGTAAGTGGTGAATTTATGCATTGTGCGCTGTGTATTTTTTATATATAATTATATCAAGTATACTTGGATTTGTTCCTGACGGATTATATCCTTCATATGATTACCGGTATATCATTTGTTGATTGGTTTGATTTTGTGATGCTCATGGATATTTTGGTATAAGCCTATGCTTATTTTCTTTATCAATTGTTATATCTTTTCATATAGTGGTAGGTTGAGATGCATATGTGTTTGATTTATTTCACTATTGGTTGGCCTTTAGCATTTTTGTATAATGTGATTAGCTTTACGAACTTTGTTTATTGTTAAAGCAAATGCATCTCAAGTCAATATACCAGTATATGTCGGATATAAGCAAGTTATTAACACAGGGCTCAATGTGCCTCTATGAGGTTTCTATTTTAGCGAGCAAGTTATTAACACAGGGCTCAATGTGCCTCTATGAGGTTTCTATTTTAGCGCTAAGAGCCCAAGTTTGGGTCTCATCGTCATTTTAGCGCTAAGAGCCCAAGTTTGGGTCTCATCGTCCCTACCACGGGCTTTATAATAGTGGGGTTTGCTAAGTCAACCGGAGTATCAAAGTGTTGACCGCATTGAGACGTGACCTACTTATTTCCATTGCATGCATATATTTTAAAGGTGTTGCATTATAGATTTTACTATTTTAGTATTTCGCTTATCAAGTCAATTTATTTTAGTTTTGTAAAACCAATGTTTAATGTATAAATTTATCCACTTATTGAGTTGTGAACTCATTGTGTTGTTTTCCTTTTTTTCAGAGACACGAGATTAGGTGGAATTGAGGATTTACCAAATTCTTAGAACGAAGCAACGAATATAATTCGAGATTGTTATTGTCTTCTAGGCCAAGGTTAAATAAAGTCTTTAATGTTTAGTTGATGAATTGAGAGTTTTGTAATAATGAGATTTTTTTCTTTAGGTTGAGATTTATTTGGAGTTGAGGAATATTTATTTTTATCAAGTTAATTGGCTTAGTTTGACTTTTGGGATTATAGAGAATATTTGTTGTTGGTTTTAGTTCAATGAAAAGATTTGTTTTAGTGGTCTTTTAATGAATGTATATTTTGGAGGACTTTTCACAGGTTTAGTCCGGCTCTAATATTCCTTTTAGATTCGGAAATTGGGGTCGTGACACAAAGTATCAGTATCAAAACTATTCTTCAAACTACTGCTTGATACCAAATACTGATCCTTGTCTAGTAAGGAACAACTCATCAAATTTACCACCTCATCCCGTTACCCCAATATTTCCTTTCCAATGAAACGTCTCAAACTGCTTTGAGCTCGACACAAATGCAGAAATGGATCCCTCTTGTACTTCCCACCAAAATCAAAACGTAGTACTCTATCCTTTCTGTCTATTTTTGGTCTCTATACACTTCTTCCATCGGTTGTTTACTAGTAGGACTTCACTCAAACGAGACTTGGTTGCAACCCAAACATGCCTAGAACAGTCATCAACAAAGGAAACTAAATACCTATTACCTCCTAATGATGCCTCCTTGAAAGGCCCCCAAACACCCATGTGAACATCATCTAGAAGGCCCATAGCTCGATGAATAAAGATGCCAAACTTCACCTCGGTCTTCTTGCTCACATCATTATGCTCACAAGACTTCAAATTGCAGGTCAAAGCACCTCTCACCAATCCTTGCATATCCGAAGCTTGCAAGGAACTAACACTAGAATGTCCCAGCCTCAAACGCTATAGTTTAGTCAAATCAATAGAAGTCGCCAGCGCTCCACCTGTCACTGTACTTCCAGTCAAGTAGTAAAAGTTATTCTTCCTGACGCCCTTCATCATAATCATGGATCCCTTTGTGACCTTCAGAATTACATTCTCTAAGATCATCCTATAGCCTGCTGCCTCCAAAGTTCTAAGTGAAATGATGTTTTTCGTCAACTGCGGAACGAATCTCACTTCCTTCAGCTCCCTAGTCACCCCATCACACATCCTGATCTGAATTGTTCTAATACCGTCGATAAGGCATACATGATCATTATCCATGCGCACGACATTCCCTCTTTCCAACTCCTAAAAACTGGAGAACCAATCCCTCCTAGGGCAAATATGGTATATAGTATCTGAATCCAATATCCACTTGATAAACACGTAAAATATGCATTATCTTAGTGTGTTTTAAGCATGATTTATGGATGTTTGATGCATATTTCGTGTTTAGATCGAGGATACTACTGTGATTTGTATTCTTATATGCAGATATTGGCTTGATATTAAAAGATTCAATGATTGTTGGAAGTTAAACAAGAGTTTAAAGTAACAACCGGACTTAGGATGCATGGTTTGAGAAGAAATGGATGCACGATCATGAAGAACTAGAATTTCAATCATGATGCAATTTGAATCCAGAAAAGCTTAAAAGACAAAAGTTGTATATCTCTTCAACATCTTTCCAATGCAACTTGAATCACCTTATTCTGAGGTTGGAGGAAAAAAGTATAGCTAAAATATCAAAGACTATACAAACAAGCACAAAATGAGCAAGACAGATTTCACCACACCCTGGTGTGGTGCGTACCACACCCGTGGCACGAGCCTTATCTTTTTACAGATTTTTGGGGATATATAAATAGATATTTTGGCTTAGGATTTAGATATCTTTTGTTCTTATTCTCTTAGCCATCAATTAGCATCTATTTTAGAGTTCAAGTATTAAGGAAGACACAAATTTCTTGTACAAGATTGGATTGCAAGTCTATGTTTTAAAGATTTCAATTGAAAGATGAGTTAATTCTTTTCTCTCTTTTATTAATTTCTTCTTATGATTGATTTACTTATTTATTTGATATATTCTCTTATCCCAATCATGTGTGAGTAGATTCTTTGTCTAGGATTGAGAAAGAACCTAACTTTTTGGTGATTGATGATGAATTAATATAGGTTCTTGGTGAAAGTTTAAATCTTTATTTTTGGTGATTGATGATGAATTAATATAGGTTCTTGGTGAAAGTTTAAATCTTTAAACTTAATTTCTTATGTTTTAATTTTTTTGATTCCCTTGATCACTGTATTAGCAATCATAGGTAATTAATTGACGGACTGAAAGGTGAAGATTAGTACCTAACCTCTAGAAATTAAGTAGGGAACTCGAACCACGAAAGTATGCAAGATTCCTTAGGGATTTGATTAGGATTAGCATAAAGCTTAATGAGTTTAATTTAATCTTGATTCCACGAAAGTAGGTTAATTGAGATTAATTAGACACGATCATTAGACCTTGAAAGAGGCTTTAGATTAATTTAGGCTAATTCACCCTTTCTAGTTTATAAACCAACACCAAGAGCTGAAATAATTCATCATTGAGCATCGTAGTTGTGGTGAAAACCCAATCCCGACCCTTCATTATATTGAATTCCACCTGATTAGCTATTTATTTTATTTTATTTTAATTTTAATCTCTTCTAATTTACTCATTAGTTTAGCTAGTCGAATAACGTAAAATTTGGTAACTAACCCCTAATCCTTGTGGGATCGACCTTGATAGCTACAACGAGTCTGTGCACTTACAGATTTTCCCTATCAAGTTTTTAGCGCTGTTGCCGGGGACTACGATGTTAATATTCAGTACTTACGTTATTAAGCTAGACTAGATTTTTTTATATTCTCTTCGCTACTCACTTTCTTTTATGCAAGGGCATTAAACAGAAGTACACAACGAAAACAATCCTGAACTATCGGTAACTCTTGCAGAGATAAGAAGGTATATAAGGGAGCAAAGGAACACATAATAAGCTACGATGGGTGATCAGAATCAGCTTCTTAAGGATTTCGCTGCCCCAAATGCTCAAGGCACACATTCAAGCATTACAAGGCCCACTGTTGAAGATAATAATTTTGAACTAAAACCATCACTGCTCTCAATGGTTCAGCAAAATCAGTTTGGAGGAGGTGCAACTGAAGACCCGGGCCTCCACCTGTCGATTTTCTTGGAGTATTGCGACACTTTGAAGCTTAATAGAGTGACTAATGATGCTATTCGATTTAGACTTTTTCCGTTCTCTTTAAAGAACAAGGCTAGGGCTTGGTTGCACTCATTGCCCACTGGGTCCATCACCACTTGGGATCAGTTATCCAGTGCGTTTCTTGCAAAGTATTTTCCCCAAGTAAAATAGCACATATGAGGAACCATATCACAAGATTTGTACAGAAGGAAGGAGAGTCACTCTATGAAGCTTGAGAACGCTACAACTCCATCCCTCCAACTTCACCCCCCTCCAACTCCATCCCTCTCCCCACCATCCCCTCCTCCTCCATTAGCTAACTTTTACTCACTCCCTCAATTCAGTAATAAATCCTTTTGCACGAAATGTTGGCCGGTGCCCTCTGAAACATATTTAGGAGCTTCATAAGGTTCATAGTTTGCTAATGGAGGGTCTCCTTCAAGCATCTAAAATTAATATAACGAATGAGTCAAAAAGCATGGTAACCTACATGCTCATAAACTGGAATGCTATTAGAAAAATCAAACTACCTCATACAATATCATGGAAAATGAGAAGACAACAATTTTCTTGTCATATTTCCTGTGTCTGAATACTTCTGGTGCAATGTATCGGTCTTTCGTTCTCAGAATGAAATAACAATTAGTTTAAAGTGTAACACTCATTCTTCTTTTGAAGGAAATATATTTTATACTCAACTTCTAGTCTCTCCAGTCATTTTATATACATCATGGGAGTTTTGCACTTTAATAAGTTTGCTTAACCCAAAGTTTCCAACTTTTAAATGATCAACATTGGAGTTCACCAAAAGAACGTTCCTAGAAGAAATTTTTACCAAATGAACTTTTCACATAAACATCAAATAAAAACTAGCAATTGAAGTTTATTCATACCAAAATGAAATGAAAGTTAACAGTTCAAGTTACCTTGGCTTTAGATCACGATGAATTATAACATTCGGCTCATTATGAAGATATGCCATACCCGTGTATACTCGTGAAAATAAGTAATAAAATAAAACAGGAATGAGAACTTCAGTTTTAGGACATACTCAGTTTTAGGAGGGGATGAGAGGGGAAGGGAGAGGAGGACGAGGACGTCGACGACGATGATGAGGAGGAGGGGGAGAGGGAAGGGATGAATTTTTTTTTGATAGTTTTGGGCGCAGATTTAATAATTTTGGGTGGTAAGGGGGTTAATACAATTTTTTTGCAGGAATTTTGAAAATTGTCTTATTGAATAAAAGGCTGAGAATAAATGTCTTCTTGTCGCCGGAGTTTTTAAATATACCAAACTGGCAAACATGTTCGTATAAAAATACCAATTTGGTATTTTAGCCTAATAGTGACTAGATATGAACTACATATATAGAAATCGAGTTTTATTCTTAAAACAAACAAAAAGTTAGTCAATAGAATTAGTGGTCAACTTAGTAAAGAAATCATCAATTATATATTTATGGGGTTTTTGCTTTTAGACCCATTTGTTTACTCCCATTTATTTTTAAACCCAAGCACTATTATTTGTATCTTTAAGCCCAATTCACTTTTGTATTTATCTTTAAACCCAATCTCTAAAATACTATACTTTCACCACATGTATTTATACATAATCCCCAAAATACCCCTTGGCCCCATATAAACCAGCATCTCTGATCCTAATCTTACTCTTTCAGCCCTAAATTAAAAAACGACAGTCCCTTGCCATCGTCGTCGTCTCCAGCCGTCGTCGCTCATCTCCAGCCGTCGTCGCTCGTCTCCAGCCGCGTCTCCAGCCGCCGTCGTTCGTCTCCAGCTACGGAGAGATCCGATCAAGATCGCGACTGAGGAGCACAAGACAGCGGCGGCGACCGGAGAGTCAATCATGTCTCTGACGTTTGATCCTCCTTCTGCTTAGCCAGGGCCTCTTCAATGATTTTGGCTATCTGTTCGGTGTTGGCCATGCACACCTCTCGAGCTTGCCCTATGCTAGACGTTGTGTCGTCAGAGGCGAGCGCGGAATGGGAATCCAAGAATTCATCATCGGAATGGACTCCTTCATGGACTCCATGGTCGTTGTTATATCTGTCGGCTTCTAGCTGAAGCTGAGCTGTTCCCGAATTGACCCTGCTTCCTGGAGAAAGCTAGGCAAATGGAAATACACGCATGTAAGGTGTTTGATAATTTGTCTCAACGAGACAATATACCTAATGCATTTCTAATTAAACTCAAGTTGGCAAAAGCATGATGCCATGAAGTGTTCCACAAATTGCCACAACAACGCCTGCAAATAACTTGTACATCATTTTCTCGACGCAATGTAAACTACATCTCAAATTGCTAATCATATAATTAAATGCAATCGTAATTGATCTCTACTTGGTAAAAGCATGTTGAACGTGAAGCGTCTCACAAAATGCCTCAACTGAACATAGATAACATCCCAAATCGCTTACAAGCATCAACCGTATAAACATATGTTAACGTGCTATACTTACTCCATAACATGCTATACTTACTTCATAACGTGCTATACTTTTAGGTTAATGTGCTATACTTACTCCATAACGTGCTATACTTACTTCATAACGTGCTATACTTTTAGGTTAATGTGCTATACTTACAATATAACGTGCTATACATACATGCTAACGTGCTATACTTACAATATAACGTGCTATACTTACAGGCTAACGTGCTATACTTACAGGTTAACGTGCTATACTTACTGAGTAACGTGCTATACTTACAGGTTAACGTGCTATACTTACAGGTTAATGTGCTATACTTACAGACTAACGTGCTATACTTATAATATAACGTGCTATACTTACTCCATAACATGCTATACTTACTTCATAATGTGCTATACTTTTAGGTTAACGTGCTATACTTACAATATAGCATGCTATACTTATAATATAACATGCTATACTTAGAAAAAAAACCAGAAAACCCTCGATGAGTCGACTCATGTTCAGTCGTGAGTCGACTCGTGACTCATGGGTCGACTCATAAGGTGATGAGTCGACTCAGCAGAGACTTTTGACAGCAGGAGTTGATATAATGAGTCGACTCATGACAGTCATGGGTCGACTTAACCTGATGAGTCGACTCATGATGAGTTATGGGTCGACTCATGAGCTGAAAACTGGGTTATGGCACGTTATATTGTAAGTATAGCACGTTATATTGTAAGTATAGCACATTAACCTAAAAGTATAGCACGTTAGTCTGTAAGTATAGCACATTAACCTGTAAGTATAGCACGTTACTCAGTAAGTATAGCACATTAACCTGTAAGTATAGCACGTTACTCAGTAAGTATAGCACGTTAACCTGTAAGTATAGCACGTTAACCTGTAAGTATAGCACATTACCCAGTAAGTATAGCACGTTACCCAGTAAGTATAGCACGTTAACCTGTAAGTATAGCACGTTAGCCTGTAAGTATAACACGTTATATTGTAAGTATAACACATTATATTGTAAGTATAACATGTTATATTGTAAGTATAACACGTTAACCTGAAAGTATAGCACGTTATATCGAAAGTATAGCATGTTATATCGAAAGTATAGCACGTTATATCGAAAGTATAGCACGTTACCCTGTAAGTATAGCACGTTAACCTGTAAGTATAGCACGTTAACATGTAAGTATAACACGTTAGCCTGTAAGTATAGCACGTTAGCCTGTAAGTATAGCACGTTAATCTGTAAGTATAGCACATTACCCAGTAAGTATAGCACGTTATGAAGTAAGTATAGCACGTTATGGAGTAAGTATAGCACGTTAACCTATGTTTATACGGTTGATGCTTGTAAGCGATTTGGGATGTTATCTATGTTCAGTTGAGGCATTTTGTGAGACACTTCACGTTCAACATGCTTTTACCAAGTAGAGATCAATTACGATTGCATTTAATTGTATGATTAGCAATTTGAGATGTAGTTTACATTGCGTCGAGAAAATGATGTACAAGTTATTTGCAGGCGTTGTTGTGGCAATTTGTGGAACACTTCATGACATCATGCTTTTGCCAACTTGAGTTTAATTAGAAATGCATTAGGTATATTGTCTCGTTGAGACAAATTATCAAACACCTTACATGCGTGTATTTCCATTTGCCTAGCTTTTTTTCTTTTTCTTTTTCCTTTTTTATTGGGGTAGTACTTCCAGCAACTCTCAAAAATGATAACACTCATAATCAAGAAACTAAGAATAAGTAATAGAAATACAATAAATCAACGCCACTCTCATCGATAATCATCATTATCAAAATAACCCAAACTATTTTCTTCATTAATTGAAATTTTGATACATAGTTACAATGTTTCAACTAGGCTTTACATATAACCAAATCCTTTGTCAACCAACCCCCAATCCTTTGTCAACGACCTAGGTCAATATCTTCTCCTTCAGCAAGTTCTCCGATCAAACGTCAGAGACATGATTGACTCTCCGGTCGCCGCCGCTGTCTTGTGCTCCTCAGTCGCGATCTTGATCGGATCTCTCCGTAGCTGGAGACGAACGACGGCGGCTGGAGACGCGGCTGGAGACGAGCGACGACGGCTGGAGATGAGCGACGACGGCTGGAGACGACGACGATGGCAAGGGACTGTCGTTTTTTAATTTAGGGCTGAAAGAGTAAGATTAGGATCAGATATGCTGGTTTATATGGGGCCAAGGGGTATTTTGGGGATTATGTATAAATACATGTGGTGAAAGTATAGTATTTTAGAGATTGGGTTTAAAGATAAATACAAAAGTGAATTGGGCTTAAAGATACAAATAATAGTGCTTGGGTTTAAAAATAAATGGGAGTAAACAAATGGGTCTAAAAGCAAAAACCCCTATATTTATTTAACAAAACAAGTGGGAAACAAATAACGTACCGGATAGGTTTCGCGTCTGTACTCAAATAACAATTCAATGCTTTAGCATGGCATCAAACGATTCGCGCTGCGTTCACACCAAAATCGGATCAAAGTCCCGCACCATTAGCGGAGACCAACGGTTCAGGATTTGCCACGTGGAGTCAGATCTCACCAAATCTCGCTTTTAAAACCGTCAGCTCATTCGTCAGCGCATGGAAGGCGGCTCTCCGTTTATAAAAAGTTTACCAAGTGATGGCTAGGTTCTCACTTGGTCTCATCTATTTTTCTTATTAAAAAAAGAAAAAAAAAACGAAAATAACTTCGTTTGATTTGGATATTTCGGTTGATCTTAGATTCATCTATGGCTTCTAAGCACTTCAAGCATGTGATTCTTGGAGGAGGAGTTGCTGCTGTAAGTTCTCTGATTCCTCTGTTATTTTTCTCTTTGATTTAGAATCTATTTTCTTGTAGCTTTTGTGCTATATTTTGAGCGAAACAACTGAGTCTTTTGGTTGGATTGGTGCAGGGATATGCAGCAAGGGAGTTTGTTAAACTCGGCCTTGAAGCTGGCGAACTTGCAATCATATCCAAAGAAGCTGTATGATTTTTATTGCTCTGCTTTTTCTGCATTATGTTCTTTTTTCTCAAAATTCTTGTTTTTTTTTTGGAATTACTTGTCGAAATGTTATATTGAATACTTTGGAGTTGTTTAATGTCGAAAATTCCTCCGTGGAATTTCGATAGATTCCTTTCTTGGTGGATTTTTGATCCTATCTGACTTGTCTAAGCAAGTGACATGATTCTAGGTTAACTTATGATTTTAATTACATTGTCACTGAAGAGATAAAAAGGAAGAATATAATTTTCGAATTGAATTGATACAAGGAGAATACAAGAGTATTTATAGATCTCATAGGTAGAAACCTATTAGGTAACAACTATACATGGTAAGTAGATTACAAGGTAACAACTATACATGGTAATAATATAAACAACTATCCATGGTAATAAGATAAAAAATGATGGTAGAGAATATTGTATTCTCTCATGCCCCCGCAAAATGGAGTATCTGGAAGATAGTCCAATCTTGGTGCATAGGTTTGTAAACTGCGTGGATGGAAGATGCTTTGTAAGCATATCGACGAGTTGATCTTCGGAGTGGACATGAGAGACGCGGAGAATACCACGTTGAACATGTTGCCTGATGAAATGATAGTCAATAGCGACATGTTTCATTTGAGAGTGGAATACTAGGTTGGCACAGAGCTGAGTAGCACCAACATTGTCACAATAAATCACAGGTTATATCCTTCCATCATTGTTTATCTTATTACCATGTATAGTTGTTACCTTTGTATCCTTCATCAAGACCGTCGCAAATGGCGTCAATGAAGTCTTCGTGATCCATGGGTTTACCAAGTATGGCAAGGTCATCATAGCGGTTTTTGGCTTGATGAAGATACTCAGAGATGGATTTGGTGCCTTTGGTGAGATTCTTGAGTTAAGTTTTGATTTGCTTGATGTGACACCTAGTAGGGGTAGCATAGGTGGCAACGAGGGTTTCATATGCTTCTTGAACAGTATGGGTGCGGCTGACCATAGGAACAACGGTGGGCGTGAGAGTCCCGATGAGGGCACTGAAGAGGAGACGATCTTGACGTTTCTATGTCTGGAAGGCAGAGTTGGCAAAGACCACATTGTTGATGGTGATTGTCGGTGGTGGACACGGATGAGAGCTG
Source organism: Asparagus officinalis (assembly GCF_001876935.1). NCBI lineage: Eukaryota > Viridiplantae > Streptophyta > Magnoliopsida > Asparagales > Asparagaceae > Asparagus > Asparagus officinalis. Next base: position 18,206,997 of record NC_033795.1, on the reverse strand, counting down.
TTGATGAAACCTTCAAGGGTATATCCTTCCAGGGTGGCGACAAACTGAAGTTGCCACGACAGGAAGTTTGTGTTGGGACAAACCCGGGGCCCAATAGAGCAGGGTCGCAGCAATAGTAGAGCAAAAATAGAGATAAAAAGTTAGACACACAGATTTACGTGGTTCGACACTTGATTGCCTACATCCACAGGTAAGGATAGAAGAATCCACTATGAGGAAAAAAACTCTGGAGTTACAAACTCTCTCTCTCTTTACAAGGAGAAACTCTCTATTTTTTCTCTCTCACTCTTCTATATAAGAAGTTATTTCTGGGATGAGATTTCTTTAAGGATTTAGAGCCTATTTATAGGATTTTGAAAAACACTATGCATAATAAAATAATAATAAATTACTATGCATTTATATTATAATAATAATGTGGGGCCTGCTCCTTTATCCAAAGTCAAAAACGGCTGCTGTCAAAGGAACGTGGGCGGCTGAGGCTACTGACAATCTCCCACTTGAAGATTTGATTGAGTATCAATCATATCTTTACACCATTCTTTCTATCTTGTCATCTTCATGTTGCTTACGTCTCCGACAGACCACAGGAGGATCGACACCAAATAAATTTGTCAGTATTAACTGTTTTTGTTAAAAAATCAGCTTGGTTGTCTTTGGTGTGAATTTTCTGCATATCCACTGTTCCTTCTTTCACTTTCTCACGAACGAAGTGATACTGAACTTGAATGTGTTTGGTCTTTGAATGAAAGGCTGGATTTCTTACCAAATGCAAAGCACTCTGACTGTCACAAAATAGAAAAATCTTCTTTTGTTCATGACCGAGTTCCTCCAGCACCATCTTCAACCACATCGCCTCTTTACTAGCTTGTGTAGCTGCTACATACTCTGCTTCTGTTGTTGAAGTAGCCATAACTGACTGTAGTTTTAAAACCTAGCTTACAGCTCCGCCAACAAGTGCAAACACATAGCCTGTGATGGATTTGCTATTATCACGATCACTTGCATAATCAGAATCAACGTATCCACTGACAATAAAATCAGATCCCTCATAACATAATACAACATTTGAGGTTCCCTTAATGTATCTTAGGACCCTCTTTACAGCATTCCAATGCTCTTTACCAGGATTCGCCATGTATCAACTAACCACTCCCACTGCTTGTATTCGCCATGTATCAACTAACCACTCCCACTGCTTGTGCAATGTCTGGTCTTGTACAAATCATCGCGAACATTAAGCTTCCACTGCTTGTGCAATGTCTGGTCTTGTACAAATCATCGCGAACATTAAGCTTCCTACTGCTGATGCATACGATACTCGAGACATCTCTATCCTCTCTTCTTCACTGCTAGGACTCATGCTGGAGGATAACTTAAAATTAATAGGAAGTGGGGTAGAAATTGACTTACAATCTTGCATGTTAAAGCGTCGCAAGATTTTGTTCAAGTAATTCTTCTGAGAAAGCCAAATCTTCCTATTAATTCTGTCTCGGTAAATTTGCATCCCTAGAATCTTGTTCGCAGATCCTAAATCCTTCATTTCAAATTCTCTAGTCAACTGAGCCTTTAATTCTTTGATACGATCTTTGTTGGGGCCTGCAACCAACATGTCGTCAACATACAAGAATAAGATAACAAAGTTATTTTCATCAAACCTCTTGAAACATGCACAAGGGTTTGAATTAAGTTTGTTGTATCCAAGACTCATGATGAATGAATCAAATCTCTTATACCAACACCTCGACGCCTGCTTTAGACCGTACAGAGATTTGTTCAATCTGCAAACCAAGTTCTTTTTTTTTTTCAAAACCTTCTGGTTGGAGAATGTAAATTTCTTCTTCAACATCTTCATGAAGAAATACTGTTTTCACATCTAGCTGCTCTAGATGTAAGTCAAATCTAGCGTTCATAGCTAGGACTATTCGGACTGTTGTAAGTCGAATTACTGGAGAAAATATTTCATTAAAATCAATACATTCTTTCTGAGCATATCTTTTTACCACAAATCTAGCACGATATCGCTGCACTTGATCATCGTCATTTTGCTTGATCTTGTAGACCCATTTGTTTCCAATGATCTTTCTTCCTTGTAGCAGTGACACAAGTTCCCATGTCTTGTTCTTATGGAGAGCTTCAATTTCTTCCTGCATTGCTGCCATCCATAAAAATGCATCTGTGTCATTTATAGCTTCATGAAAAATTGATGGCTCTCCATCTTCTGTTAGAAGACAGTATGCAACATTACTCTCCGTAATATACTCCGAGTGTCAAGTCGGTGGCCTTCTCTCACGAGTTGACCTTCGAGTTTCTGGAGCCTCGGACTGGACTGGTTCTTGTACATCATGCTCCGGTATTGTTTCAGAAGAATTCGGATCATCTTCTACCTGAACAGCTATAGTCTCTGAGTCCTTCCTTGAACTGCTTTCTTTTTTACCACTTTGTAGTTGATTTTCTACAAAGATAACATCTCTGCTGATGATAACCTTATGGGTAGTGGGATCCCACAGGCGATACCCTTTTACTCCATCAGCATACCCCAAGAATATGTATTTTCTGAATTTTGAATCCAGCTTTGTAATTTCTTAGGCATTGTACATTACGTACACTGGACTTCCAAATATATGAAGGTTGGAATAATCAGCTGGCTTGCCAGTCCATATCTCACTACAACAAAATACAACATTGCCGACGAAACAAAAACGTCGGCAAATGTTTAAAAAACGTCGGGAAAAATATTTCCCGACGCAAAATACAGCGTCGCTAACGCGTCGCTAAAAGTGCGTCAAGGAAAGTATTTGGTGATGCAAATACACTGCGTCGCCAAAAGTATACTTTTGGCGACGCGACATGCGTTGGGAAAAGTACATCTTTTAGCGACGCATATTATTTTGCGTCGGCAAAAACATGCTGATTTTTTCCATATGTGAAACGGCGTCGGGAAATCTTGCACTTTTGGCGACGTACATAACGTCGGCAAAGGGTAATGCGTCGGCAAAAATACACTTTTAGCGACGCGGAAATGAGCGTCGCTAAAAATCTAATCTTTGGCGACGCATGATTTGCGTCGGCAAAAGTATAGCTTGAAAGTTTATCATGAAATATACATGACTTATTATACTTTGGTCAAAATAATACAAAATTTTAGATCATTCCATATAATAACTAATTTCCTTTGGATTGAATATAATTTAATGTGGATCTCGTCACCTCTCACATGACCATTTATGTAACTGCTTTAGTACAAAAGGTGATATATAATATTTGTGAACATTTCAGATGGAAAAAAACACAATTTCACAAACAAATCTTTAATTCCAAAATTTTGTCTACCAACTTGGTTTACTGTTCAACTTGTTAGCGTCTAGGGGTGTTGGCTTAGGGAGTTAAAACATAAGTCTTTGCTTCTATAAAGAATGGGAAAAGCTATAATTTTATAAACTTCTTTTCTTTTTTAAATAACATTAGTCAGGACGGGACTTGCGTTGCATGTGCCTGCTCTATATAGTTACACAAAATTGAAGAAATACACGTAGATATATACATGAAGGAAAATATATAGTAGAAAAGAACAATTTAATAAGCAGAATTACTTCCATAACTTTAAGGGACATGTTCTTCTATGTTTCCTTATCCATGAGAGCGAACATTCGTCCTTTTGTGCGCACGACCAACAATAAGGTACAGAAAGAAAAAGTGAATTACTCAAGCAACACAAAATAACAAGTAAATATGGCTAATGATCATCCTTTCAAACATGATGAGAGGCTGACACTTTGTACTTATCCTTTAGTCAACGTGAAAATTTTGAAAGTAAACAAATCATCAAACCCCATATTTTACATTCATCTCTACTTTATAATAATTTTTATTCATAATTTCATATATGTTCTACCATAATTTTCATAGAAAGTATAGCCGTAAAAGCCTAAAACAGAATTTGAGTTAGAGAACAATGTTATGTTTTTTTACGAAAACAAGATTCTTCATCTGAAGAGCTTACACAATAAAAGAGTAAAAACGTTAAACATGAGGTGGAGCTAAAAAATTCTTGAAGGAACCTTATGCATAAGGAAATCAAGTCAAGGGGAAAATAGGATCCATGACACCAAGTTTTGAGATTAGCCTGATCAAACATTCCAGTTTAACCAAAAGCATAAGCTACATTTGCAGTTCCATGATTCTTTGCTTCATAAACTCCAGAACACAGCTAACTACTTCAGGTATACCTAACCAAACATATTAAAATAACCCTTAAAGGGAATTTAAAGAATATGTTGATTTACAAAAGGATCATCTCTAACAAAACACACAGTATTATTCACCAAGTACTAACAACAACAATTATAGCAGCAAGAGCAATATATGTAAACAAATAAATCACAAAATTTTGATCAGCAGAATGCGAATCAAAAAGCGAACAACATGAAACATGAAGGATGAAAAGTGATATATAAGATATGATCAATCTCCAATGTGAGACGACAGTTTATCGCCGTTGCATGCATCTAAACATATATATGCCTTCACAATTAGTGTTCTAGCAACATAATACTAAGTATTATTAGCGGTTTGTTTCATGAGAGAAATAATGAACTAATTTTAAATAATTAATTAACTAGTTAAATGAATTCTTATCTAAACTGAGTATCACACCTTTTCTCTGTAAGTTGTGAATTTTTCAATAAATAAATAATTTATAGAAAAGATCAGTCTGTATGCATAATTTGTGTTCATGAAGGGGGGAAATGTACCTTAAATTCTGCAGCAGAGGCACCATTCATTTTTCTGCGATCTTCTTTTAGATCATTCTCTCGTATCAAGTTTATCTTCCTTAAGTGGATCTTCAAAATACCAAATGAGACTGAACAGGATAGGAATTGGTCATCACTGTTACAGGAGGTCATGGAGCAGCAGTAACATTTAATAAAAACTATGATGTGGTTAGATTAGATAGTTACGCATAAATTCATACATCTTCATAGGGGTTAGGGAACTCAATTTTTCTGTTAATACAACCAGGCTTGAGTTGTGCTTCATCCAGAATATCAATCCTATAAAACATAAGTCACCTTAAACTTTGAGTAGTAGGAGCAGGACCCAAATAGTGAAGAGATCAATGAAACAGGTTCATCATCTCCTTGAATCAGTTCAAATTTCCCAGTAAAAACTTACGGAGAATTCATGTAGATGTTCACAAATACTTACGGAGAAATCACAAATACTAAGATACCCAAAAAAAACTTACGGAGAATTCATGTAGATGTTCACAAATACTTACGGAGAAATCACAAATACTAAGATACCCAAAAAAAATTAGGGCAAATTCAATACCCAAAAAAAAATTAGGGCACGGGCGGGTTTGATTACCGATCTTACGATCCTCCTCGTTGAGCAGGAGGAGGAGGAGGAGAGGAGGCGAGATCCGACGGAGGCGGCGAACTCCGACGATGGCGGCGGTGATCTTCGACGGAGGCGGCGAACTTCAGAGAAGAGGCACGGGCGGGTTTGGGGCCGATTTTCGAATGAGAGAGAGAGAGAGAGAACGGGGGGGTTTGGCGGCGGTGAGCTTCGACGGAGGCGGCGAACTTCAGAGAAGAAGCACGGAGGCGGCCGATTTTTTTATGAGAGAGAGAACGGAGGGGTTTGGCTCTTCGTGAAAATAAAGGGGGGAATTTTCCCTCCCTTTATTTGGTTTCTGGCTTTCGTGAAAATGAATGGGTAAAAATTTCGGCGAGGAAGGGGGTTTGGCGACGCGGAAGAATAAAGTAGCGTCGTAAAAATTATAACTTTTAGCGACGCCATAGTAGTACGTTGGGAAAAGATGACTTTTAGCGACGTTAACATAATGCGTCGCGATAAATACAAACTATTAGCGACGTCAATCCTGAAACGTCGCTAAATATATATATTTTTACCGACGAAAATAAAAAAACGTCGGGAAATCCATAACTTTTACCGACGCTAAGTTAAAACGTCGCTAATAATATACACTTTTAGCGACGCTAATTATAAACGTCGGGAAAAATATATTTTTTGCCGACGCTAATTAAAAGCGTCGGGAAAAACACAATTTTTGGCGACGTATTTAATCATGCGTCGGGAAAAACATAATTTTTGGCGACGTATTTAACCATGCGTCGGGAATAAGCGTCGGGAAAAGTGCAATTTGTTGTAGTGTCTCCATCGACGTTTTTAATTGTATTGCAGTTGATGGAGATCAATTCACCACATAATATGCGGTTTTTATTGCTTCCGCCCAAAAGACTTTTTCTAGATTTGCAGTTGTCAATATAGCTCTTGTTCTTTCCAACAGAGTTCTGTTCATTCGCTCTGCCACTCCATTTTGTTGAGTATAAGCAGTGCTGAATTATCTTTTGATGCCTTCATGCTTACAGGATACTAGGAATTCACCGTCTGTGTATTCTCCTCCATTATCTGACCTCAAGCACTTGATCTTTTTCTCAGATTCAGGCTCGACCCGCGCTTTGTAGGCTTTAAAGACTGAGAACACATCCGTCTTCTTCTTGATAGGATACACCTAACATCTCCTAGAGTAATCATCAATAAAGGACACAAAGTACTTTGCTCCTCCTAAGGATGTAACTGGTGCTTGCCATACATCAGAATGAACCAGTTCCAGAATAACCTTGCTTCTAGAACTCGATGTGTTGAACTTTAGTCGATGCTGCTTACTAGTAACACAATGCTCGCAGATTGGAAGAGCTACCGAATTAAGTCCAGGAAGCAGTTTCTGATCGGAGAGAATCTCCAAGCCTCGTTCTGACATGTGGCCTAGTTTGTGATGTCACATCATGGTTTGTTCTTCTCCACGGTTGGTTGATGTCACACATGAATCAGCTTCCTGCATGGTTTCTTCCTTGAGCATGTACAGATTTGCAACTATCTTTTTTTTCTTTTATCACCACAAGCGCCCCTCTAATAATCTTTATGATCTTATTTTCGATATGAGTCTTGCACCCGAGCTCATCTAATTGTTCCAAAGACAATAGATTCTTCTTCAAGCCCTTCACATGTCGCACATCTTAAATGGTGCGCATTGTACCATCAAACATTTTGATTTTAATAGTGCCAATACCAGAAATCTCCAAGGCATGATCATTCCCCATGAATAAAGATCCTCCTGAGATAGGTTCATATTTGTGAAACCATTCTCTCCGAGAGGTCATGTGCCAAAAGGCTACTGAATCTAGAAGCCAGACATCAGTAAACTTTTTTCTGCTTTTATCAATAGTGGTTGCTCCACTGAATAGAATTTCTTCATCATCTGACGTGTTGACAACGCATCCTTGAGATGTTAATGGATATGAAGTCTTTTTATCTCCACTCTTCTTGTTGTGCCAACACTCCGATTTGACGTGCCCTCTTTTGCCACAATTGTAGTATTTGATATTCTTCTTACTTCGTGATTTCGATCTACCATGGGCATGACTCCCACTGGAGCCACGTTCTGTTGATCTTCCTCTCGTCACCGACAAGGCCTCCGCTTGCTACGAACTTGACTGCCTGTCTTCCTTATTCTTGCGCCGATTTTCTTCCTCCAGAACAGCGACTGCAACATCGTCAAAAACTAGATAGTCCGTGAGGACGTTGTTTGTCAAGTTGATGATGAGTTGATCATACGAGTCAGGTAGACTCTGAAGTAGAATTTCTACACGTTCATTCGCACCAACTGTATACCCCAACGTTGTGAGTTGGGAGAACAATGTGTTTTGGGTGTTGATGTGTCGGTCATCGATGTAGATTCCGTCATCCTAAGAGTGTAAAGTCTCATTTTTAAGAAGATTTTATTATGCATGGATTTCGCCTCATATAGCTTTGTTAGAGTATCCCAGATCTCCTTTGCTATCTTCTTCTCCTCTATGCTTGACAGCACCCCGTCTGCTAATGCCAGATGGAGATTTGCAATAGCATTTTCATCCATCTCGTTCCACTTCTTATCATCTTTGATGTCGTCCGGCCTTACACTGATGGTCGCCAGGCAATTATCTTTTCTCAAGATAGCCTTTATCTTTAACTTTCACAGTAAGAAATTACTCCCGTCGAATTTATCGATCTTGAACTTTGTCGCCATTGCTTCTACCACGAACAATAACTTCTTACTATTTCACGTAAATAGTAACTGTATTTATGAACAGTAACCGTATTTGTGAATAGTACCATAGTTGTGAATAGTATCGTATTTGTGAACAGTACCGTACTCGTGAATAGTATCCGTCACCTTCAAAGGATAAATGATAACCCAACTTATTTTCTGATGTGGAGGATCCACCTTTGGTGGTAGCCACAAAGCATACGATAAGTAGATATATACAAGCACCCTAAGTTGGCTCTGATATCACTTGTTGGGATAAACCCGGGGCCCAATAGAGTAGGGTCGCAGCAATAGTAGAGCAAAAGTAGAGATAAAAAGTTAGACACACAGATTTACGTTGTTCGGTACTTGATTGCCTACGTCCACGAGCAAGGATAGAAGAATCCACTATGAGGAGAAAAACTCTGAAGGTACAAACTCTCTCTCTTTACAAGGAGAAACTCTCTCTATTTTTTCTCTCTCACTCTTTTATATAAGAAGTTGTTTCTGGGATGAGAATTCCTTAAGGATTTAGAGCCTATTTATAGGATTTTGAAAAACACTATGCATAATAAAATAATAATAAATTACTGAAAAACACTATGCATAATAAAATAATAATAAATTACTATGCATTTATATTATAATAATAATGTGGGGCCCGCTCCTTTATTAAAATAATAATAAATTACTATGCATTTATATTATAATAATAATGTGGGGCCCGCTCCTTTATCCAAAGTAAAAAACGACTGCTGTCAAAGGAACGTGGGCGGCTGAGGCTGCTGACAGTTTGTGGCAGTGAGTTTAAGGCAGTGATTGAGATTGACCACAAGAAGTGGCTTGGCGGTCTCATGTGGGTTGGGTACCATGCCGGACAGAGCAGCGATGGTGGAAGAAGTTTCGTTGTTGGTCGACTTGGAGAAAGAGAAAGGGGGGTTGGCGGCTGGCCGATCGGGAGAACAGGGGAAGGAGATAGGGTTAGGTCTCAGATCTTTGATCTCTGATACCATGAATGAAGAGATAAAAAGGAAGATTATAATTTTCAAATTGAATTGATATAAGGAGAATACAAGAATATTTATAGATCTCACAGGTAGAGACCTATTAGGTAACAACTATACATGGTAAGTAGATTACAAGGTAATAACTATACATGGTAACAAGATAAACAATGATGGTAGGAAATATTATATTCTGTCAGTCACCTCTCACTAAAATCATTATGGGCTTCAATAGAGTTGATTAACCCATCTAAAGCGAGAAGGTTAAAGAAAATCTTCATTTTGAGAGAGTAATATATGTTGTTTACAGCTATTTGGAGCATGAATTTTACGTAGAGTGAAGTAAAAGAACTTTTTTAATTTTGTAGTGTGTGTGAATTTCCGAGGGTGAATAATATGGTCAAATAATTACTTTCAAAATCTTTATTATACATCGCTGAAGTTAATGTTACGACATGGTTGAAACTAACCTTTTGAACTACTAAAATGTGGTGAGAAGTAAACTCTCGGGGACTCTCGTGTTGGACGGCTTGTGCAGAATCTGATAAATTTTCCTCAGGGCGATAGGGTTTTATCACAAGGTATTAGAAGGTGAGAATCTTTGGTTATTGAGTAGCTAATAGTTAAGATAGTTGGATGGAAAGAAAGGATTGATGTGAATGATCCTGAAAAAAAAACTGTCAATGGACTATCTTAGTGTTCATGAAATTGGTAACAACTACTATCTTGAAATTTCTGTAATGCATCCTATCAAAGTGAGATATGTTAGTCACCAGTGTTTGGTTATATGCATCAGTTTGTATAGGAGTTTAATTTCACTTCATCAAAATCAATCACCAATGGAAATTTTCTCCCTGTCATGTGTATCTACTGTCAGAGTGGCTTTGTTTGCTCGAAGTCTTAGTAAGGACACTCTTTTTTGTCCATGTGCTTGCGTATAGTTTGCTTATGGCATAATTTCTCACATTAAGGTTAGCTATTTCTTATACTCTTACTTGAACATTTCACCTGGAATTTCTTACTACACTTGAGAGCTTATTCTGCACTTCAGTTGTTTGTAGTTATTCTGCGTTTGATATACTTGATGGTCGCAGCTTCTAACTTATTTCAAGCTGAGCTCTTTCTTAAACATTTCTATTTCCTTTCGTTTCAGGTAGCTCCCTATGAACGACCAGCACTAAGCAAAGCTTACCTTTCCCCCCAGGGTGAGTTATGAAAATCAATGTCAGATCTATTTGATCATACTCTAGGCTGTGCTTGTCAGTAGGCTAATTCATTTCACACTTTAAAGTAGTGCTTGTACATGAAACCTAATAACAGGCTAAGTTATTGCTTTTTGTACTAATGAAGTGTATATCTTAAGGAAATGGAAAATTTATTTCCTCTCGAAGTAAAGCAAAATTCACCTTAGGAGATGTTTTATTGGTTTTGGGTTGTAGGTGCTGCAAGACTCCCTGGTTTTCACACGTGTGTCGGAAGTGGAGGAGAGAGATTGCTCCCTGAATGGTATGCAGAGAAAGGTAAATTGTTTTGCCTCCTTTGTTTTTTTTTCATTTTCATTTATCTTTCATGAACAATCTACTGGAATTTGTTTTGGAGAATTTCTACTTTAAATAAATTTTTTCAGGCTTCTTCTTCATCCACTATATCAAATCCAAGTATGGTGTTGTTAGAACTGTGACAATAATGTTGCTTATTGCAGGCATAGAACTCATACTCAGCACAGAGATTGTGAAAGCAGACCTTGCTTCTAAGACCCTTACAAGTGCAGCTGGTTCAGTCTTCACATTTGATAATCTTATCATTGCTACTGGATCCACAGTATGTACACAATACAATTTTTTTATTTATTTACACTATATACAATTTATTTTACCAGATATACATCAGCGCTTATCAAATTCCTTATAGAAACAAAATTCTGCAGAAAGATGCAATTTTTAATCTCTTGTACGAACATTTTGTGTTTTATGCAGGTCATTAAGCTCACTGATTTCGGTGTCCAAGGAGCAAATGCCAACAATATATTTTATCTGAGGGAGATTGATGATGCAGATAAACTTGTAGCAGCAATTCAACAAAAGAAGAATGGCAAAGCTGTGATTGTTGGAGGCGGATACATCGGTTTAGAGCTTGGTGCAGCACTTAAAATTAATGACCTTGATGTCACTATGGTGTACCCTGAACCTTGGTGCAGTATGTTGAAATGTCCTCAAACAACTGAAAGTGAACTAGAATTTAGAATAAACATAATATTAATTTGGGCTTGTTTATTGCAGTGCCCCGGCTTTTTACTTCAGGAATTGCTTCTTTCTATGAGGGTTATTATGCAAATAAGGGAATAAAGATAGTCAAGGGAACTGTTGCTGTTGGATTTGATTCTGATGCTAATGGTGATGTAAGTTCTTGAGCACGTACAAAGAGCATGTTTTTGTTTAGCATTACAGAAAGTAGGAAGTATAGTTTCGAGCATTTCATGGTTAATGTTTTCTCGTTTATCAGGTTACAGCAGTAAAACTGAAGGATGGAAGAGTTCTTGATGCCGATATTGTTGTAGTTGGAGTTGGTGGAAGACCACTTACTACTCTTTTTAAAGGGCAAGTGGAAGAAGAGAAAGGTGGAATTAAGGTTAGGTCGAATTCTGTTACCGAAGTTACTCATGTCGTTATTTCTTTCATGAACTTTTCTCTCAGAATAGCGCCATCTCTGAACCAATTTAGAGATGAACTTCAGACAAAAATTATTTTACTAGTGATTGCACTTTAGACTAAAAACTGTCATGCTGTAAACCACTTTATTACAGCATATGCTTAATTTTGTTTAAGTCTGTATGTTAAGCTTTACAAGTAAAATGAGACTCAACTAGATTACAGCTATTTGTAAATATCAGCCAGCTTGGTCGTTTTACAACTAATTATGTATAATTTCTATACACCTACTGCAATGCTTTTGTTGGTTAATAACATGAGTCTCCTTATTTATTTATTTATTTTGCCAGACTGACGGTTTCTTCAAGACTAGCGTGTCTGGTGTTTATGCCGTTGGTGATGTTGCTACCTTCCCTTTGAAATTATACAATGAACTGAGAAGAGTTGAGCATGTTGATCACGCCAGAAAATCAGCTGAGCAAGCCGTGAAGGTATTTTCTCTTAATCCAGCATTTTTTTTTTCCAGAGTTGATGAAATGCTTTAACACAATAATATTTCACCTCTTTGTTACTCTCAGGCAATTAAGGCAAGCGAGGAAGAAGGGAAACAAATTGAGGAATATGACTATCTCCCTTATTTTTATTCTCGTGCCTTCGATCTTTCTTGGCAATTCTACGGAGACAATGTAGGAGACACTGTCCTGTTTGGTGACAATGATCCTGCGTCAGCTAAGCCTAAATTTGGTTCATACTGGATTAAAGACGGGAGGTTGGTTGGGGTATTTCTAGAGGCTGGTACTCCAGAGGAAAACAAGGCAATTGCTAAGATTGCTAGGCTCCAACCGGCAGTTGAGGATTTAGAACAACTTAAGAATGAAGGTCTTGCGTTTGCTTCTAATGTCTGATGACATGATTTTTAAGCTTTTATTTTACAATGAGTGTTGATTTGCTACGTGTGTTTCTTTCACGAGATGATGTTTGATTTAGATAAATGCCATTTGGGTATAATGATGGTTGATTGAGATACTGTATTATTCTGTATTGGATTTTGTTGAAGTCCTCCTAACTATTACACCAAAACTCTGAAGTTATGGTGATGGTTGAGAGTTATAATTTTATATTAATTCTAACATGTTCCCGCTAGTTGTAGCATAAGTGGCATTCGGTTTTTCATCAGAGGCACTTTAGTGTTTTGCCTCTTAATATTGCTCAATCTTATATGAACTTATAATCAAAGCTATTATGCATTAATATACTCTCCTCGTAGCGAAGAGAGAATTGGTGTTTGGTTCATTGACAGATAATGTAGCTTGAACAACGTTTTATCAGAATCCAGCAACCATAGCAACGTTGAATACACTAAGAAACAGTAAGCCAGAAATAGAAAGTTCTCTGTCTATTCGATTAATGAGCACCAGCTAGGACAATTGCTCCGAACATCCTACAAGCAGTGGCTCAAATATCACTAATGCGTACGAACATATATCGAAAAGTACACAGAAGCATCATATCTAACAAGTACAAACTTAAATGGTGCAAAAAATATCACAAAATGTGTTAAGTTGGTATTGAAGAGAACTTGCAGTGTCATGATCAGATTTACAAGGTATATGTACACAAATAGTAGCTCACACTATACACAAACGGTATCCCACACTAGGAGGCGGTTGAGGCGGCTACACACTAGGGCGGCTAGGGCTAGAGCTCATGATATTATCTAACACCCTCCTTTCAAACTCACAATGGATCGAACAACAAGAGTTTGGACAAGAAATAGCATGTGTTTTCAAACTCTCTGGATTAAAGCAATTTCCTCGGCAGTGGTACAAGCGATTTAACTCCTTCATGCTGAAGCATGTGTTTTCCCGAAGCGATTATGATTATTGTGTTTACATTCAGAAGCTTCGTGGAGGTGATTATATCTATCTTCTTTTGTATGTGAATGACATGCTTATTTCTTCTAAGCGCAGGGTGGAGATAGATAGGCTGAAATCTCAACTTGGTAAAGAGTTCGAGATGAAGGACATGGACGCTACAAAGAAAATATTGGGTATGGATATTAGAAGAGAGCAGACAAATCAACGATTGTTCTTGAGTCAGAAGGGCTAAATAGAGCGGGTTATCGCAAGGTTTGGGATGCAAAGTGCAAAGTCAGTGGCGACTCCATTATCTCCACACTTCAGACTTTCAGGAAAACAATCTCCCACTATAGTGAAAGAGAAGGCGCACATGGAGCGTGTTTCCTATGCTAGTACAATTGGCAGCTTAATGTATGCAATGATGTGTACACGCCCAGATATTTCACAGACGGTCAGTGTGGTTAGTAGATTCATGGCGAATCCGAGAAACGCGCATTGGGAAGCAGTGAAGTGGGTGTTGAGGTACTTAAAGGGTACCGTTAATACGAGTCTGTGTTTTGGTGTAGATACATGTCAGATTGATGGGTTTGTTGACTCTGATTATGCGAGCGATCTAGATAGATGACGATCTACTACTGGTTATGTATTCAGGATACATGGGGCTCCAGTTAGTTGGTGATCGATGTTACAGGCTACAATGGTACTTTCTGTTAGACCCTAGAGGGGGGGTGATTAGGGTCTTATGCTAATCTAATCCGATTATATGCCAATTAAAAATTAATTAACAAGTTATCCTAGCAAGTATGAAATGCAACAATATATATGAACTAGGATAAGCAAAATACAATATGATATATCCTAGCAAAGAGGTATATAGTGAAATATATGCAATGATATATAATCTTAAGGGTAAACAATCTAAACTAGATAGTGTGCAATATAATCAACAAGCAATATACAAAGGCGATATAAGATAAGAACATAAAAGTAAGTGCGCCAATACAATCACAAAAAAACAATATGATTACGGAGTTCGGTCCCCACGACCTACGTCTCCGCTCCTCACCTCGAGGAGATCTCCACTATCACAACCGGGTTTTCTACGTTCACCCGAACAACGTTTACACCTCACAATACAATCACTATGCAATCACACCTCACACACTAAGTGTTGGTCCTAGCCCGTGTCCTCCTCCTCAAGTGCTCGGTTACAACCTCTCCCTAGGCACGTCAACCGACGCCACTCCTCTTGGATTCGACCCCGTCTCTCACCACACACTTCTCTCGGTGTACAAGTGTATTACAAGTGAATCCTCACAATTAGGCACAATATAAATCAATTAATTGTTCTCTAAACAAGATAAAAACTCAATTAAGCTCACTCTCAATGTCACAAACCCACAAACCTAAATTATACTATGAATGTAAATACAATAAGCTCAATAGGTTGTGTGTGAACAAAGAGATAAAACAATATAAACTCAATATGAAATCTAGCTTATGAAATTAAGAACAAACTTATAAAATGTTAGAATTGAGTTTAAGGAAACTTCTCTATAGATGACAAGAGAGAGTGAGAAGAATGAATGCTCAAACACCAAGGATGATCTCCACTTGCTCTTGTGAAATTTGCTCCACAAATCAAACTCTTGTAAATGCTTAAAAGCTTTTTAAACAAACACTAAACAAGTTTAAACCCTTGTTAAAATTTTTTAAACCATTCTCTTGTCTATTAGAAAAGAGTACAATGGGGGTATATATAACCTCCCAAGAACTCGGCCAAAAACCTGAGCAAAAGACAAAACAGCCCCAAGGCAACGGTCATAAAAAGAGCCGTTGGAACTGTACTGGACAGGCGTGTCGAGGCCGTCCGGTTCGAACGCGATTAAAAGCCTCGGTCGACGTGACAGGTTCGACCGACGTTACTATCTGTCGCCAGTAACTCATGAGCTCAGGTGTCGGTCGGACCGGTTCGGTCGAGCGAGAAAATCTGACATTATCAAAAACTGTATATCAATTTTAAAACACATGTTAAAAAATATCAAATAAATTCCAAAAAATATAAATTTGGGAATTGATTTGTAACATGAAATAAACATGCTACAATGACTGTTTCGAAAAAAGACTTCCCAAAGAAAAATATCATCATTTTACAACTACTCCAATAAAATGAAAATATGAGATACTGATTGAATTTTGATGTTTGACATAAACTTCACACTTTTGAAACTTATGTGAACATGTTTTATAGATTAGTAAAAAGTATAAACTGATATTCAAACGCTACAAACAAGAATATCAATATTTATCAAAAATATGCATATTCTATGGCAATATATTCAAACCTAAGATATTGATTCATTAAATTAAGCTCGTTAAAGATGAATCATATATATATACAATACATATATGACATAAACAAAATAGTATTTTCCATTCTATGCATTTGGTTCATATATACGTCCCGCGAAAACTTAAAACCAAACATAATGTATATATATTATATATATAATTATATATGATTAATATATAGATATATATATATATATATATATATGATAATTATACTTATATAAATATAATATGGTATGAAAACCAACATAATGTGTGTGTATAGATATTGAGCTTAACGTACTTAACACACATAATATAAATCCTAAACTAAGTTACCCAAGCTTGATCGTGATCTTCAATGAGCTCAACTTGGTACACGTGCGGATGAAGCTTGAACTTGATCTTTAACTTGAATTGTACGTTGCTTCACTCCATAATTCCGCCAACCTCCTCTTGATATGATCGTTATGGCGCAATCCATCCAACCTCCAACACGTTGTTTGCCTAGAATAAGTACAAACACTAGACAGACAACATTAGTAATGACTTATTTGTTAAACATCATCAAAACAAGAAGGCCAACACTTTCTACTACAGAGGCTGAGTGCACGGCCATAACGGAGGGAGTGAAGGAAGCATTGTGGTTGTGGGGGTCTTCTAGACGATTTGGGGATTGAGCAGGAGAATGTGAACTTGTGGTGCGATAGTCAGAGTGCGATTCACTTGGCGAAGAATCAAGTTCATCATGCTCGTACCAAGCATATCGATGTCAGGTATCATTTCGTGAGGGATGTCATAGAGGAAGGCGATATTTCTCTCATGAAGTTGCATACGAATGAGAATCCCACAGACATGTTAACCAATATGGTCACAAGTAGCAAGTTTAAGCATTGCTTGGACTTGCTTCATATCAGCCCGTGTTGATCTGCCCAAGAGGGCATGACCCTTTGGGGCGGTGATGGAGTGAGGTGGAGACTATATGGAGAATAAAACCTGAACTACGGTAAGCTTGATCCCGGTGGAGGGTACACGTAGACAGCCGTAGTATAGTGGCACAGCTGGTTTGACTTGGTTTTAGCCTGGTTTGGTGTTTCAGATCTCTCTGATGATGTTCGCGGTGTTCTTCTGGTGTTCGTCCAAAATTTGAGGTTTATCAAATGATATACGAGGTGGCGAATTATAAACAAGATGTGGGGTGGGGGCCACACCCACCCACGAAGTTCCAGCGGGCTGGAATTTTTCCAGACCCGATTTTGGACTGAGTTCCCTATAAATAGGAACGTGTTGTGAGGGTTTTAGTTGGCTGAGGGTTTTTTTAGTGGGCTGAAAAGGAAAAAAAATGCATTAGAAGGGGAAAAAATGTAGAGGTGAAGAAAAAAGGACAGAGGGTTTTTTCGACTGCAGAAAAAGAGAGATCTAGAGGAGGGAGTTTTTGGAGAGATTTTACAAGAGAGAGGTCAATTTATTTTAAGCAATGTAGGCTGTCTAAAAATCACAACAGATAGCTGATCCCCATCAAACACCGATGACGGAAGTTATAATCTGATGATATCCATAAGGCTACAATTTGAGGACTTTCATGTAGATCGCTAAAGGTTACAATCTGACGACCTTCACGACAACTGATGAAAGCTCTAATTCAACAGCCTTCACAATCAACATCTGGAGTTACAATTTGATGACTCTTATATTTTCAAGGAGCTAAGACAAAGGTTACAAGGTGACGATCTTTGCAACGCTCTTGAGACTACAAATTGACGGTCTCTTCATATTAAAACACAAATATCTCTCAAACCGTAAGGAATTTGACAAAACTGACGGAGCAAACTGAACCCTATGGGGTGGGTTTGGTCGGCTCCGTCTCGTCGAGATAGCCAATTTTCATATATAATTCGTCCAATTCCGACTTACGGTTTGAAAGTTATGACCTGTTCTTCGCCACTAAGCCGATTTTCATATATAATTCGTCCAACTCCGTCCTATCAAGATTCTTTGAAGAGGATACAGAAGTCTCCATTCATACCCTTCTCGCCACTAAGCAGAAGAAGAGGGAGTCCGTCAAAGCCTTCGTCAAAAGGTTCCGAACCATGGCTCTCCGGTGTTCGTCAGGTATGACACAGTCTACCTTAGTAGAGACCTGTCGACACAACTTGCAAACCGACCTCCTCGCCCGAATAGGAGTTGCAGAATGCCGTTCTTGGAGATAACTAATCTCTCAAGGTGAGCAGGCTCAAAAAATCATTGTCAGGATCAAAGCTGAAGAACAAAGTAGGCAGGATCAGCCCGAGCAAAAAAAATCATTGTCAGGATCAAAGCTGAAGAACAAAGTAGGCAGGATCAGCCCGAGCAATCAGACCAAGTTCAATCTTCTCCTGAGCAACCGGACCAGGCTCACTCTTCCCAGTCAGAAGAGAAAGATACTACAACCACTAAAGTCAATCCTCTTCAGTAGGATGGCGGGTCCAACAACTATCACGTTAACAGTTACCTCTGATAGTCAAACTCGTTAGATAATGGCTCACTAGGCTATGTGCTATGTCTACTCTTTTTTCCCCATGCACTTATTCAAGACTAGGAGTTGGTTTATTTGTAGTCCATTGGATTATGAATAATAAATTTTCTGAGTGGTCATGTTCAATAAAATACCTCTGTCAACTACAAAATCTACCACAAAACTATCATGTTAACAGTTATCTCTGATAGTCCCTCAACTTGCTAATCCTCTTCACTAGGATGTCAGGTCCACAAAACTATCATGTCAACAGTTACCTCTGATAGTCCATCAACTTGCCAATCTTCTTCAATAGGATGGCATATCTAAAAAACTATCACGTTAACAGTTACCTTCGATAGTCAAACTCATCAGATAATGACCTACCTGGTGATGTGACTCTATTCCGACTTCATGGATAGTGCCTCACTAGGTGATGTGATTTGTCTACCTCTTTTTCTTCCCCTGCTAAGTCTTAATCAAGACTGGGGGTTGATTACTTGGAATCCACTGGATTAAGAGTAACGAATCTTTCACATCGTCGAGTTAACATTACACTTCTGACGATCATAATCCCCACAGAGTATGCATTCAGTTTGCATCACTCCTAATTTGTCACGTTAACAATACACCTCTGACAATCAACTTATCAATCCTTGACAATAGGATGATAAGTCCTCAAAATTGTTCAAATCGCAATCTTCCCCAGCAAGACACTAAGTCTTCAAAATACTATCGCTTCTGATGATAAACTCACCTAGCAAGTCTCCCCAGCGAGACGCTAATCCCTAAAATCTTGTACAAGTCACAAGTACACTCCAAAATCTTGTCACGTTAACAATACACCTCTGACAAAACCCACTTATCAATCCTCGTCAATAGGATGATAAGTCCCCAAAGTTGCTCCAATCGAAACACAAATCTTGTCACGTTAACAATACACCTCTGACAAAACCCACTTATCAATCCTCGTCAATAGGATGATAAGTCCCCAAAGTTGCTCCAATCGCAACACAAATCCTGTCAAGTTAACACTACACCTCTGACAAAACCAACTTATCGACTCTCTCCAATAGAGCGATAAGTCCTCAAAATTGCTTCCATAGCAATATTTTTCTTGTCACGTTAACAATACACCTCTGACAACCCACTTATCAATCCTCGTCAACCCACTTATTAATCCTCGTCAATAGGATGATAAGTCTCCAAAGTTGCTCCAATCGCAACACAAATCCTGTCACGTTAACACTACACCTCTGACAAAATCAACTTATCGACTCTCGTCAATAGAGCGATAAGTCCTCAAAATTGCCCCGATCGCAAATTCTTCTTGTCATGTTAATATTACACCTCTGACAAAAATTAACTTATCAACTCTCCTCAATAGAGCGATAGATCCACAAACCCGTCAAGTTAACACCACACCTCTGATGACCAAATCAACTTATCGACTCTCTTCAATAGAGCGATAGGTCCATAAAATACTGTTAGGTTAACATAACACCTCTAACAGTCAACCCCCTAATGAACTTGTTAATCCTTTTTTTTAATAAGAATAGCAAGTTTTTATTATAAAATCCCCAGCGGATTAAAGATTTTCTGGAATTATCCTAGTGATAATAAAGAAAATTTTTGAATTTCACTTTAGGTGAAAATTTATGCCAAGTTAATACTATACCTCTGGCACTTCCAACTTTCTTTCGGTGTTTCAAGCCACACAGGAAGAAACGGCACAAAAAATCCATGCCTTTATGTAAGGGGGACTTTATCTCGATCCCTAATTAGAGATAAGTCTACGCCTAATACGCGTTGCCGGTTAATCTTTCGCCGTGAAAAAGACACCAGGATTCATGCCTAGGAGAATCTATCTCGACCCCTAAACAGAGATAAGCCTGCATCTAACACATGCTGCCGGGTGGGTCGTTCCCGTGAAAATGATCAAGTCTACGTATTCAACATCGTAGCACCAAAATCCATACCTTTCACGTATGGGGGACTTTATCTCGATCCCTAATTAGAGATAAGTCTGTATCTAACACATGCTGCCGGGTAGCCCCTACGTATTCAATATCGTAGCAGGTTGTTATTAATAACGCCAAAATCCATGCTTTACACGCATGGGGGACTTTATCTCGATCCCTAATCAGAGATAAGTCTACGCCTAACACGCGTTGCCGGTTAGTCTTTTCCCGTAAAAAATAACAAAGTCTATGTATTCAAAATCATAGCGCTAAGTCTAAGAGAGTTCATTCTTTTAGCACAACGTTACATGTGTAACGGACTTAGACAATCCACATGCTAGCCCGACTCAAACGGTAGTCGGTAAAGGCTTATCAAATCCGTTGATGGCTGAGGGTTTGCCAAAAATCCTATGCATGTTTGCAGGCCCATCAACTTAATGGATATAAACTGAGACTTGAATCAGATGAGCTAAAGACAAGTCTCAAAGACTTAGTCAAAAATGCATGAGAGCCACCTCCGCATCTCAAGTCGAAACGTCAAGGTCAGACCCGCGTTGCAAACAAGAAAACGCCGAGGTCACAACCGTATTCCAAATTCAAAATGCAAGGGATCCTGCGTGTCAAATCCTTTCAACCAAGGTGCCTTCGAAGCGAGTGCAAAGAACAACTCCTTTACGGCAAAGACTCTACAGCTCCAAGATCAGAGTTGAGATCCAAAGTATTCCGAAAATTCGTCCTAGTCAACCGCGAACTTTCGAAAACTTTGGAGGGGGTTCTGTAGGCTGTCTAAAAATCACAACAGATAGCTGATCCCCATCAAACACCGATGACGGAAGTTATAATCTGACGATATCCATAAGACTACAATTTGAGGACTTTCACGTAGATCGCTAAAGGTTACAATCTGAAGATCTTCATGACAACTGATGAAAGCTCTAATTCAATAGCCTTCACAATCAACATCTGGAGTTACAATTTGATGACTCTTATATTTTCAAGGAGCCAAGACAAAGGTTACAAGGTGACGATCTTTGCAACGCTCTAGAGACTACAAATTGACGGTCTCTTCATATTAAAACACAAATATCTCTCAAACCGTAAGGAATTTGGCAAAACTGACGGAGCAAACCAAACCCTATAAGGTTGGTTTGGTCGGCTCTGTCTCGTCGAGATAGCCAATTTTCATATATAATTCGTCCAATTCTGACTTACGGTTTGAAAGTTATGACATGTTCTTCGCAGCAAGTCATGTTCTAAAGTCCGTCTGCAAGACTGGACTTCGTCTGAACATTGGACTTAGCCTGAAGCTCGCCGAGCCCACCTGAGACTCACCTCTGCATCCAAGATTCAAAACGCAGAGGTCATCCCCGCGTTCTAAACTCAAAACGCAGAGGTCGTAGCTGCGTTCCAAACTCAAAACGCAGAGGTCATGGCCGCGTTCCAGATTCAAAACACAGAGGTCGTCGCCGCGTTCTAAACTCAAAACGCAGAGGTCGTGGCTGCGTTCCAAACTCAAAACGCAGAGGTCGTGGATGCATTCCAAACTCGAAACGCAGAGTTTGTGGACTTAAAACGCAGAGCTCAACTCTGCGTCCCAGGTCCAAAAACGCACAGTTCATGCAGAGCTCAACTCTGCGTCCCAACTCTGCGTTTCAGAGTTCACAACGCTGCGCGACCTGTGCATTTTCAGCCTATAACGTCCCAACTCTGCGTTTCAGAGTTCACAACGCATCGTGACCCGTGCTTTCAGCTACCCAAAATAGGCCCAACTCTGCGTTTTTAGTCTAAAACGCAGAGTTCGGCCCAGACCGCCCAGATTAGCGTTTTGACTCATTCAAAGCACTAACAGAACGGTTTCAAAACCGTTTTCCCCACGATTTGGGGAGCTGTTTAGGGGGGGGGGGTTACACCCCACTCAGCCCATTGAGGAGCAAATTAAGGGGGCGGTTACACCCCCTTAATCCCCTATAAATACCTCGAAACTCAATTGAGTTCAGATCCTTCCTTTTTTTTTGGGCAGCAAAGAAGAGATCTTCGGCTAGCTTTTGAGGGGAATTGTTGGAGCTTTGGAGACTAGCAACAGGATCTTCTTCATCCTTGGCTTACTAACCGATTTCGGTTAAATCAACTCGGTTAAATCAACTCTTTCACAAAGTTTTTCTAAACTCGCTCTGAGTTATTAACTCGTTAAGAGTTATTTTCAAACTTGCCACGCAAGTCCTCCACAATGTCAAATCGTGAGGAGAAGACCACGTTCCAGTGAATCAAGACGTTCGGATCGTTAACGGAGAGCAAACTCGACGCGAGCATTCGAGGGAGGCACTCCATCGCCACCGTAAAGAACCCAGTTTTAAACAAAGGGGAGAGTCAAATTTATTCTCCTCTCTTTTGTAATCAGAAAATTCAATTGTAACTGAGATTAAAGGAATAAAAATCAATTTTCCTTCATTTCTTTTACTGCAAATTTTTCCACAAACAAGTAAAAAATCAAATCTTCTTTTTTTGGGACGAGCTTGTGGGTTGTACAAGTCATCGATGTTCTTCTCATAGTGGAATCTCCCCTCACCCCTCCCGTGGACGTAGGCAAGTTTGCCGAACCACGTAAATCTCATGTCTTTACTATTTTCTAGGTTTTAGTGGTTTTGCAAAATAGAGTGATTTTACAAATGGGAAGTACAAATTAAAAAATTATTTTTATAATATGTTTATTATCATACTTATAAATATTTCCTAAAGTTTTATATTTTTCTGAATTTATTTGCTATTTTTAAATGCACTTTAAAAGTTAATTTTTGGACATGCACAGTCCCTATGCATGTTCATAAGTCGACTTATCAGGTTGAATAAGTCGACTTATGATTTACTCTTGAAAGTGCATTTAGCCTCTGCCAAGTCAACTTATATATCATAGCTGTTTGCGGTGAAAGTTGATTTCTTTATTACTGAATCTATTACACGTTTATCGATTACAGATTCAAAGTAAAATTAGTCTTTTTTATAAGACTTTCTTACACAATGAAAAAAAAATACAACTCTCTTCAAACAAACACAACGGGTGTTTATCGCCCGCTGCTTGCGTGGGATCTTAGCCTGTGACGGGGACGTTGATATCCGTGGACCACCGCCGATCAGATCTGATTGCTAAAAAAATCAGTCAGAGCTTCGTTGATTCGCGAAGGAATCAAGAAACCATAGCGCTTATCTCGGCAACGGCGAGATAATTGCTCTTCTTAAGATTATCGCAACGGGATAATCTTAAGGAACGGACCCGGAAAACTGCAGATCTGACGAGCTCCTCTTCTTTATGCCGACGAACTCGATTAGATCTCTGCTCCTCCTCCTCTTTAAAATTCATGCACTTTTGATCTTCAATCCGACAGGGCTTCACCAACGCTCGATAATTCCAGATCTCCAAAAATGAGGGCCTGAGGCTTGTATTTATAGGCTCGAGGAAGTTCGGGCGATTAAATTCGCATAAAAGCCCACTTTTAGGCCTGGAGACACCCTTGGGTGTCTCAGCAAGGCCGAGACACCCTTGGGTGTCTCGACCTTGGCCGAGACACCTTAGGGTGTCTCGGTTGGGCCGAGACACCCTGTGGTGTCTCAACTCAGCTGAGACGCTTCTTTTGCCCGCATGTTTGTCCGTTGCTTCCGTAACTTCTTCGTACGAACTCGGATTTGAATGATTCAAAGTACGTTAGAAAGCTAGCAAGGAGATCTACAAGATCCCATGATTGAATCATCTATGGAGTGGATGAGACACGAAGGGCGTTTCTCCTTTTGTAAGCGACATGAGGCTCCCGATCGGTTCGTGTCTCCGTCATTCTAAAATTCCGTTACTCCACATAGTTCGTTG
The DNA here is from genome assembly GCF_001876935.1 of Asparagus officinalis. Taxonomy (NCBI): domain Eukaryota; kingdom Viridiplantae; phylum Streptophyta; class Magnoliopsida; order Asparagales; family Asparagaceae; genus Asparagus; species Asparagus officinalis. The sequence goes on along the minus strand of NC_033795.1, from coordinate 18,182,749 downwards.
ATCCACTTTAGGCATTCATCGATGTTAATCAAGCTTCTGTGAATTGGATAGTAACGTTCATCATCTTTTCTTAGCACCGAGCCGTTCGTGGAGACCTATAGGTAATTTTCGATGCGTACAGATACCCCCTCCAAAGTATTCCAGACTCGTTTCTTTTATAGAAGAGGCTGGAATACTTTGGATGTGATTGGTCCAGGCTTCGGTCAGCGTAAAGGACCTGTAGTTAGCTTTAATTCTTGACTCCTTCGATTTTCAATCCATTCGATACTTTGACGAATAGCTGAAGTTCTTTCGGCGCTGTGTTTATTGTCTGGCCATCGTCGGAGTCTCGAATCTAGAACTGATGGGTTGAGTTTGGCTCGTGTCATTAAGTTGACTTAGAACTAACTACCTCCATAGTATGGTGCTAACTTAGGGTTTCAGATCGCTATATGCTGATTTTTTGTCACAACGCGTTAACCGGCGTTACCTAGGGTTACGTGTTGACCGGCATTGACCTAGGGTTTTGGATCACCCAACGTTGACTTTTGGTCGCAACGCGTTGACTGGTGTTAACACAGTTTATACTCGTACGTTTGCTGGAGTCTACACAGTTTAAGCTCTTAAGGTCTTGGAGCATGGCGATCCTAAATATCGGGTTACAGGACCAACTGTTAAAGCTGGTTCATCTGCATGTATAGATCATATCCTGAAGTTGTTGGATGCTCAAGTCACGAGACCAACTAGTGGAGCTGGTGCGTCAATGACTCGTATTTATAGAATTTTTGGCAAATTCTCAGCCATTAATGGGTTTGATTAGCCTTTACCGACTACCGTTTGAGTCGAGCTAGCATGCAGATTGTTTTAAGTCCATTCCGCATGTAACATTAAGCTAAAAGAGTTAACCCTTTTAGTGCTATGATATTGAATACGTAGACTTTGCCTTTCTTCTATGAAAAGACTAAACAGCGACGTGTATCAGACGTAGACTTAGGATTTTTGGCAAATCCTCAGCCATCAACGGATTTGATATGCCTTTACCGACTACCGTTTGAGTCGGGCTAGCAAGCGGATTGTTGAAATCCGTTCCGAATGTGACGTTGTGCTAAAGGAATGAACTTCCTTAGACTTGATGCTACGACTTCGAATACGTAGACTTCGCCATTGTTACGGGAATAGGCTACCCGACAACGAGTGTTAGGTGCTGACTTACCCTTACTTAGGATTCAGGATAAAAGTCCCCAGACTCGGATTCTGGTGTCTTCTTCAATCGGTAAAAGACTAAACCGGCAACGCGTGTTAGGCATTGGCTTATCCCTACTTAGGATTCAGGATAAAATTCCCCGTGCGTGTGAAGCACGGATTTTGGTGTTATGAATAACAACTTGCCACAATGTCGAATATGTGGGCTTTTGTCCCTTTTTTTTACGGTTAAGGACTAACCGGCAACGCGTGTTAGGCACTGACTTATCCCTTCTTAGGATTCGGGATAAAATTCCCCATGCGTGTGAGGCACGGATTATGGTGTTATTAATAACAACCTGCCACAATGTTGAATATGTGGTCTTTCGTCTTTTTTACGGTCAAAGACTAACCGGCAACACGTGTTAGGCGTTGACCTATCCCTACTTAGGATTCAGGATAAAATTCCCCATGTATAAAAGGAATGAATTTTTGTTGCTACAATGTTGAATACGTAGACTCGGTCGTTTTTACGGGAACGAACCACCCAGCAACGCTGGTTAAGCGCTGACTTATCCCTACTTAGGCTTCGGGATAAAATAACCCAGACTGGATTTTGGTGTCTTTTTTTAATCGGTGAAAGACTAAACCGGCAACGCGTGTTAGGAGTTGACCTATCCCTGCTCAGGATTCGGGATAAAATTCCCTGTGCCTATGAGGTACGGATTTTAGGAGTTGGGAATTGTGTCTTTTCCCAGGGTAAAGACGGACTAGAAAATGGAAGAGGAAGAATTTTATATTCTATCTTCCAACACTGAAGGGGAAGAATTTTATATTCTATCTCCAGTTGGAAAGGAAACTCGAGGTTGGATCTCCACCCCCAGAATCCGGAAAGATGAAACTAGGAGTGGGATCTCCACCCCGAGAATCAGAAAGATTCAAACAACCCTAACTTTTATAGGATTGGTTGTTTGATCCAAAAAGAATTCCTCATTTATTGAGGGGAAAGTCCAAAACCCTAACTTTTATAGGATTGGTTGTTTGATCCAAAAAGAATTCCTCATTTATTGAGGGGAAAGTCCAATTTCGACCCTAACTTTTATAGGTTTGGTTTTCCTCATTTATTGAGGGGAAAGTCCAATTTCGACCCTAACTTTTATAGGTTTGGTTGAAAAAGGAACAAAGGCAGTCTTTCGTTTATCAAAAGGGATGACTCGGTCTTAGTCCTAACTGTCTGTAGGTTTGACTAAGTGAGATTGGGAACAATCCTAACTTTTATAGGTTTGATTGTTCGAGTTGAAAGTGGACATCTCGTTCATGGAAGGAATCGAGAGAAGAATTTGGCTTTGGCCCTAACTTTTATAGGTTTGACCTGAAAGCAAAGAGAGTGGTATACCAGAAGCAATGAGAATGCCGACTCGTACTATCACTCAATGGAGGACTTCAATGCTAAGTGATTAGGACTTAACACGTCAAGCTTTGAAACTTGCCATGAATTGATGGATAGAAAATTTAGTGGACCCACCGCCTATTGATTTGATCAGTGGGGGATTTTGTGAGGAAAGGTTGATCTGTCGTCAAACACTAATAGGAGTTTTGTGAGGGAAGATTGATCCAACGAAGCGATCGAATCTCATCTCAGCAAAAGAGTGTTCAAAAATCACAGTGAGGGTTTAGTGTTTATCACTTTGTTTGTAATAATCAGGTTATCCCTAAGAAAATTACATATAGTATTTTTCCGGGAACTTCCCGTTACATGAATCATCCACTTCCAGCTTCTTCGTGAAACTGGGTTCATCATTGCATTCGGTTACATGATCGGGTTATCCTTAAGAATATTACATATAAAAATTCTCCAGGAACTTCCCATCAATGGTAGGAAACAGTTTAGACTCATATACCTATTGGAGTATCAGGGAGCAGTTTAACCTCATATACCGGTTGGAGGATTGAGAAGCAGTTTATACTCGTATACTCTTCGGAGTGTTGCCGTTCTCGTTTGGCTTATCCTAGCATTATGACGTCGGCTTCGACCAAGGTCTGGATACTATTATTTAAAGTAAAGCAAGCATTGGTGGGATGAAGGATTCTCCTGTGGTACGCGCAGTACCTCGGGTCCGCAGTATTGTTAGCTTCCTCCTGATTCGTGATGGGTGACAGCTTGATCTTGTTGTTTTCAAGAAGGGTCTCGAAGATGGTTAGACCGTCTTCGTCCTTGAATGAGTACTCTTTTTGGAGCCTCAGATCCGAAGTCTTCTGCTGTCTTCGGGGCTGCTATTGCGATGTCTGATTAACGTCAACAACTTTTGTAGGTACCATCCCTTCATCATGGGACACGAGACTCGAATTCAGAGGGTTAACCATCGGTTGGTTTCTTTCGACCTTCCTCCTTCTGAGGAAGCGTTCGGCCTGTTCTCCGCGCACCTTCAACTCTTTCCAGGTATTGAGCGGCTCTACTCCCATAATGTCCAAGATGTTAATGGACAAATTGTTATGATAAGTCTGCAAGACAAATTCCTCCGTGACGGGATCCTTGCAGTTCATTGCCTGATTGTGGAAGCGTTTGATGAAGGTATCCACCGACTCTCCGCCTTTTTGTTTCTCATCAAAGAGTGTCCTGATCGACACTTCGGCGTCATCATCGAAGAAATGAGCGAGGAACATGCTCTCCAGGTCCTTCCAGCTATTGATGCTTCCGGGCTTAAGACAATGGTACCAATCGAAAGCAGGCCCGCGAAGGGTGCCAACGAATGACCGAACCATCAAGGCTTCATTACCGGAGATCATACCCAAATGGAACTTGAAGTAGATCAGGTACTGAGAGGGCGAGCCCTTCCCGTCGAACAACGTGAAGTTGACCAAGTTGAACTTCGCTGGATACGGGATCGATTCCCATTCTCTTGGGTAAGAACACGGAATCCCGGTCTTCTTCACCTCTCGAGCAGACATCAGGGCGTCAATTTTGCTCTCGAGATCCTTCATCTTTTCATCCTCATCTATATCCTGTTTTGGATAATTTTCGAGAGGAATAATGCGGTCACCTCCAGTGTTATTATCTTTGGTGGAACCACCCCCAGCGTTGTTATCTGTAGGGGGTGCATTTGAACTACACCCAGTATTTTTGGAAGGTGCGTCGGCCATGATGATTTCGTCCACTTCTGGATCGCTGTCAATTGCGGCGTTTTGGGTGCGACGGCTGGATTCAACTCTGACTTGATTAGACAGAACCCGAATTTGTTAATCATGCTCTTTCCTCATTCGCATCATGACCATTTCCATTTCGAACTTGAAGTTCTCTTTTTGTTTGGCCAAGGCATCCTCAACCATTTTAGCGACCTCTTCTGTGCTAATCATCAACACTTCGCGGGATTGACGGTGAAAGTTGATTTCTTCATTGCTGAATCTATTACACGTTTATCGATTACAGATTCAAAGTAAAATTAGTCTTTTTATAAGACTTTCTTACACAATGAAAAAAATAAAAAAAATACAACTCTTTTCAAACAAATGCAACGGGTGTTTATCGCCCGCTGCTTGCGTGGGATCTTGGCCTATGACAGGGATGTTGATATCCATGGACCACCGCCGATCAGATCTGATTGCTAAAAAATTAGGCAGAGCTTCGTTGATTCGCGAAGGAATTAAGAAACCGTAGTGCTTATCTCGGCAACGGCGAGATAATTGCTCTTCTTAAGATTATCGCAACAGGATAATCTTAAGGAACGGACCTGGGAAACTGTAGATCTGACGAGCTCCTCTTCTTTATGCCGACGAACTCGATCAGATCTCTACTCCTCCTCCTCTCTGAAATTCATGCACTTTTGATCTTCAATCCGGCAGGGCTTCGCCAACGCTCGATAATTCCAGATCTCCAAAAATAAGGGCCCGAGGCTTGTATTTATAGGCTCGAGGAAGTTCGGGTGGTTAAAACCGCATAAAAGCCCACTTTTAGGCCTGGAGACACCCTTGGGTGTCTCAGCGAGGCCGAGACAAAACCGCATAAAAGCCCACTTTTAGGCCTGGAGACACCCTTGGGTGTCTCAGCGAGGCCGAGACACCCCGTGATGTCTCAACTCAGCTGAGACGCTTCTTTTGCTCGCACGTTTGTCCGTTGCTTCCGTAACTTCTTCTTCCGAACTCGGATTTGAATGATTCAAAGTGCGTTGGAAAGCTAGCGAGGAGATCTACAAGATCCCATGATTGAATCATCTATGGAGTGGATGAGACATGAAGGGCGTTTCACCTTTTGTAAGCGACATGAGACTCCCGATCGGTTCGTGTCTCCATCATTCCGAAATTCCGTTACTCCACATAGTTCGTCGATCCACTTTAGGCGTTCGTCGACGTCAATCAAGCTTCTGTGAATTGGATAGTGACGTTCATCGTATTTTCTTAGCGCCGACCCGTTCGTGGAGACCTATAGGCAATATCGATGCCTACAATAGCAAGTTGACTTATGTCATTTCGCAAGTCGACTTATGGCTTGTTTTTCAGCTTGTTGTTTTTCTTCTACAAGTCGACTCATGTGTACTGTAAAGTTGACTTATACCAAGTCGACTTATGACACTGTTAAGTCGACTTATAAATACGACCATTGCACAGTAATGGCTATTTCAAGATTCTGTTTTTGGTTGGGTTTTTTGTTATTTTCTTTGATTCTTGGGCTGGTTTCTTCAAGCCTATAAATACTCCTTTACATTAACTATTTCTAATAACCTAAAAAGGTTGTAAACAAGTTTTAAAAGAGTTTTAAAGTTTGATTAAGTTTGTTTCAAGTTTGGTGTTTGGTTTTCACAAAGAGGAGCTTACATCCTTGGTTGAGGAATTCATCATTAATCTTTTATCATCTACTCTTTGTGTTTATAGAGAAGTTTACCTAACTCAATTATCTAGCATTTTATTCTTGAATTTCATATTTATTTTATTGCTAGTTCTTTTTGAGTTAGATTTTATTTATACTCATTTATCATACACACATCCCTATTGAGCTTCTAGGATTACATACACTATATTGTGGGTTGTGGTGAGTGATATTGTGAGAGTGAGCTTCATTGTGTTCTCATTCATTATTAGAGAACAAATTATTATATTTGAGCTTCATTTGTTAGTATCACTTTGTAATACGTATTTACACCGAGAGGAGTGTGTGGTGAGGACGTAGTCGATTCCAAGAGGAGTGACGTCGGTAGTAAAACCTAGTGAGAGGTAGTAAAGCCGAGCACTTGAGGGAGGAGATACGTGATGACCAATATTTGAGATTGTAGTTTGTGTATGTATATTATGAGTGACTTGTAGAGTTTTCAGTGAACTAGAAAACCAAGTGTGTAGAGAAGTTTCAGCTTCTAAACCAAGTGTGTCGATATAGTGGAGATCTCCTCAAGGCGAGGAGCGGAGGCGTAGGTCAAGGGTTGATCGAACTCCGTGATCATATCTTGCATTTGAGTTTGCTTTGTGTATATTTATTTTATGCTTGTAATTTATATTCTTGCTCATAACTCATTCATATATCTTTTGCAAGAATTAATTAATCAAGAAAGTTTGTTTTAATTGGTATAAAATCGAAATTAGATTAGCATTGACCATATTCAACCCCCTCTCTAGGGTCTAACATACATCAATACTTCTGTAGGTAGTAAACCACTTTCTATTTGGATACATATGGTAAGAGCAACCCGAATCAAGAATCCACTTTCCGAAGATATCATCACCACCTGTGATGACATAACATTCCTTCTTTCTCCCTTGCTCTGAAATGTAGCTCGCCTCTTCCTTGCCTTCTCTCCTCTCAGTCTTGTTGTTATTTTTCTTCCCACTTTCTCTCTTATTTGGACAGTTGACTTTGAAGTGCCCTAGCTCAATGCATTTAAAACACGATCGTTCCGCAAGAGGTCTTGATTTTGATCTAGACTTTCCTCCCTTGCCCTTTTCTCGCTCATTGCCCCTTCCTCTAGCAGACAGTCCTTGTGCCTGTTCTTTGTTACGACCAGTAGCCATGTCACTAGTTGCAATCTTCTGAAGATCATCTGCTAGAACTGTCATTCTAGTCTCATACATCGTCAAATTGGCTACTACAAGCATCAGTATTTGCACTAGGTTCTTATAGGACTTCAGTAAAGAAAGAAGTAGTAGACGCGCTTGATCCTCATCTTCTATTGTCACATCAATATCCTTTAAGTCTAATATGATCCTATCAAACTTGTTGATGTACTCCCAGATTGATGAGCCTTCCTCCATCTTGTATGTATACAATTTGGATTTTAAGTAGATCCGATTTGTTAGACTCTTTGTTATGAAGGTACTCTCTAACTTTGACCACACGTCCGTAGCCGTTTCCTCTCCATCAACCAAGAAAGCAACGTCTCTCTCAAGTCATAGGATAATCGATGCTCGTGCTTCAAGTTCTAACTCTTCCCAATCCTCATCTGACATATCTTTGTGCTTCTTTTTTTTCCAACCAAAGCCTTATGCAATTTTTGCGAAATCAACAAATTTTTCATCTGCATCCTCCAATAGGAAAAATTATTAGTCCCATTGAATTTTTCAAACTCGTACTTTCCAACTTTATTTGTTTTACTTGTAGACGTCATTCTCCGCTTGTATTAATAAATCTGTTTTTCTCAGAAATTCTAACGAATACCTTGTATTCACCACACAATAATCAAGCACCATCTCAGATCAGAAATTCCCCCCCTCCAATCTGAATAAAAGGGCTCTGATACCAATTATTGGGAGAGGTCGACATGCCCACCCCGATGCGGAAGCGATATCACCTAAGAGAGAGCTCTGGCTTTTGTTGTCACGAAAGCTCAAGTCAACCTCTATATTCGCGTTTCACTAAGGAAACAAGAACAAAAGTGAAATATCTCAATAAAGTGAGATTACACTTTCTCTCAAGCATTCCTTTGGAATCGAATGCGAGGGAATGCTACAAGCAAGCCAACACTAACAGTAAAGATACGTGATTGTACGTGGTTCGGCAAACTTGTCTACATCACGGTAGGGGAAGGGGATTTTACTATGAGAGAATACCAACTTGTATAACCACAAGCTCTCTCTTTCTTCTCTCCTTCAAATCTCTCATACTTCTTCTTCTAAATCTCTCTTTCTTCTTCTCTCTATTTATAGAGAAACTAGAGACATGCTCCCCCGAAATATGCTCCATGTTTCGGTGATGGTCCTCCTGAAACATGCTCAATGTTTTGGACGGGGGGGGGGTCCCACCAAAACATGCTCCATGACTCTGGGGGTTCATAAAACAACATTAAACAGCCAGTATTGTGAGGCTTATTTCAATCAAACAAAAGCTATTCCAGAAAAAATAGTTCACCCTGTTAATTTTGGGTAAAATAACAGAAAATTAGCAAGAGGAGGCCAATTTAATACAATTCATTCTCTACGGTCTTACAACAAGGACTTAAATGAAGATCATACCCGGTTCAAGTTATTATCATAACATTTATTATTTAAGAGTGGAATAATAACTTATATTACTATTTTATTTCTTATACATTGCCTCGTTGTAGCTACTGCTACTTTTATATACGGTTTGTACTTGTATACTTTTGGGTTATTTCGTTTATTAATAAAAACACAGGAGATAGGTACTCACTGTTCAGCTTGAAAAGAATAAATTGACAACTTGCAGATAACCCCTTTTAGCTATACTTTATGTAGCACTTACCACCCTTCAATTCAGGAGAATTTTTTGAAGAGACCGATTTTGAAATTTTTTTAGCAAAAACGATCTTTTTGCTAAATATTTAGCAAAATCGACCTTTTTTGGTTAGCTCACCAAGGTTAGCCAAAAAAGAGGTCGATTTTGCTTAATGTGGGCTTCAAAATACACGAGACCAATAGCTCCATGTGTTTAAGGTTGGCTAATCAGTAGTTAAATACACCCCAGAATTCTTGGGGGACTAGTAGTCCCATGAGAATTCTGTGCAGTATCAGTACTAGTCCTATGGGTTTTCTGTACAGTAGCAAAAAACTCACTGGACCACTAGTCCCGTGGGTTTTACAGAGAGCCCAAACATGCATGCTTCTATTCCGACTTATATCCAAAATTTAAATTCACCTCATATATATCTCAACAGTATATGGAAAGCAAGAGTTCTTCTCATATGCTTTGACATTGTGGAGATGCATGTGTTAGATCGCGTGCTTAGAAAGTTTGGTTTGGCACAGCACGTTCCACAATAAGTTAAAAGAATAGAGAGAAAGGCCAACAAAGGTGGGCATCAGATAAACTAAAAAATGAGGGCCTAGAACTAAAAAATGTATAGATCTAAACAGTATATGATTCAAGGTGCACATCATCATTACATTGCTAGATGGGCTGATCAGCGTTTCAGTATTGTGGAGCAGACTAATCCTCCTCTGTAGGAATCAAATTAAATCATATGGTATTGGCGGGTTACCAAAAGATAGAGAATAAATTACCACAGCTCTAATCGATGAACACGAACAACATGCACAACAAGGGAGATATGTCTCAGGGTGTGTAGGTGAGAGAGAACTTGTAAGTAAATTACGTAACTACAAACAATTTTCCATTCCTTGCAAGTTTTTTTAATCCATGCAACATTCTTTAAGTCAGGTTATATTAATTCAATGTTTATAGATTAAGCTCAAGGGGTTTGTATACACTTAGCAACTTAATCCATGTGAAGGAACCTTTCAAGATACAAGATACAATTACACATGGATAAATTTGGATTGTAATTATATTATAAAGAAAATAAAGTCATAGAAAAGTGATATTTATGCAAGAAATATTGGTTGAGTGACACAATAATTTATATGTCTTTATTTGATATTTAT
>NC_033795.1:18149637-18172744 GCF_001876935.1 Asparagus officinalis | reverse complement strand
TTACGTAATTACAGATAGATGCTATGGATGATATTGATGGCATTGCAAATGAGGGCCTAGAACTTTTGGTCACAAGAGATTTTGTACATACTTCTCTGTATCAGCGAATAGTATAAAGGGTTCGTAGAGCTTTTCATCGAACTTATGAGGATCTTCATGATGGTCGCGAGATGGCGCAGGAGGATCTCTTATATGCACGCTAACCAAATAGACGAAGATGAGGTGGATCTTGCATGCACGACAATGAAGCTAGTCCGTCATAGCCGCACATGCAACCGGAGAGCGAGCTCGTACAAGCTCAAGTTGATAGAGGACGATGACGATCTGAACAGGTACGAAAAGGGAGAAAATAGGGAAGGGGTGGACTTTTAGGTTTATGTGATAGTTTAATAGATTTTCTGCTTGGACTCTATTTGTAAATAAATATACTTGATATATTTGGATTTGTGGTAATATTTTGGTTTATGGATATAAAATGTGTTGTCATGGATTGTTATCTATTGTGTTGTGATGTTTTAGATTGATTATATATGTTTTAAGTTATAATTATTTCTTAAAATTTATAAGTTATATAAGGATTATATTGTTTAGATATGTATATGACGTGGATTTAAATTTTTTGTGCACATGAAATATTATATATACGTAGGATATAAGTCTGAATAGAAGCATGCATGTTTCCTACATGTTTGAGGCTCTCTGTAAAACCCATGGGACTAGTAGTTCCGTAAGTTTTCTACTACTGTACAAAAAAACACACGGGACTAGGAGTCCTGTGGATTTTCTGGTAAATACACGAGACTAGTAGTACCGTGTGTTTTCAAGCCCATATTTTAGAAAATCGACCTTTTTTGGCCCAAGGATGGACAAAAAGATCGATTTTGCTAAATATTTAACAAAAGTGTTATTTTTGCTAAATACTTTTTTAAAATGAGTCTCTTTCAAAAATTTTCCCTCACTTCATAAGGGAGGGCTTATCTGCAATTTATCCTACTCAAAATGTTAATCCAGGGGTGACGAGTGTTTTAAATACCACAAGATAATTCTAGGGTTTTCAAAATGAATCAAACAATAATTAACACTAGAAAATTAATCTAATACACATGATTAATACAAAGTGGAAATTAACAATAGATGCGGAAGCGTACCTGGATCCATGAATTAATTTGTAGAAAATTGTCGAAGGGGTTGAGATATTCTAATCTGGATGGCCTCTCCAAAATTCCTCTCTAGATGGGGGTGAAGAGAAAATTGAGAACGTGCCATTAGATTAGGGATCATAACCCATTAAGTAGTTATTACAATTTCTAATTTGGCCCCTCATCAAATTAGAAATTATAATTTGGTATCCACACATTTGGCTCATGACACATTCAATACCCATTTACCTAATTTATCTGATTGATCACTTTATGCGGGTCAACTTTAAATGATAGCACTACACACTAATATCACATATGTGTCCACAATTTAGATTTAATCCAATAATCTCTCACTTGGGCACCATATGTTTTCTTAAAGTGTGTACAACCTTATGAGCTCAAAAATTGCTATCACAAATAAGGGTATTTCCAAACAATCTCGTCCATTAACTGTATCTATATAGAATCAAAGCTACCTTTGTCACATTTATCATGACTAAACCCATCAATGGTCATATATACCAATACAGTCAAATGACATAGATCAATCATGGATATGTAGCATGAAAATTACATACAATGTGATTTGCACATGTTTATTTCCAACCGGTCCTATCTTAAACTTTAGTGAGGTTAATACTAAACATAATGTAACAGAGTGTATAGACTGAATACTTTATTCTGATTAGAAAAATAACCAAACATAAATATGTCCAAAATACACATAAAGCAATATAAATACAAACTCCCACTAAAACATGATATCCTCAAATAACACAATAACCATATGAGCAGTGTGCTCATGAAAGAACTTGGATGGCAATCCTTTTGTAAGCGGATCTGCTATCATGAAGTTTGTCCTAATGTGCTCTATGGATATCTGTCCACTCTACACTATTTCTTTCACAACTAGGAACCTAATGTCAATGTGCTTTGACTTAGTCGAGTTCCTGTTGTTATTGGAATACAGTACTGCTGATTTATTATCATAAAACAACTTGAGTGGTCTTTCAATATTTTTCAGAATACGCAGTCTAGTGACAAAATTTTGCAGCCATATTTCACGATTAGATGCCTCATAGCAAGGTACAAACTCTGCTGTTATAGTAGAGGAAGATACAAGTGTCTGTTTGACACTTTTCCAGAATATAGCTCCTCAAGCTAACATATAAATGTAGTCTGATGTAGATTTTTTGCTATCTTGGTATCCAGTAAAATTAGAATCAGAGTACCCAATGACCTCCAACTGTTGTGATTTTCTGTATGTGAGCATATAATCTTTTTTTCTCCGTAGGTACCTCATAACCCTATTGGCTGCTATCCAATGGTCCATACCAGGGTTGCTTAAATATCTTCCTAACATACCAACAATGTACGCAATATCTAGATGCGTACACACTTGAGCATACATTAGACTCCCTACAGCTGAAGCATAAGGAATCATCTGTATTTCTTGAATTTTAAGGTTATCTTTAGGGTACTGATTAAGACTGAACTTGTCTCCTTTAGCAACAGGGGTGTCACCTGGTCCGCAATCTTGCATGCCAAACCTTTAAGTACTTTATCGATATAGCTCTTTTGTAATAATCCAAGTATACTTCGAGAATGATCTCGGTGTATCTGAATTCTTAATATAAAAGAGGAGTCTCCAATATATTTCATCTTAAAATTCTTTGATAGAAATCTCTTGGTTTCGTGCAACATGCTTATATCATTGTTGGCAAGGAATATGTCATCAATATACAGAACCAGAAAAATATACTTACTCCCATTGAATTTGTGATATACACAGTTATCAATAATATTCATATCAAAACCAAACGAGATAATTACTTTTGAAACTTATGATACCATTGACGAGGAGCTTGCTTGAGTCCATAAATGGATTTTCTTAATTTGCAAACTATATTCTTTGAGTCTCCTAACACAAAATTTTCCGATTGTACTATATAAATCGTCTCATCAATGTCACCATTGAGAAACACAGTCTTAACATCTATCTGATGTAACTCAAGATCAAAATGAGCAACAAGTGTCATGATTGTTCTAAAAGAATCTTTCGATGAAACCAAAGAGAAAGTCTCTGTATAATCAATGTCTTCCTTTTGAGTATAGTATTTAGCTACAAGACGTGCCATATACCTCTCCACATTATCATTTGCATCCTGCTTGGTTTTTAATATCCATTTACAACTAATTAGTTTTGCACCTTCTGGCAATGGAACAAGTTCCCAAATCTTATTGTCTTGCATAGACTTGTACTATTCATTCATGACATCGATCCACTTTTGAGAGTTAGAACTTTTCATGGCCTGATAAAAGTTAATTGGATAATCTTCCATCATTCCATTATTTTCCTTATGTTCTTGGAGAAATATATTATAATCATTCGGAATAACATTTCTCATTTCTCTCGTGGATCTCCTTAATAGCACTGGTTCTTGAAGTTGTTGAGTTTGTTCTTCTGAAATAGGGAGTTGTTCAACATTGTCTTCTTGAGGTTCCGAATTCATTTTTTGATCAATAACAGGTATAGAAACCAGAATATTGTCATAAGTGACAGTATGGATTGTGTTTGAAGCTAATTCCTCCTTAAAAGCAATGTCTCTAACCTTATTTCTCCCCTCAAACTTAACATCCTCAAAGAATGTTGTTGTTCTCGTCTCAAAAATAGTTATGAGTGTGGTATCATAAAACATATAGCCCCTAGATCATTCAGAGTAACCAATAAAGTAGCTGCTAACTATTTTGGAGTCTAATTTTTTTATTTGGCCTATAAGACCTTGCCTCAGCTGGACATCCCTAAATGTGAATATGCTTTAAACTAGGCTTTCGACCTATCCAAAGCTCATAAAGTGTTTTTTTAGCTATTTTAGTTGGTACTCTGTTCAGAATGTAAGCTGCTATCTTTAATGCTTCTCTCCAGAGTGGCTCTGGTAAAGTAGAATGAGCAATCATACTCCTTACCATATCCTTAAGAGTCATGTTTTGTCTTTCAGCTACACCATTCATACTAGGTGATCCTAGCATGGTGTACTGTGGGACAATACCGCATTCCTCTAGGTATTTAGAAAATGGTCCTGAATATTGTTCACCTGAACCATCATATCTGTCGTAGTACTCACCACCATAATCAAATCTAACGGTTTTAATCCTTTTGTTGAGTTGATTATCAACTCCAGCTTTAAAAGCTTTGAATACATCCAGAGACTCAGATTTCTTATGAATGAGATACAGGTACCCATAACGTGAGTAATCGTCTATGAATGATATAAATATTATTGACCATTCCAAGATGTCGTAGGGAATGACCCACAAATATCTGTATGTATCAATTCTAAGATATCTGAAGATCTGTTGGCTCCTAACCTCTTAACTTTGGTCTGTTTCCCTTTAAAATAGTCAACACATACATCAAAATCAGTAAAATAAGGGGATCCAAAATTCCATCAGACACAAGATGCTCAACTCTACCTTTTGAGATATGACCCAAGTGCTTATGCCATAATGTTGCTGAATTTTCCTTATTTAATTTACGCTTAGTACTACGTGATTCCACATGTAAGGTTTCATTATAAGAAGCAATTGTATCAAACAAATATAGGTTGTCATAAGTATTCAAGAAACCAGTTTCCATAATATTTGAATTTAAAGATAAACTAAACAGATTGTTTCCAAAAGAACAATAATAACCTGATTTGTCCAATACAGAAACAGAAACCAAATTCCATCTAAAAGACGGTACGACAAAAGTATCTTTCAAATCCAAATAGAAACTAGTTCCTAATAACAACCTAAAGTGCCAAATTCATTGCATGTCTACTGATTGTTCATCACCCACAAAGATGTGTCTTTCACCATCACTTGGCTTTCGATAGCTTAGGCAACCCTGCATATAAACACTTATATGAGTAGTAGCACCATAATCTAACCACCAAATGTTTCTAGGCACTAAAGCTAAATTAACCTCAGAACAGACCAAAGTAAGGGACATACCCTTCTTGACACGCCAAGCATGATATTTGGTACAATCATTCTTTACGTGTCCAGCCTGTTGGCCTTCTTGTTTTGATGATGTTTAATAAATAATTTACAACTAATGTTGTTTGTCTACTATTTGTGTTTTCGTATTTATTCTAGGAAAACAACGTGTTGGAGGATGGATGGAATAGAGCTTCAATGATCATATCCAAAGGAGGTTGGTGGAATATCGGTGAATCTTATGCAATTCAAGTTCAAGATCCAAGTTCAGCTTCATCCGCATAGTGTTCCAAGTTGAGCTACATTGGAGATCAAGATCTAGCTTGGATAATTTAGTTTATGTGTTATATTATGTGTGTTAAGTACGTTAAGCTCAATATCATATACACACACATTTATTGGTTTCCTTGTATATATATGTAGTCACATATATATACAACACAAGTTTTGGTTTTCATGTTTATAAATATGAAATTACATATTTATTATTGTGTTTTAGTATATATTGCATAGAATATGCAATTTTGTGAAAATTCTATATTCTTAGTTTTTGGACTTAACAATAATCATATACATATTTTATTAAGTCTATATAATCATTGTGCAAAGTTTTAAAACATGATTTAGCCTAAATGTCAAAATTCATATGTTTACATTTTCGTGTTTTGGACTATTTTGCAAAATGATGATTTTTCACAAATGGGAAATGCAATTTGGAAAATTCTTTTTGTAACATGTTCATTTACATGTTTATATACATTTTCCAAAGTTTTATTCTTTTTGGACTTCATTTGTTATTTTTAACAATTTTCCAAAGTCACATAAATTAGCTTTAAAACCAGTTTTTTTGTAGTATCAGTTATCGGTCGACCGCATCGGTCGACCGCTCATATGTTCAGTCGGCAGTGGGCAGCAGAGAGTTTGTCGGTCGACCGCCGCGGTCGACCGTGAGCTCAAAATTTTCATCGGTCGACCGTACCGGTCGACCGAATAAGTCTCTGTGCGTTTTCTCCGTTTGGAACCTGGATCGCGGTCGACCGCGAAAATTTCCGGTCGACCGCCGCTCTGTTAATTCTGTTTCCAACGGATATTTTTGTTACTGTTGTTGGGGTTGTTTTTGGGAACTTTGGCTGAGATTTCAAGTGGGTATAAATACCCTATTGTTGTTCTCTTTCAATGTAAGCTAAGAAGTTTTTAAACAAGGGTTTTAAAAAGAGTTTAAGCTTGTTTAAGCTTGTTTAAGGGTTTAGTTTAAAGTAGTTTTAGCTTTCACAAGTGGAGGAGATTATCTTCTTGTTTGTGCCTCAAATCTCCATCTCTCCATCTTGATCTAGAGAAGTTTTCCTAAACTCAACTCTAGCTTTTATTTATAATTATTTGTTAATTATCATTTCTATTAAAGCTAATTTTATATTGAGTTTAGATTTGATTTTATCTCATTGTTACACACACCCACTTGAGCTTATTGTATTTGCATTCATAATATATTTGGGGTTGTTTGAGTTGTAACATTGAGTGTGAGCTTTCATTGTGTTCTCATCCATAGTTGAGAACAATCAATTATTGTATTGAGCCTAATTGTGAGATACACATTGTAATACACTTGTACACCGAGAGAAGTGTGTAGCGAGAGTCGGGGATCGTCCCAAGAGGAGTGGTGTCGGTTGACGAACTTAGGGAGAGGTTGTAACCGAGCACTTGAGGGAGACACGTCTAGTTCAACACTTAGTGGGTGTAGAGTGGGATTGCATTAGTGTGTTGTTGTGAAGTTTTCGGTGAACTAGAAAACCGAGTGTGAGGAGTGGACGTTGATCGGTGATCGTTGAAAACCGACATAGTGTGGTTGTAAATGTTATTCGGGTGAACGTAGAAAACCCGGTTGTGATAGTGGATTTCTCCCCGGGAGTGGGGAGCGGAGACGTAGGACGGAAGGTCCGAACTCCGTGATCATATTGCTTGTTTGAGTTTGTCTTTGGCGTATTTGTTTTTGCATTTATCTTATATCGCCAATTGTGCATTACTCATTTATTTCATCCACTATCTTGTTTAGATTATTTATCCTTGTGTTGTTTATATATCCTTGCATATATCTCTATCATATAGGATATATCTCATTGTTCATATTGCTTATCCTAGCTTATATTCTTGTTGTATTTCATACTTGCTAGGATAACTTATTAATTAATTTTAATTGGCATATAATCGGATTAGATTAGCATAAGACTCTAATCACCCCCCTCTAGGGTCTAACACAGCCTTGTTGCAAAAAAAGAAAAAGAAAAAAACAACCATGATCATCCTTATGTTGTTTCTTTTGAACTGGATCCTTAGCAGCTTTATTATCAGTCTTCCTTTTATTGTCCTTATCCTTAGAGGCACTGGTCAAATGAGCACTTTTTGTCTTATATTGCTTCAACCTGTCTTCCTCTTGCACACAGTATGAAATGAGTTCATTCAGAGTCAATTTCTCTTTTTGGCAGTTATAAGTGACCTTAAACTAATTAAATTGTGCAGGAAGAGACAACAGAACCAAATGCACCACTAACTCATCACATAGATCGAGTTTTAGTGCCTTAAGTTTTGATGCAATATGAGACATCTCCATGATGTACTCTCTGATATTTCCTTTGCCCTTATACTTCATCCAAATCAAGTAAGCTAAAAGCGTGCTTGTTTCTATCTTATCGTGTTTAGCAAAACGTTTCTCAATTTTGGAAATGAAATCTTTGGCTTTAGTAATCCCTTCGGATTTTGTGCCCCTGAAAGCTTCCGGAATGCCACGGCTGATGATCATTAGACTCATATGATTTGAATGCTCCCACCTCTCATACTCCTTTTTTGCATCAGGAATGCTATCCGCAGTGAGTGGTTGGGGTTGTTCAGTCCTTAAAGCAATGTTTAGATCCATGTAGCCAAGAACAATGAGAATGTTCTCCTTCCAAACCTTGAAATTTGTCACATTGAGCATGAGAATTAAGTTGATGTTAGCAAAAATTATAGCACTAGATGCATTAGCTGAATCACAAAACAAACAAACAAATAAAACAGGCTCACATTAGTTTTAAAATGCATAAAATTACAATAATAAATTCAAATAAAGGTAAATCCCATCTCAAGATACCGGGCACTACATCAATATTTCATCTTTGGACAAAATAGTAATTAGTAAGTGGTGTCTTGTTGTAGTAATCAAACACTGATAATAATAACATGTCAAATAATAGATATTTCTTTGGGTTGATTTATTATTCGCATATATACCCAATAATCATCACATGTTTATTACCACAGGTGCAAATGTAATTATTTAAACATCAATCTTACTTTGGGCCGATTAATATTTAAATGAATTACACACACACATAACCTTTTATATTTTAAAATTAATTAATCTCCACAATAGAGGTCACTTTGGCGACGTATCGTTTCAATCAATTAATTTCAAAATACATACAATATTTAAATTTAAAATTGTACCCAAAATTCTACCAAAATAAGCATCCAAAATTGAAGTGATCACTGGCCTACATGATCACATGCCCACACAAATTTAATTTGATCACAGGCTCACATGATGTCAGGCCCACATGATGACAGGTCCACATAATAATAACATGATTTTTTATGTAACTGATCACATGCCCATGGCCCATGTATTGAAGTGTTATTTTTATTTTTATTTTTTTTAGCTGATCACAGGCCCATATGGGCCTATGTAAGCTTTGCTGCTGCACCCTAGGGCTTCCGCCCTAGGGTTTCATGATGGTAGTGGCCGTCATGGCAGTTGCCATTGCCTGTTGCACCCCAGGTTCAGCCTCTAGCGGTTTCCTTGGTGAGGCCAGCGGCCCGCCCATGGCCGCTGCCATCCGCTCGCGGCTTGCCGACGGCTGCCGACCAATTTTTTTATTAATCAAAAGAATTACTCAAATAATAATGCTATACCAAATTGGTTAATCAAAGATTAGCCAAATAAATTTAATCAAGTTGATAAACCTTAACAGAATGATGTCATGGATTTTATCAAACAATTTAATCGAATAAAATTGATTAAAAGAATACTAATCAAATATTGATTAGATAAATGGACCTAAATTAATTGACGGTACCAAAGAAATTGGATAAAAAAACAAAATTAGATCAAAACCCCCCAATTAAATAAAAATCTAAACTTTTAGATCCCCAATTAATTCAATCAACAAAAAAAAGGAATCAACACTGTTGGCCTTCTTGTTTTGATGATGTTTAACAAATAATTTACCACTAATGTTGTTCATCTAGTATTTGTGTTTTCTTATTTATTATAGACAAACAACGTAGTTGGAGGATGGATGGAATTGCGCTTTAACGACGATATCAAATGGAGGTTGGCGGAATTGTGGAGTGAAGCATCATACAATTCAAGTTCAAGATCCAAGTTTAGCTTCATCCGCAACGTGTACCAATTTGAGCTCAATGAAGATCAAGATCAAGCTTGGGTAATTTAGTTTAGGATTTATATTATGTGTGTTAAGTACGTTAAGCTCAATATCTATACACACACATTTATTGGTTTCTTCGTATATATATATAGTTATATATATACATACATGTGTTTTGAGTTTTTATGATTATATATATGAAATTATATATTTCATATTTTCTATTGTGTTTTTGAAAACATTGCATAGAATATGCAATTTTATGAAAATTCTATATTCTTAGTTTTTGGACTTAACAATAATCATATACATATTTTATTAAGTCTATATAATCATTGTGCAAAGTTTCAAAACATGGTTTAACCAAAATATCAAATTTCACATGTTTACATTTTCGTGTTTTGAACTATTTTGCAAAATGATGATTTTTCACAAATGGGAAATGCAATTTGGAAAATTCTTTTTGTAACATGTTCATTTACATATTTATATACATTTCCCAAAGTTTTATTATTTTTGGACTTCATTTGTTATTTTTAACAATTTTCCAAAAGTCAAAAAATATATTTTCAAACTTGTTTTTTCTGTCATGATCAAGTGTTTCGGTCGACCGCACCGATCGACGCTCAATTGTTCATTTGTTTTCTGAAGCAGCAGAGAGTTTGTCGGTCGAACCGATGCGGTCGACCGAGAGCTCGAAATTTCCATCGTCGACCGCACCGGTCGATCGAAGAAGTCTCTGTCTGTTTTCTGAGTTTGGGATCTGAATCGCGGTCGACCGTGAATATTTTCGGTCGACCGCCGTGGTGTCAGATCAATCTTAACGGCTATTTTTAGAGTCGTTGCAGAGGTTTTTTTCTTGGTGTTTTTTCTTGTCTTTCTCTTTTCTTTGGGGTTTCATATATATACCCCCTTACCTCAGATTTTATAAGTAAGCAAGAGAATGGTTTAAAAGATTTTAACAAGAGTTTAAGCTTGTTTTTAAGCTTGTTTAAGGGTTTGGTTTAAAGCTATTTTGGTTTTCACAAGTGGAGGAGATTATCTTCTTGTTTGGGCTTCAATCTTCATCTCTCCATCTTGTTATCAATTGAGAAGTTTTCTAAACTCAAACTCTAGCTTTACATTTATATACTTGTTTGATTATCATTGTTCTTAAGCTAGATCTTATATTTGAGTTTAGTTGATTTGATTTTATTTACTCATTGTTACACACACCCACTTTGAGCTTATTGTATTTGCATACATAGTATATTAGAGTTGTGAGAGATTGTAACATTAAGTTGTGCTTTATTATGTTCTCATCTATTGTAGAGAACAAATTTATATTTTGTTACATTGTGAGTGTTGTAAGGTTTTCGGTGGGACAAATTTTTAAAAACAACCTTTTTTCAATTTATTGTGCAAAAACGATTCTTTGAAACAATAATGAGCAAAACCGACCCTTTTCAACAGAAAATGGTCGGTTTTGCTGGAAAAGCACTAAAAGGAAGTGCACGGGACTAACAGTCCCGTACACTTCATTTTAATGGCTTAAAATTGCGACTGCCCAACTCCCTCCCTCTCTCTCTCTCTCTCTCTCTCTTCATCTATCCATCAACCAGCTCCTCTCTCTCGTTTTCTCTCTCTCTTCAAGCTAACCTAAGAAGCCCCAGCCCAAGCTCCGCCTCAAACCCATCGCCGGCCACCCCCTGAACTCCGAACACCACCTCGTCGTCGTCACTGCGATGGAGTTGCGGTAGTCTGCAACGGATTTTGAGGGCTTGCGGAGGGGTTTTGGGGGTGTTTGGGGCCATCTTTGGATCCAGTTGTTAGTGGGTTGGGATAAATATGAGATTTTGACATCTGGGTTTTGATTGATAACGGGGTTTGAGTGGGACTTCAGGGTTTTTGTGAATTTGCAGCGGAGGAGCTGAATATGTGGATGCAATTGGAGGCGATAGAAGAAGTGGAGAGAGTCGAAGAGAGATGAAGGATAAAATTGGAAGCCCTCCGACCACCGCTCAATAGTCCCCGTCACCTCAGCCTTGAACTCCACTGCCTCCCCCTCAACTCCTCCGAGATCCGCCCCGACGAGATCCGCCTCAACCACAGTCACGATTTTAGTTTCACTGTGAAAAGGAAGTGTACGGGACTGTTAGTCCCGTGCACTTCCTTTTAGTGCTTCTCCAGCAAAACCGACCCTTTTTTGTTGAAAAGGGTCGGTTTTGCTCATTATTGTTTCAAAGAGTCGTTTTTGCACAATAAATTGAAAAATAGGTTGTTTTTAAAAATTTGTCCTTTTCGGTGAGATAGAAAGCCGAGTGTGTTGTGAAGTTTTCGGTGAACTAGAAAACCGAGTGTGAGGAGTGAACGTTGTTCGGTGAGCATTGAAAACCGACACTGTGAGGTGTAAATGTTATTCGGGTGAGCGTAGAAAACCCGGTTGTGATAGTGGATTTCTCCCCGAGAGTGGGGAGCGGAGACGTAGGATGGAAGGTCCGAACTCCGTGATCATTTGATTGTGTTTGAGTGTGCTTTGGCGTTTATTTATATTTGTGCTTGTTGCTCATATCGCCATTGTCTCATTATTCATATCATCCTCTATCTTGTTTCATATTGTTTACCCTTGTGTTAGTTTATATATCCTTGCATATATATTTTATTATATAGGATATATCTCTTTGTTTACATTGCTTATCCTAGCTCATATATCTTGTGGTATTTCATACTTGCTAGGATAACTTGTTAATTAATTTTAATTGGTATATAATCGGATTAGATTAGCATAAGACCCTAATCACCCCCCTAGGGTCTAATAATTGGTATCAGAGCTTGGTGCTCTTTGATTTAGGTCTAATCGTCTTGAGTTAAAGATCCAAGTTAGCTTATTGTGCTAATCTAATTTTGAGCTTTATTTGTATCTTGCTTGCCTTTTATATTATGGATATGCATGGTTTAGGTTATGCCATTAATATTGCTCCTAGATTAGATAATTTTTCCTATGCCCAATGGTGTGTTAGATTTAAACTTTTTGTTCAATCTAAACACTTTGATTTATGGGAAATTATAGATGATGCTTATATTGTGCCCACTTTGGAGAAATCCAAGTGGAATAAGAATGATCATCGTATGTTTACAATGAACAATATTTTGCCTTTAACAAGTTGCAAAATGATTTTATTGATTTACAAAGCAAGCATGTTAGTTTAAAATCCGATCATGAGAAGCTAGCTTCCAATTTTGATATCATTTCCAAAGAAAATGTTGCTCTTAAAGAAAGTAATGATATGTTAAAATTGGAAAATGAGAAATTATCATCATCTATTGCTAGCCTATCTCATGCTAAGATTGATGCCATGTTAGAAGTAGAGAACATAAAGAATGATACAACTTCCTTTATAAATGATTATTTATGTTCTACTTCTAAAAATGCATATGTGCCTAAAAATGAAGATTTGAATCTTATGAAAAATAGTATTTCATCTTTATATTCAACTTTGAAAACATACATTAATAATCATAAGAGGCTTATGGATATGTATGCCAAGACTAAGTCAAAATCATCCACTCATTATGCACACATGTATAGCAAAACTTATAAGTGTTCTATTTGCGGCCGTCAAGGTCATTTAGCTAAGTTTTGTTATGATGCACACAAACATAAGAATTCTAATGTTCCTTGTGCATCTTATGTAGCTTCTTCATCTTGTACACTTACACATTCACATGCTCATTCTCACAAAGTTCATCATAAGCATGCTAGTGTGTTCAAGTGTGATTATTGTGGTCGTTTTGGTCATTTGGCCAAATATTGCTTTGATTTGAAAAGAAAATCTCATTTGACAAATGCTTCCAATAGACCACATATTTTTAAATGTGATATTTGTGGTAGGTTTGGACATATTGCTAAATTTTATTTTGATATACAAAAAGCTTCTAAATTGCAATATGTTCCAAATAGACCATTGTTTAAGAATGTTTCTCATTTGCAAAATAATTTTAAAAGAAAATCTTTATTTG
Source organism: Asparagus officinalis (assembly GCF_001876935.1). Classification (NCBI taxonomy): domain Eukaryota; kingdom Viridiplantae; phylum Streptophyta; class Magnoliopsida; order Asparagales; family Asparagaceae; genus Asparagus; species Asparagus officinalis. Next base: position 18,159,204 of record NC_033795.1, on the reverse strand, counting down.
CAAATGATTCCCGTGCACGAGCTAATGGTCCACAAAAACAAATGGATCTCTTTCATTGCACAAATTGCAATCGAAAGGGTCATTTGAGAGATTATTGCTTTGACCGTGTTAGTGAACCACATATGCCTAAGAGGGTTCATAACCCTAGGGCTTTGAGCTTAAATGATAGGGGTCATGTCCCTAAATCTTTTGGTACCAAGAGTTCTTGGGTACCAAAACAAATTTGATTTTCAAACTAAGAATTTTAATGTTTATATGTGTTATTATTAGCTCAAGAGCTAGATATGGTTGCCTCTCTTGATTTTTTAAAATCAATGATGATTTGGTTTTATGTTCTTATATGATTTACTTGTGATTTATGATTTCATTGGTTAATTTGTTTTCATTTGAAAACCTTTTATATGATTTTCATGTTCCTTTTCTTTTGATTTCATAAATCTATTTTTGATCTTTATGTTTTTGTTAATGAGACACTATTTTTATATTAACCTTTGATATATTTTTTTAGCATGCTCTTATCTATGCTTGCTCACATATGTTTGCCATGATCTTCATTGCATATATTTTATATGACATTTTGATAGGGGGAGCAATCCCTATATTTGTTTTATACTCACCCATGCTCATATGTAGGGGGAGCTTTCGCTCTCTTTCATCTATATGGTTTTCCCCTTTTTGATGTTGTCAAAGGGGGAGAAATATTATGAGTATATTCTTTCTTGTTTAGCATATATCTCTTTTTGTAAATTGTTTGTCATCATCAAAAAGGGAAGATTGTTGGTCTTCTTGTTTTGATGATGTTTAACAAACAATTTATCACTAATAATGTTTGTCTAGTATTTGTGTTTTCTTATTTATTATAGACAAACAACGTAGTTGGAGGATGGATGGAATTGCGCTTTAACGACGATATCAAATGGAGGTTGGCGGAATTATGGAGTGAAGCATCGTACAATTCAAGTTCAAGATCCAAGTTTAGCTTCATCCGCAACGTGTACCAAGTTGAGCTCAATGAAGACAAGATCTAGCTTGGGTAACTTAGTATAGGTTTTATATTATGTGTGTTAAGTACGTTAAGCTCAATATCTATACACACACATTTATTGGTTTCTTCGTATATATATAAATAGTTATATATATATACACAAGTTTTGGTTTCTATGCATATATATAGTTTTATATATATACATGCATGGTATTGGGTTTTCATGTTTATAATATGAAATCACATATTTCATATTTATTATTGTGATTTGGTTTATTTACTTAGATATGAAACATATGAGTATTTGTGAAAGCAAAATGGTTTCATTTTTTATTGTATTTGTAAAAATATTTTATTCTTAGTTTTGGACTTAACAATAATCATATACATATTTTATTAAGTCTATATAATCATTGTGCAAAGTTTCAAAACATGGTTTAACCAAAATATCAAATTTCACATGTTTACATTTTCGTGTTTTGAACTATTTTGCAAAATGATGATTTTTCACAAATGAGAAATGCAATTTGGAAAATTCTTTTTGTAACATGTTCATTTACATGTTTATATACATTTCCCAAAGTTTCATAATTTTCAGAAGTCAAATGAATATTTTACAAATTGTTTAAATGTGTCAAAAACCTGTTTTTTATATATGTCAGTTTTCGGTCGACCGAACCGGTCGACCGAACCTGACTTCTCGTGTTCACTGGGCGACAGAGAGTTCGTCGGTCGACCGGTCTTCTGGGGACTTTTCTGTCATTTGTTTTGGGTTTTGGCTGAGTTTTTTAGAGGGTATAAATACCCCTTTGCTGTTTTCTTTCAACTAACAACTAAGAGAGTTTTAAAACAAGTTTAAGAAAGTTTTAATCAAGGGTTTAAGTTTGTTTAAAGTGTGTTTATAAGCTTTTAAGCATTTGAGTGTTTTGGTTTTGTGAATCAATTCCACAAGAGCTTGAGGAGATTATCTATTGAAGTTTGAGCTTCCAACTATCCTCCCTCTCCATCTTGTTATCAATTGAGAAGTTTTCTAAACTCAAACTCTAGCTTTACATTTATATACTTGTTTGATTATCATTGTTCTTAAGCTAGATCTTATATTTGAGTTTAGTTGATTTGATTTTATTTACTCATTGTTACACACACCCACTTTGAGCTTATTGTATTTGCATACATAGTATATTAGGGTTGTGAGAGATTGTAACATTGAGTTGTGTTCTCATCTTTTGTAGAGAACAAATTTATATTTTGTTACATTGTGAGTGTTGTAAGGTTTTCGGTGAGATAGAAAACCGAGTGTGTTGTGAAGTTTTCGGTGAACTAGAAAACCGAGTGTGAGGAGTGAACGTTGTTCGGTGAGCGTTGAAAACCGACACTATGAGTTGTAAACGTTATTCGGGTGAGCGTAGAAAACTTGGTTGTGATAGTGGATTTCTCCCCGAGAGTGGGGAGCGGAGACGTAGGACGGAAGGTCCAAACTCCGTGATCATTTGATTGTGTTTGAGTGTGCTTTGGCGTTTATTTATATTTGTGCTCATTGCTCATATCGTCATTGTCTCATTATTTATATCATCCTCTATCTTGTTTCATATTGTTTACCCTTGTGTTAGTTTATATATCCTTGCATATATATTTTATTATATAGGATATATCTCTTTGTTTACATTGCTTATCCTAGCTCATATATCTTGTGGTATTTCATACTTGCTAGGATAACTTGTTAATTAATTTTAATTGGTATATAATCGGATTAGATTAGCATAAGACCCTAATCACCCCCCCCCCTCTAGGGTCTAACAAACACATATACCGAAAATTAAAACTTAGATCAAGAACCCAATTTCTTCCTCTTAAATTTTAGATCCTCAAAGAATTAATCATGGTGCGCTCTAATACCATTTGTTGTAAATACCACAAGATAATTCTAGGGTTTTTGAAAGAATCAAACAACAATAAACCCTAGAAAAATAATCTAATACACATGATTAATACAAAGAGGAAATCAACAATAGATGCGGAAGCGTATCTGGATCCATAAATTAATTTGTAGAAATTTGCCGAAGGGGTTGAGATCTTCTAATCTGGATGGCCTCTCCAAAATTCCTCTATAGAAAGGGATGAAGAGAAAATTGAGAACGTGCCAATAGATTAGGGACCATAACCCATTAAGTAGTTATTACAATTTCTAATTTGACCCCTCATCAAATTAGAAATTATAATCTGATATCTACACATTTGGCCCATGACACATTCAATACACATTGACCTAATTTACCAGATTGATCACTTGACGCGGGTCAACTTTAAAGGATAGCACTACATACTAATATCACATATGTGCCCACAATTTAGATTTAATCCAAGAACGAGTGCTACTAAATCAACTAAAATACTAATACAGTGGTGGCAAGTGCTAGTAAAAAAATGTTGAGGGATGCTACACACTATTGAAAGTCAATATGAGAGGGTCCATCTGCAAATTATCCTCAATAAATTTATCGAGGAAAATGTTAAACAATGAAATACATGCATAGAAGAACACAGCAAATAAATAAATATATACTTAGTGCAGAATAAAGAATCAAAACTAAAGTATCCGAATACTTGAGTTAAGTTTCAATGGATCTAACACTGATCGTGAATTGCAACGCAAAACAATCACAACTAAAGTGTAAATGATTAGCAAAAGGGAAGTGAACATGAAATTAAATGAAGAATATAGGGATAGAAAGCGTTACTTCAAATAACCAAATCTGAGAGCAGAGCTGGGCCGGGGAAATGGAGAAACTTTGGAGTTCGGGCTTTGTGGCGGAAATTGTGGAGGCGACCGCGCTTTATTATGTGGGCTTTGTTAGGGCTACAAATGGGCTAACTTCATGAGGTATCTAAATCCGAAATAGCTAGCTCTTTTGTTAACGTGCATTGAACGTTCTACAAGCAGTGACAACGAATATATTATATATAATTACCAAAATATTATCAAGAAAAATTGCATCTGGTTACTTAAGTTCACCAGAGGCAGAGGGCCACCCACCGCTGGTGATTCGGTTGGGTGATTTCAACATATATGGCCCCCATAAGCTTGGAGGATGGGGTTTAAAAAAAATAATAAGTTCACTACTGCAGGATCTAGATCACCAGCTAAGTTTTCTTCTATAGTGTCTCAACTACTACATGTGTTCAGACCACACATATACATACATACATACTAGATTTTATGCACGTGCATGCACATGATTAAATGTCATCATTAAGTATTTTGATTTATTTTTTTACTAAAATTTATTCCCCGATTTTAATTAATTTAATAGTTTCTGCTCATTTATGTCTCTAAATTTTAGCATTACGATTATTTATTTTATTTAATGTTTGTTTGAATGAGCTATTCCGAATTTAAATTTTAATGTTGATAATTAGATTGACAGGCCGGAAATAAATGTATCCAAAACCAATTTAAATTTTTATGTTATTTATACCGACATTGATAGACTTGGTAAAAAAATCATAAACTAAAAATTAATGCTAACTCTAATATACTTGTATAAGATAAAAGCATCCACATAAGCATATAAATATACTAAAAAAGTTCATGAAAATTCATTCTAATGATTCCTAATTTTACTCAAAAAATTAAACTATATATTCTATAAATATTCAAAAAACATTACTGTCTTTTATTCCTTTTGTTTTATTTTTTTATTAAATCAAGATCAATCTTTCTCCACATTTATTTTTTCCCTGGACAATTCAAAAGTAGTGATTTTATCGTCTACATCGATTGTAACATCAGATTGGAGCTAGATTTCTTGTTTTGTTATCTTTTCCTGGGCCCGCTCATCTTTTGTCTTCTTATCTTACTTTATAAAAAAGTTAATGTATTTTCAAACACAAACTTTTGGAAATATAGACTCCGATTATTTTTCTGTTTAATGAGAATAAACGTTAATTTTATATATGTGCATTTTTTGTGTTTCTAATTTATTATTTAAAATAAGATTAGGAGTTACCTATTTTTTTCTCTACAATGAATTCTTCTATTGTGCATCCAATAAGAGTTTTTTTCCTGCATCAAATAATATTATCTTTGCTCTGTCCATGTCATTTTCCACGAGGATCTGAACTAAATTACTACATTTTCATCAATTTGCCTAATATTATAACATTAATACTTGATTTTAATATGTTTACTTCATGATGAAGGGATACTACTTAACATTGGTACTATGTCATCGGTGATTCTGTGATATTTATCATTTGGACACTCTTATTAGCATTTCTATCCACCTTCTTATTATAACATTTGTAAGCATAGAATCACAGGTTAACTCTATTATACATGGTAGTTATTTTTGTATTATAAGTGCAATAGCGTGTCATATATTGGTAAACTATATTTAGGTTTAATTGTGTGAATTTTTAGATAGGTATTGTAAGATCATACTCTTTCAAATATTGTGATAACTACATATATCAATAATTTAAATTTGTGTTGCATTTGTAAAGAGCTTTATTGGAGATGCTTTTGTCTTGACAGCTTGTTCTGAATGAGTCTTGTTTATTAGCTTTAAAATATAATATTTTTTTATTATTATGCTATATAGATATTTGCTTGGTTTACTTACCATTCTCTTATTATTATTTTTAATAAGTTGTATCTTTGGGTTAATATATATTATTGACATAATTTATGATGACATGCATATCTTCCTTACAAATTTAAGAAATATATAAGGTAAATTTTATGTTTAGTGGCTTTTAATAAGAATTTTAGTAATGGAATATGCTACCTTCGTATTTAAAGATATTGATATCTGAAAGTGCTATTATAGGCTTATCTTTGATCGTGTCTTCAAGAATTTATCCTTCATTAGTAGTCATCTTCCCCCAAATAAAGTTACACGCAGAATCATGCCACTGTATAAAAAATGTCAATGTTATTTTTTTACTTATGCTATTGTAAATAAGTATCATGTGCGTACCTTTTGTCCATTATAGTGATTTCTCTCCTCTTATCTAGCTTGTTATATGTCTTGCAACATGGTTAATCAATGACTTCACTTTAGTTTCCATTACAAAATATTTGTATATAGTTTTATATTAAATTTATAATTCCTTTAGTATTTGAAGAATAAAGTATAAAAATTTATATTACTTACTAATTTTTCTTGTATTTTCCATAAAGAATGTTTCTTTGATTGTAACCAAGTTGTTCAATATATTCTTTAAAGAACTTAATCGGTGCTTCTTTGATAGATATGCTTTTTGTCAATATCAATTCTAGTAACTTATGAATGTTTCCGTATTTTGGGTTTATTTCTTTCACTTCTCCATTTGAAATAAAAACAACTTATTTCTTTTAAAGTGTATCTCTAAACTTTCTAATAGTTTCTCTATACGTAGCTCCTTATATTTTTACGTTATAAATACTATTGACATGAGAGATCAATATTTATACATTATAATCTTTTATCAATTTTATATAATTTAGTCTTCTATCAATTAATGTTATTAGTAAAATAATATGCAATTTTTTTAATTTATACGGAGACATTAATTTCTAATGTCTTATATATATTTTAAAGTTTTATTCCTTAACTGGATATTTTTAATCTATTCTTATTACTATTTTTTACCATCATTAACTTAGACTACTTTTAGATGCTAAAAAAGGATTCTAAACTTTAAATTAGAAGTTAAATTTATATATCTTAATGAAAGGACATCAAATAACTATTTTTTTTTGCTAAGTTTAGAAATTTTAGTTTTTTGTGATTTAAAATTTTGAGGGTGTTCTGAAATCTTTAAAACATTGATAGGTTTTTAAAAAAAAAATTAAAATTTATGTTAGGTGCTTGTAATTTCCATGTTTCATATGCTGGTGATTACTTTTTAAATATTAGGATATTTCTTGCAACTCTAAAATGTTGAGAGTGTTTTTTATAATTATTAAAATTTTAGATTATTTTTTGCAAAATTTAAATTTCTAGCAATTCATTGATAATTTTCAATTTTGATTATGCTGGATATAAGTTTTGAAATTTCTAGTCATAAGTTTGAAATTCAGAACTTTTTGCAATTTTTAACTTTAGAGGGAGTATTCACAATTTTTCTAACTTTGAGATTATTTTTTGCAAATATTAAATTTTCAAGTGTCTGATGGTAATCCCTTGGTTCCATTTATATTATTTACAAAGTTTTAAAATTTTAGAATTTTAGGATGTTTTTTTGTAATTTAAACTTTTGAGGTTGTTCTTATAATATGTTTGTAATGTTGAGGGTATTAATTGCAAACTTGTTGTTTTGAGTTTTGAAAAGTTAGGGTGTTTTATGTAATTTTAAACTTTTGAGGTTATTTTGTGTAATTTTTGAAATGTTTTAGGTTTATTGTAATACTTCATGTGTTATAATATGTTAGCTATGTCTGATTTCTTAATTTTAATTTTTAAAATTGTTGAGTTATAGGTAGTTCACGTGGGATAAATATATGATATAATTAGTATTACGATAGATTAGGACAGGAGTCAATGAAATATGGCCAAAATAGTGAAGAGTAATACATGAGATAGAAAAGTCTTCCATATATATCCATAGTATATATAGTACAGCTATCTACAATATAATTAATACCGCTCATACGCGCCTACATAGTCCGTCACTACCTTAGGGCCCCCTCACGTTAAGCCCCTGGCCCCGCGCCCACCCACGAGAAAATGCGGACTTGGACAAAGTTGCTTGCCAAACAATTGATCAGCGAGAAGTGCATATCGCTTGTCCTACACCTCCCCTCACATTGGACGCTCCTGGTGACAGGGTGGTTGAATGTCTACTTCGAGTGTCGTTGTAGGGGGTCAAATTAGCCACATCACTCCACAAGCTGCGTTACCTTAAGCAACTTGGTACCTCACGACACCCCAAGTTCTCCATAGCATTCCTCACTGAACTATGCCCGACTCGATAGGTACTTCGCATACGTCATCAACCCTACGCCTTAGTCACTCCGAATCCCTCACACCTCGGCCACCCGGTTCAGGGCGTACATTCCACTACCACGACACCCGCCCCATCACAACCCGCCCCCGCTACTACCCCCGTCTCGCCCTCGCACACCCCCGCTACGCATCCGTACATGCCATCACATCTAATACTACTCATCCCCACCACGCTACCCTGAGGGTATTCAATATAATTCGCAACAGCACCGTTTCTGGAGCCTTGAGCGTACTTTTTTATGGACCCCGACAACTGTTAACCTTTATGAAAATTAAGATATGGGACGGTATCCGAAAATTTAAAATGATTGTCCACTGGTATTGTTCGGTATACAACGATAGGATCAGTCTCCCATTATAAAAAATTAAGCTGGTGAACCAACACACTCACACCTCGGCTCCTCACCGCCCCAGCCCCCCCTCCGGCCATCACCCTCGGTTTAGATGGTGGTTCTGGACTCATCCTTAATTTGAGTGCAAATTAATATGAATTACAATTTCACCGTGAGAGTATAGACTCGAGTGTGCCTCGGTCATTCCCTACCAATCAAACTCATAATACAATAAATGCGCCTGCTCCGGCCTTACAGAATCCACAATGGAATACTTAATTAACCTGTTTGCTTATCCCGGCCTGTTAATCCCCCGTATTCATCTAAAACGGCTCAAACAAATCAAGCTTCGCGGTGCATACCCATAACACCCAAACTAAAACCACAGACTCAAAACCTGCTAGTCATCAACACAATCCTTCTAATACCCCTTTCATGCTCCTCAATCCACAAGCAGCTGCACTACATCAAAGTGACGCATTACACCCATCCCCATCGACATTCCCCCTCCGCATTAGGTTGCAATCTTCAGATACTAGGCGCTGAAAATCAAGGAAAACAGTCAATTTTCACCCCTCAGCCAACAGCTCCGATCAGCCGGAAAATCTGGATCGACGAAACTCTATAGCATGTCGTCGCTCGCGACGAGTTCACAAAATGCCATGTGCTTGCTTTTCAGATCAATCGGGTAATCTGCAACACAGCCCAATTCTGGACCTGACCTGTAACCATCTCATGCCTAGACGTCTGACCCAACTTGATACCAGGCAACACTCGCTTACTCCTTTCTGATTTGATCCTCAGAATTGCTTCATGTAGGCAACATCACACCCTTGGGCATATGACGTACCCCAGTATACCCCTCCTTATTATATCCCCGTCCCCCCCCTGATAATGAGTACTCGTAGGTTTTAGTCCCACTTCGGCATGGAGAACAAAACCCTAACTCCTCTGACTTTACACATACTATCGCGTGCCACCTCAATATTCATTCAAGGGAATTGACGCCAAGACCTCCCTTCCTGCGCCTTACCACTTTATAATGGTATCACCGAAGGCCGCGTACCGGCTATTCCCTTTCCAATAAAATATGTTTCTAACGCTTTCCGCGTTCTTCCCGCCCTGGCAAATCTCTGGCTAATCGTTTTCGCAGCCGTTAATGTTGCTATCTTCTCTTCTATTCTATTTTCAAACGTCATTCTGCCTTCATCGCCGCTACACTCCTGCAGTTAATTCTCTTGGCTTTGTCCGTTGCGGCTCT
>NC_033795.1:18141315-18149612 GCF_001876935.1 Asparagus officinalis | reverse complement strand
ATGTTTCTGGAGCTTGAGCGTACTTTTTTTATGGACCGAAACTTTAACTTTATAAAATTAAATATGTGGATATCAATTTAAATATGAGTTGCACTGGTATCGTTATAAAGGATTAGGATCGTCTCCATTATAAAAAAAGTGGTGAACAAACCACTACCTTATAAATAGCTCTATATTTATTTAATGGGTGGTTATGACTCATCTTAATTTGAGTGCAAATTAGATATGAATATAATTTATGAGGAGTATGATGAGTGTTAGATTTAAAATAAATCATAACCATCTACTAGATAAATCAATGAATATTAATAATGTTTTTATCTCTCGGTGTTATAGTCTTTCACTCTAACAAGCAAAAATAGTTCGCTGCCATATAAACAAACTATAAACACAGATCAAAACTGATAGGTCATCAAAATTTCTAATAATTTATTCTTCAACTCAACATGAGTGCATACATCAAAGTGACGCATTACATCATACATGACTATTTCGGCCCCATTAGTTGCATCTTCAAGATATACGTGATAATCAAGTGAAAACAGTCAATTTTCTCCACCAGCACAAACTGAAGTCAGGGAAAACTTGGATGAGAAACTTATAGAATGGTCGTTCGTGGTCGAGAGGTTCACGAACTCCATTGCTTGCTTTCTCAGTTCAATCGGGTAATCTGCAACACACCCAATTCTTGGACCTGCACCTGTACCCCATTTCACTGCTAGCTGTTGACCCAACTGATAAGAACTAGCTTCTCTTTTTGATTTGATTCTCTCAAGAATTGCTTCATGTGGCACATCAACCCTTGGGCTATGAAGTCCACCAGATAAACTCCTTTTATAGTGTTGATAATAGTGTATTGTAGTGGGTTTTAGTCCCACATTGCTTGGGAGAACAAACCTCACACTCCTCTACTTGTATAAATATATGTGCACACTCAATATTCAATTCAAGGGAAATTTACCCAAGATTCTCTCTCTCTCTCTTACTTTAACATGGTATCAGAGCTAGGGCTATTTCCCTTTCAATAAAATTTTTTAACGCTTTTGCGTTCTTTTGCCAAATCTTGGCCTTATTGCTTTGCAGCCGTTTAATGTTTTATTTTTTTTATTTTTATTTTTAATTATTTGGCGTTCATCTGCCAGATATTTTGGCCTTGTCGTTTTGCGGCTTCTTAACGCGTTTCGCGTTCTCGTTTAACCTTCGGGTTCTATTTTAAACCTTCGGGTTTCATTCTAACATTCGGGTTCTATTTTAAACCTTCGGGTTTCATTCTAACCTTCGGGTTCTATTTTAAACCTTCGGGTTTCATTCTAACCTTCGGGTTCTATTTTAACGGCATTGTCGTTTCAAGACCGTCTCTCGGTCTCAAATTAACGGCATCGTCGTTTCAAGCCGTCTCTCGGCCTCAAACGAACGACATTAGTAACAGCATCTCGACATCTTAACGTCTCAAGATTGCTGTTATGGCTCCTTCAGAGAAGATTCCCAAACCACCTTTGCCCCTCAATGATCAAAGTGACTGGGCAGGGTGGTCCACCATTGTCACCAATGCCTTGCGTGGCGCTGGTTTGCTTGATCATCTCACCAGTACGGGACCAGTTCCACCGTCCATCAGCACTGTTGCTTCATCCAGTACTATTGCCTCTGGCAGTGGTGATGTCGATCTTCAGACTGCTCGTGCTCTCTATGTCAAGGAGAGTTCAGAGTGGCAATTGCAGGAATTTCGTGTTATGGATTATCTCACTCGCTGTGTTGGCTCTGGTCTCACTGTCGAGATTGGCTCGCTTCCCTCTGCTCAGGCCATGTGGACTCGTCTCACTGAGCGTTTCACTGAGTGCTCGGGTGCACGGGAGGCATATCTTCTGCAACGCATTTCTCTACAACGCAAAGGTAGTTCATCTCTGCAGTCCCATTTTGGACAAATGCAAGCTTTTTGGACAGAGTTACGCTCCATGCTTCCTGGACGTAATTCCACATATGAAGACTGGCTAGCCTGGTACGAACGGCATGAGGTGCATCAATTGTTTCAGTCCCTTCCTGAATATTCAACTATGGCTGATCAACTACTTCACCAGCCTCAATTTCCGACTTTGGCCTCAGTTATGGGAGCTCTCACTGCTTATGAGACCCGGCAGCAGACAGCACGACTCAATTTGTCAACAGACACTCCTACCTCTTCACTCGAGACTGTTTTGTCTGTACCTGTCACTGCTCCTGTTATGAATTATACTTCTCCACAGGCTCCCTCTCCACAGGCTCGATCTAAGCTCTCTTGCAAATATTGTAAGAAGGAAGGACACCGCATTGAGACATGCTTCAAGCTTCATCCTGAGTTACGTTCCTCAGGTACTGGACGTGGTCGGCGACCCCCTCAGTCTCAACCCTCTCGTACACCAGGATTGTTGGCCAATGCTATACCTTCTACTACTTCAGACTCTACTATTCAAGCTATTGAAAGTCTTCGCCGTCAACTTGATGCTTTTCAACATATCACCTCTACATCCGCCGCACAACTCTCTGGTATGCATTTTGCTGGTTCTTCAGCTAATCCTTCAGTCTCTGGTATGAATGATCTCTGGATTTTTGACTCTGGTTGTTCCTTTCATATGACTTGTAATGCCTCACTTTTATCCTCTGTCTTTACTTCATCCTCTCTTCCTCCTATCTACACAGCTGCTGGACAACCATTGTCCATTACTCAGTATGGCTCTATTACCCCACAAAATGATCCATCTGGTCGTCTAACACTTGGTCCCGTCTATGTGGCTCCACAATTGTGCTTGAATTTAATTTCTATTAGCTCTTTATGCATGGCGGGCCTGTTTGTCTCATTTTCTTCTGATACTTGTATTGTGCAGGATCCACAGACGGGCAAGACGGTTGGGGCGGGTCGTAGGAGGCACAAACTGTATTTTCTGGAATATCTTCACCTTCCAGAGTCCATACGTCCACGTTCTCTTGTTGCTTCTCTTTGTTCGTCAAAACCCTCTACCTCGCTTCCTGCCAATTTATGGCATAGACGACTTGGTCATGTGTGTAATAAAAGGCTGGAGAGTCTTATTCAGTCTGGAGTACTTGGTCCTGTATCATCTAGTTCTAGTATTGAGTCATGTGCTGGTTGCAAATTGGCTAAATTCACTGCTTTACCATTTAAAATGAGTACATCTGTATCCACTTCCTTATTTGATTTAGTACATTCTGATATTTGGGGGCCAGCTCCTTTGCCTTCTTCATCTGGCTACTTATATTATGTTAGTTTTATCGACGATTTCTCTCGTTTTACATGGGTTTACCTACTTAAGAATCGCTCTGACGTACTTACTGCTTATCAAGCCTTCACTGCTATGATTTTCACTCAATGGCAATCTCGTATTAAAGTTTTTCGTTCTGATTGTGCCAAAGAGTACCTATCCTCTGCCATGCGCTCTATCATGTCCTCTCATGGGACTATCTTTCAACAGTCATGTCCCTACACTCATGAGCAAAATGGTGTTGCTGAACGCAAACATCGTCATATCCTCGATACTGCCCGATCAATGCTCATTTCTTACTCTGTTCCTCGTCGTTTCTGGGCTGAGGCTATTCTCACCGCGACTCATGCCATTAATATCACTCCATCTAGCTCTCTTTCCGGTGCTACTCCTTATAGTCGTGTTTATACTCATCCTCCCCGTTATGATCTAGTTCGCGTTTTTGGTTGTCGATGTTTTGTTTTTCTGCCATCTCACGAACGTGATAAATTGTCTCCCAGAGCAGTTTCTTGTGTTTATTTAGGAATTAGTTCAGAACATCGAGGTTATCGTTGTTATGATCCCGCAACTCGTCGAGTTCATATATCTCGTCATGTTCAGTTCGAAGAGGATTCTCCATATTATTCTACTTCTGATGACTTTAATTTCCTCCACTCTACCGATCATGCTTCCCCGTCCACTGCATCACCCACTTCTTCACCTCAATTTTCCTTTCGAGATCTCCCTGACATCTCTCCCTCTCCTTCTGTTGACTCTTCCTCACCTGAGTCTTCTCTTACACCATCTAATCCATATCCTGTGGACACAACTCTCACTCCAGAAAATACTGTTGATCTTCATGCACCTGCGCCAGCATCTCCCCCGCCTGAGGTTCCTCTTGCTCTTCGTCGAGGCAAACGCCCACATGTCATGCCTGCCCGGTATGCTTCTGTTACTTCTTATTCACCTATCTTTCATAACTTTCTTGCTGCCATTCATACTATTGTTGAGCCAAAGTCCTTCCAAGAGGCAGTTCAAATTCCAGAGTGGCGACAAGCTATGGCTGAGGAATTTCAAGCATTTCAGCAAACTCATACCTGGGATATTGTTCCCTGTCCTCCTGGGATCTCTCTTGTTGGCAGTAAATGGGTTTATAAGGTCAAGTTTCGTCCTGATGGCACCATTGAACGTCGAAAAGCTCGTTTAGTGGCTAGAGGTTTTACTCAGCAACAAGGTATTGATTATGAGGAGACCTTTGCTCCTGTTGCTCAGATGCCCACTGTGCGTACTCTCCTTGCGGTCGCTGCTGCTCATCGTTGGCCCTTATACCAGATGGATGTCAAAAATGCTTTTCTTCATGGCTCTTTATCAGAGACCGTATATATGCAACCGCCTCCAGGGTCAAATATTCCTCCGGGACATGTATGTCTCCTTCGTCGTGCTGTTTATGGTCTCAAACAGGCACCCCGCGCTTGGTTTGAGTGTTTTCGCGATGTTGTGCTCAAAGCGGGCTTTATAGAAAGTCATCAAGATGCTTCTCTGTTTGTTCGCACTACATCGCGTGGCAGGGTTTTATTACTCATCTATGTAGATGATATGATCATTACAGGTGATGATATGACAGGTATACAATACGCAAAATCTCAGTTGCAACAACAGTTCCACATGAAGGATCTTGGATCTCTTCGGTATTTCCTTGGTCTAGAAATTTCTCAAGGCCCGCGGGGTGTATTACTGTCTCAACAGAAGTATCTCTCAGATATTCTAAATCAAGCTGAGTTAACTGATAATACAACTGTCGATACTCCACTCCAGCAGAATGTCAAACTTTGCTCTACTGACGGTGAGCCTCTATCTGATCCTACCCGATATCGACATCTTGTTGGTCAGTTGGTCTATTTGTGCATCTCTCGACCAGATATCTCTCATGCTGTTGGTATTGTCAGTCAATTTGTTAGTGCCCCACGTTCTGTACACTATGCTGTCTTATTACGGATTCTTCGGTACCTCCGGGGTACTAGCACTCGCTCACTTTTGTTTCCTGCTACATCTAAGTTAGAGCTTTGTGCATATTCTGATGCTGATTGGGCTGGTGATCCAACTACCAGAAAGTCTACCACAGGTTATTGTATATTTCTTGGTGATTCCCTTATTTCCTGGCGAAGTAAGAAACAAGATGTTATTGCTCTTTCCAGTACTGAGGCAGAGTATCGTGCAATGTCCACAACAGCTAAAGAGATTATTCATCTTCGTCGCCTTCTCAGTGATTTCGGTATTTCTGTTACGACTCCTACTCCTCTCTACTGTGATAATAAGAGTGCCATCCAGATTGCTAATAATCCAGTATTTCATGAAAGGACCAAACATATTGAGATCGACGCTCATTTTGTCCGTCACCAAGTTATCAAGGACAAGACAATTCTACTTCCTCATGTTTCATCCGCTGACGAGCTTGCAGATTTCTTCACAAAGGCCTTACCTGTTCATCGGTTCCAGTTTCTTGTACGCAAACTCACTTTGTTTGATCCAACATGAGTTTGAAGGGGGCTGTTGATAATAGTGTATTGTAGTGGGTTTTAGTCCCACATTGCTTGGGAGAACAAACCTCACACTCCTCTACTTGTATAAATATATGTGCACACTCAATATTCAATTCAAGGGAAATTTACCCAAGATTCTCTCTCTCTCTTACTTTAACATATAGCTTCCTCCACCTCCATCTACTTTATCACTGGTAATTAATCATATATGCTTGGTCTTGTTTCGGGTCATCGTAATAGTCTCCATTAGATGAGGAACAAACCTGATGTAGGAAATTAATGAATGAAAGATATGGTGAATGTGTCCATCATGATCATTGAACCAAGGATATGCTATGAGTTTTTACCTGAACTTCATCTAGATTAACTCCGTTTTCTTGGAGCAGGGTCAAGAAATTGTTTAAGTTCTCCTCTGATGGCTTGTAATGTCCACTGTAGGCCCAGATAGACTGCCAACATGATTAAGCAAATTCTCAGGAATATCAGTCTCAATCATCTATAATGTGCATCTCAGTTAATCCTATATGATAAATTCGTGGCGACAAAGTTGCAGATCATGGTATATGTTGAAATATCAAAAAAAAAGGTGGGGGGGAATTAAAAAGATTACGTTACATGGCAGCAAAGATGCAATCAGTATCACGGTCACACTCATGAGATTGTATATTGCTGTTACCTATCGCAACCTTTCACTTCTCATAGCACACGTAACAAGTTCTAAGAATCATCCACTTAACTAAGGTAAATTTTCCTTCAACTTACTAAAATATCAATTAAAATTCGTACAGAGACTCTAAACAATTGAAATGCTTATAGAGACTAAACTAAAATTTATAGTTAACATAGACATAGAGTAGTTAGCTGTGAAAATGAAAGTGCAAACCACATAAATAGCTCAGTAAAGTGAGTTCTTCAGGAGATAGTGAGTGAATAACATAAAGAGGAATAATCAATTCAAATATGGCAGCAGTAGTAGTAACTAAAGAACAAGATATCCAATTTTAGCATAAATTACCTTGACTACTCCATTCTCTGCAGTGAATCTACCAGCTGCTAAAGTGGTTCCTCCCGCAAGGAAGCTAGAATGATGAAATATACCTTTCTTTTTCTGGAGATAAAAGAAATTAAATAAAACTTCAATTGCTGACTGGTTACCGAAGATCAAAATTTTCAGCAATGTAAACATTGATATTACTCTATGTTGCCATTACCCTGCCAGCATATATCTTCTTAGATGTGCTCATCACAAAAATCCACTTGGCCCCTTCGGATGTATTATCTGTATCAAGTAGCTCTCCAGTTTGCCTGTGCACTAATTTTCCCTCTTTAGGTATATATTCATAGTGCTCCCGCTCTTTCTGTAGACAGTGTTAGATTTGTTAAAAATCAAAATATAACAGCAGTATGATTATATAAGTAAATGAAGGATATCTGGGTGAACGTGAGTTCTTCTATAATCAAAATGCTTAATGTTTATTTTCTTATTGTTTCTTTCTTTTTTTTTCTTTTTTCTTTTCTCTTTTTTGGGAAATCGAAGCAAGTTATTTAAGGATTTTATTGTTAGATACAGAATATATATGAAGTAGAAGAGTGAAAAGGAGAAGTACAATAAGCGATGATATTTATCCACATTATTAATAAGTTTTCAGAAATGCAATGAACTTTTAAAGATAAGAAATTGTTCATATCATTAAAGATATACAAACAAACATAACATGAGATGATTGGAAAGCTGAGATGGATGTAACTACTTATCCTGAACTAGTTCAAAGTTTAAAGTTTTGAAAATAAGACTTACAGGGCCCAAATATTTAATGCATTGCTGACGAAGCAATGACCTTGGACATTCAGGAAGATCAACATTTCTTCCAGCACCAATATCCAGCCTGCAAAGCTCGTGCGGCATGCATTATATATGAAGAATTAAAAGTAAGAAATGCAGTAGGCTAATCAATGCTATTTTCTTATATGAAATTTTCCCTGTATTTGCTAGTCGTGATGCTGATATCCAAGGTTTCAAATCAAACATTGCTTCCCACACTTGGACTACAAACTAATTCTGAAGATATGAATCATAAAAGAAAAACTACACACACAGAACAGTCACAGGGGGAAAACAGATTTTTTGTTGGTTACCAGAGATTGATGCAAACTACCATGGAGCCAAGCTCCCCCATGCTTCATTAACAAGTTCTTAATGACTGCAAAGAGAAACAGAAGTACATAAAGAACAGTAGGGCACTCAGTCCTCACAGAAAAACACAATTATTTGTTGGTTATCAGAGATTGATGTAAACTACCATCCACAAAGGTTGCTCTTCGACATTACTCCATTTGGTTCTTTTCTCATTTAAGGTAAGGCATACAATTTGAACAGACATGTGCTTCTAACCATAGATAGGTGCAACACTATTTTGTGCTCTACCACTATCCACACTCAGGAAACAGAATGGCCCCTCAAAATTATACATTCATCGGTTTTACAAACTTAAACAACCAATGGAACTAATTAGTATGCTATTATCAC
>NC_033795.1:18110269-18141305 GCF_001876935.1 Asparagus officinalis | reverse complement strand
ATCACTTTCACTCCATTTCTCATAATACATGTGCAGATTATGCCCGTAACGGTGCCTTGGATCAATCTATACTAACAATTTATTGTTACTCACTGGTTAACATTTCAGGAGGAAAATAACTAGTAGCCAAATGAAAGAAAATACTGAAAACTAAACAAAGGAGGCTCACGGCTTCAATCCAGTGCTGAAAAGCCAGCTTCAGAGCTTTGGAATCTTTTGATAAACCCTGTCCAACCTGCAAGAAGCCAAATCGAAAACATTTATCATCTATTCTTCTTGATCACTAATTGCATATATATCGAGAATTTTAAATAAAAAAGGAATGAGAAATGACAACAATGTAGGACATAAACGTGATTAAAACATAGAGATTAAACATTAAGAGCGGAAGTTTATACCTGAATCCATTGCTTGGATCTAAGTTAGGGTTTTGATGATCTTCTAAACTTAGGGTTTCTCTCTTATGACTCTCTTTAGATGGGGATAAGAGAATGAGAGTGATTAACCCTAGATTAGGGACCATAACCCCATATATATAGGTGTTGCAAATTTATAATTTGGCCCCTCATCAAATTACAATTACAACCTGGTATCTGCACATTTAGCCCATGATTTATTTAAATACTCATTAACCCAAATTGATTGATCACTTTAAGTGAGCTATCCTTAAGGATAGCAATACACAATGATTAATCATATGTGCCCACAAATAGATTTAATTAGATTTAAATCCAACAATCTTCCACTTGGGCACCATATGATTCCTTAAATTATGTATAACCTTATGAGCTCAAAATTGCTATCACTGAAAAAAATATTTCCAAACAATCTCGTTCATTGACTATATCAATATAGTATCAAAGTGGCATTCGTCACATTTATCGTGAGTCGACCCATCAATGGTCACATATACCAATACAATCAAACGACATAGATCAATCATAGATATGCAGCATAAAAATTACATGCAATGTGATCAGTACATGTTTATTTTCAACTGATCCTCCCTTAAACTTTAGTGAGGTCAACCTCAACATTATGTACCAGAGTGTATGAACTGACAAACTTTATTTTGATCAGATAATACGACCTAACATAAAGCACCACAATCACAAACTCCCACTAAATCATGATATCATCAAATAATACCACACCCATATGAGCAGTATGCTCATGAAAGACCTTAGGTGGCAATCCTTTGGTAAGAGGATCAGCTATCATGGAGTTTGTCCCAATGTGCTCTATGAATATCTGTCCACTCTGTATCCTTTCTTTCACAACCAGGATCTTAATATCAATATATTTTGACTTAGTTGAGCTCCTGTTTTTATTAGAATACATTACTGTAAATTTATTGTCATAATATAACCTTAGTGATCTTTCCACACTTTTCAGAATGCGCAATCCCATGATAAAATTTTGCAATCATATTCCCTGATTGGATACCTCATAGCAAGCTATAAATTCTGCTGCCATAGTGGAGGAAGCTACAAGTGTCTGTTTGATACTTTTTTATGATATAGCTCCTTCTGCTAACATATAAATATAGCCTGATATAGACTTTCTGCTATCTTGGCATCCAGCAAAATCAGAATCAGAGTACCCAATGACCTCCAACTGTTCTGATTTTTTGTATATGAGCATATGATCTTTTATTTTCTAAAGATACCTCATAACCCTTTTGACTGTTATCCAAAGATCTATACCAGGGTTGCTTAAGTATCTGCCTAACATCCCAACAATGTACGTAATATCCGGACGCGTACATACCTTAATTGCCTGGCGCCCTCTAGGGAAATCAGACGGTAAGCGCCGTTTGAATAGACTGTGTCTATTACAAATGGTCCTTCCCACTTGGGTTCGAATTTACCTTTCTTGTTCATCTCTCTTATACCGACCAGGTTATCCCTAAGAATACCCCAACTTAAGTATCTGCCTAACATCCCAACAATGTACGTAATATCCGGACGCGTACATACCTGAGCATACATTACACTACCTACAGCCGAAGCATAATGAATCTTCTGTATTTCCTGAATTTCAAGGTTACCTTTAGGGCGCTGATTGAGACTAAACTTGTCACCTTTAGCAACAGGGGTATCTCCTGATCTGTAGTCTTGCATGCCAAATTTTAAGTACTTTATCGATATAGCTTTTTTGTGATAATCCAAGAATACCTCGAGAGCGATCTCGATGTATCTGGATTCCTAATATAAAAGAAATGTCCCCAAGATCTTTCATCTTAAAATTCTTTGATAGAAATCTCTTGGTTTCGTGCAACATGCCTATATCATTAGTGGCAAGTAATATGTCATCGATATACAGAACCAGAAAAATATATTTACTCCCACTAAACTTGTGATATACACAATCATCAATAATGTTCATCTCAAAACCGAACAAGATAATTATTTGTTGAAACTTATAATACCATTGACGAGGAGCTTGCTTGAGTCCATAGATGGATTTTCTTAATTTGCAAATCATATTCTTTGGGTCTCCTGACACAAAGTTTTCTAGTTGCACCATATAAATTATCTCATCAATGTCGTCATTGAGAAATACAGTCTTAACATCCATCTGATGTAAGTCAAGATCATAATGAGCAACAAGTGCCATGATTATTCTGAAAGAGTCTTTCGATGAAACCGGAGAGAAAGTCTCTGTATAAACAATACATTCCTTTTGAGTAAAGTCTTTAGCTACAAGACGTGCCTTATACCTCTCCATATTACCGTTTGTATCCCTCTTGGTTTTAAAAATCTATTTACAACTAATTGGTTTTGCACATTCTGATAATTGGACAAGTTCTCAAACCTTATTGTCTTGCATAGACTTGTACTCTTCATTCATGACATCAATCCACTGTTGAGAGTTAAAACTTTTTATGGCCTGAAGGAAGTTGATTGGATTATCTTCTAATATTCCATTACTTTCCTCATATTCTTAGAGAAATACAATATAGTCATCCGGAATAGCATTTTTCCTTTCTCTCGTGGATCTCCTTAATGGTACTGATTCTTGAGGTTATTGAGTTTGTTTTTCTGGAACATGGAGTTGTTCAACATTATCATCTTGAGGTTTCAGATTTACTTCTTGAGCAACAACAGGTATAGAAACCTGAATATTGTTAAAAGCAACTGTATGGATTGGGTCTGAAGCCAATTCCTCCTAAAAACAATGTCTCTAACCTTATTTCTCCGTCAAACTCAACATCCTTAAAGAATGTTATTGTTCCCGTCTCAAAAATATTTCTGAGTGTAAGATCATAAAACTTGTAGCTCATTGAAGGTTTAGAATACCCAATATAGTAGCTGCTAACTATTTTGGAGTCCAATTTCTTTTTATTTGGCCTATAAGGCATTGTCTCAGCTGGACATCCCCAAATATGTAAGTGCTTTAAATTGGGCTTTCGACCAGTCCAAAGCTTATAAGGTTCATCTGAACCATCATATCTATCATAGTACTCACCACCACGATCAGATCTAACGGTTTTAATTCTTTTGTT
Source organism: Asparagus officinalis (assembly GCF_001876935.1). Lineage (NCBI taxonomy): Eukaryota > Viridiplantae > Streptophyta > Magnoliopsida > Asparagales > Asparagaceae > Asparagus > Asparagus officinalis. The sequence continues at coordinate 18,137,797 of NC_033795.1, read as the reverse complement.
GAATTGATTCTCAACTTCGGCTTTATAGGCTTTGAACATGTCCAGAGACTCAGATTTCTCATGAATGAGATATAGGCACCCATAATGTGAGTAATCGTCTATGAATAATATAAAATATTGTTGATCATTCTAAGATTTTGTAGGGAATGACCCATAAATATCTGTATGTATCAATTCTAAGACTTTCAAAGATCTGTTGGCACCTAATCTCTTAACTTTAGTATGTTTTTCCTTAATACATTCAACACATACGTTGAAATCTAAAAAATCGAGGGAATCCAAAATGCTATCAGACACAAGACGCTCAGCTCTACCTTTTGAGATATGACCCAAGCTCTTATGCCATAATGTCGTCGAATTTTCCTTATTTAATTTACGTTTAGTACCACGTGATTCCACGTGCAAGGATTCATTATAAGAAGCAATTGTATCAAACAAATATAGGTTATCACAAATACTCAAGTAACCGGTTCCCACAATATTTGAATTAAAAGGTAAACTGAATTGACTATTTCCGAATGAACAATGATAACCTGATTTGTCCAATACAGAAACAGAAACCAAACTCCGTCTAAAAGATGGTACTACAAAAGTATCTTTTAAGTCCAAATAAGAACTAGTTCCTAATAGTAATCTAAAATGCCCAATTGCTTTCACATCTACCGATTGATCGTCACCCACAAAGATGTGTCTTTCAACATCACTTGGCTTTCAGTAGCTCAGGCAACCTTGCATAGAAACACTTATGTGAATAGTAGCACCGTAGTCTAACCACCAAGTGTTCCTAGGTACTGAAGCTAAATTAACCTCAGAACAGACCAAAATAAGGAACGTACCCTTATTAGCACGTCAAGCATGATATTTGGTACAATCCTTCTTTACATATCTAGGCTTGTTACAGAAGAAGCAACACTGATTATCCTTATGTTGTTTCTTCTGAACTGGACCCTTAACAGCTTCATTATCATTCTTTCTTTTCTTGCCCTTATCTTTAGAGGCATAAGCCAAATGAGCACTTTCTATCTTATCTTGCTTTAACATGTCTTCTTCTTGTACACAGTATGAAATGAGCTCATTTAGAGTCTATTTTTCCTTTTGGCAGTTATAACTGACCTTGAACTGATTGAACTGTGTAGAAAGAGACAACAGAACCAGATGCACTAATAACTCATCGTAAAGATCGAGTTTAAGCGCCTTAAGTTTTGAAGCAATATGAGACATTTCCATAATGTACTCCCTGATATTTCATTTGTCCTTATACTTCATCGAAATCAAGCAAGCTAAAAGCGTGCTTATTTCTACCTTATCGTTTTTCGCAAAATGCTTCTCAATTTCGGCGAGGAAATATTTAACCTTAGTAATCCCTTCGGATTATATGCCCCTGAAGGCTTCCGGAATGCCGCGCTTAATGATCATAAGACTCATGTGGTTTGAACGCTCCCATTTCTCATACTCCTTCTTTACATCAGTAGCGCTATCCTCATTGAGAGGTTGGGGTTGTTCAGTTCTTAATGCAAGGTCTAGATCCATGCAGTCAAGAATAATTAATATGTTCTCTTTCCAAACCTTGAAAATTAGTCCCATTGAGCATGAGAATTGAGTTGATGTTAGTAGAAATTGTTACAGCAGATGCATTAGCTAAAATAAACAAAAGATACTCATATTATTAACCGTAATTTGTAATCAATAAAATTCAAATAATGACAAATTCCATCTCAAGATATCTGGTACAACATTAATATCAAGTATTTGGACAGTAATATTAACTTGTAAGTGATACCTTGTTGCAATGATCAAACATTGACAATAACTCATGTCAAATAGTGAAACTCTCTTGGATCTATTCATTATTCACATGTAAACCTTATAATTGTCACACGTTTATCATCACAGATGTGTATACAGTCTAAACAAATATTGACATTCCTTTGGGCCGATTAAATATTTATACGAAAACATACACACAACCATCTAACATCCCTCATGAACAATCTACACAGAGAGGTTACTTTGGCAACTTCTTGTTTCAATCAATCATTTGGAATGAGAGACAAATATAATGCCTTAGTGTCATATTATTTGAATTAAATAATTGATTAACTATCAAATTAAAATTAATTTAATTTAATTTAAATTTTAATAGCTTAATTAGAGCCTCATAACTTAATTTAATTAAGTATACCAAACTGGACCCATAACGAATTAAGGCCCAAAATTGACTTAATTGTCTTAGGAAGACTTTGGGCAGAAGAAGAAATGCATTCATTTCTTCTCAATAGGGAAAATCCCCGCAGTTCTTCTTAAACCCGACGAAGCTCGTCAAATCCCAAATGAGCCGACGAGAAAAATCTCAAGCTCGCCTAAAATTAACGGCTGAAGCTCGATAAAATTGAAGCTTTCCCTCAGTGAACACGAAGTTCGTTTGAACTTCCCAAATGAGCCGACGAAGGTCAAGTTTCCAAGCCGAAGCTCAGCCAAAGCTCGAACCTCGAAGAGCTCGCCTGAAGTTCCCTGATGAGCAGATGAAGCTCGAGTAGATCTGATGCTCGATTTCGAACCCAAGGTTTGCCTGAGATCCGAACGTCGAGCTCGCCTACAATGAGGTTCGAGCTCACTTGAGTTGAACCCGAGGTTCACATGATTGTTTGAACACAAGGTTCGACTGTATTGAGCATGAGGCTCGCTTGAATCGAGCATGAGGCTCGTCTGAGAACGAACACGAGGTTCGTTGGAATTGAGCACGAGGCTCATCTGAGAAGCAAACCGAAGTTCACTGAAACTTCCAAGCCCGAGGCTTGACTGAATTGAGCACGAAGCTCACCTGAAATTGAGCACGAAGCTCGCCCAAAATCGAGGTAACCTCCTCCTTTTTTGCCCTAATTTATCTTTCACCCATTAGGGTTCAGATCTGAAGCGCCGTTGCCTGAGCTGCAGCTAACGAACACCCCTTGGGATTTCGTTCAAAACCCCCCCCCCGCCACTGACAGTGGGGCTGCCGTCGATTCAGCTCCGGCGAACAGTTGAAGAACGACGACAAACCAAAACAAAAAACCCATTTTTTCTGTCGATTTTGAACTCAATCCAGATCCAAAACTTGAATCTATTTCTGATCCACACATCCAAAACAGAATCAAACCAAAAAAGAGATGAACTTTACAGTTCATGAGTGCAACAGATCCAAAATCGAAAGAAAAAATCATACAAAAAAGGAACCTCTTACTGTTCATCCGTGAACAGTTCTGAATCCAGAGATTTAAGATAAAAAAACCCAATTTTAAAACTTAAACCCCTAAGAATTGATCACAGGAGGATCTGATACCACTTGTAGGACATAAACGTGATTAAAACATAGAGATTAAACATTAAGAGCGGAAGCTTATACCTGAATCCATTGCTTGGACCTGAGTTAGGGTTTTCATGATCTTCTAAACTTAGGGTTTCTCTCTTATGACTCTCTTTAATTAGATGGGGATAAGAGAATGAGAGTGATTAACCCTAGATTAGGGATCATAACCCCATATATATAGGTGTTGAAAATTTATAATTTGGCCCCTCATCAAATTACAATTACAACCTGGTATCTGCACATTTAGCCTATGATTTATTTAAATACTCATTAACCCAAATTGATTGATCACTTTAAGTGGGTTATCATTAAGGATAGCAATACACAATGATTAATCATATGTGCCCACAAATAGATTTAATTAGATTTAAATCCAACAAACAAACCTTTGACGCATTCAGACTAATTCGATTCCATCTTGAAACGGCTGATTCAGGCTTGAGGAAATTGAAGAAAGAAACCGCGCTGTGGTTCAAGGTAGCGAATTCCAGCGCTTGCCACCTTTTTTATTGAAGAACCCAAAAAAAAGTCCAAATTAGTTCAAAATAAACTCGAAATTTGAAAAAAAAAAATTAATTAAAAAAATAGAAAAGAATGTTGAACTTACCAGAGCTCCTCAATGATCACAGCAGAGTCTGCTAACCTGCACCTGGTCCTGTAGCTCCTGTAGACCTTCTGAACTTTCGTCGCCGCTGCAACAGTAGATTCCAACCTCTCAGCAACCGGCGATGGAATCTCCAAAGATTCCATCCTGATATGTGTTTGATGAGCAGAAGTCTGTGGCAGCAGCAGATGGAATCTATTGGCGCCAAAGGTCTCAACCTCTGTTGAATAACATGACTTGAAGAGGGGTTTATATGCACGATTATAATGAATTGTTTAGGCTAATATTAATGTTTAATTGATAGTAGTTGGGAATTAAAAAGGAGTGAGATTTGGAGTGATGACCGGGGGGCCACAGCGCACAGGATTTGGTGGAGGGCAGCAGATGATGAGCTGAGGATAAATGCCCCCAGGACTCGGGAGTTAAATAGCCGGTTGCTGAGATTTTTCTAGCCGGGTTTAATCTATGGAAAAAAATGAACGATGTTTCTAATGATTTTAGGCTTATTGTTTAGAGTTGATTTGGATCGCCTGAATGAGAGAGATAGGGTAACAGTGAGCTGGGTAGTATAAGCAAGATTTTGAAATCTACAGTGCATATATACTGAGATATACCCTCTCGGTACGTAAAAATTTGCTGAACAACAGTTACACGTCAAGACTTAAATCTTAGGACTTTACATCGTGTCAAGACTTAAATCTTAAGACTTCACATCACTCGACCAATTCGGTACCTTGAGAACGAGGGTAGGAGCAGTGTCCGGCAACCTCCAGGCTTAAAAGAGAAGAAAATTAAGCAGCAAATGAAGTGAGGAATTAGTAGAGCTTGTGTTCTGCGAAATCAATTAAAAATGTTGGGTAAACACATTGTTTATATCTACAGTCTATGCAGTAGCTAGGTAGCTCATCACAAATGGATCGCTGATGCCAATAAAATCATGGGACACGTTGCACTACTCTCATAAATAGAAATTATATTACCCACTCATCGTCATAGATGTCCAGATATGCACTAGAAAGCTGATGCCAGTTGCCATGGCAGTGAAATTTAATACCATTTGCATGAATCATGAGCCATGGCACGCCTTATTAAAAACCGAGGACAATTGCTGCTAGTAGTTGCCAGTCTATTTCTTGACATCTATATATCTGAATATGGTCAACCACTTTTATGTTTTAGGACGTTGGCCATATAAATTTTCTATCTTCGTACCTGTTTATATTAAAAGAAGCATACGATTTCAAGGATCTATGGAAATAATGTCCCAAACATAGAAAAAGACTGTAAAATGCGGTCGATAATGTGAGAACTTTTTACTCAAAATTTCTTTGAAGAAACGCATTAAACGCTCACTTACTGTCTCATGGGGGCATGTTTGGGCTAAGGAAATTTTTTGATCCAGTTCGGCTTTTCTTTTTCTCTCTTTAATATAAAGACATCTCAAGAAGAATACTCGTCTCATAACTGTTTGATCCAAAGCCAGCTCAAAACACATAATTGAGTATTTGATTGTCATAGTTCTCGACATCTGTAGCGCGCCATGCGGAAGCGTGCTCGAACACCAAACCAGTCGATAAGACACAAGAGAAGAGAACCAAATCAAATCACGAGTGCAATCCATCAAATGTGACACAAATCAAACCAAACACAGAGATTTACGTGGTTCGACAATTATCTACGTCCACGGGGAGAGGATGGGGAGATTTCACTATATGGAGGAGAAATACAACGGGTTACAACTCACAAAATCACTCAAAATATAATCTTAACCAAAGCTCTCAACTCCCTCATAATATCCCCCTCTCAGAGTGCTCAAAAGACTGCTAATTCTCTCTTTTTGAAACCCTAAAGAACGTGTTTGTATTTATATCAAACACCAATTCAAAACCAACTGGGAAAACCAAAACAGCCCAATTACCCGCTTCGCGGTCGACCGGTCATAGCATTGCGGTCGACCAACCAAAAACAAATTCTAGCCCTGTAATCGTGCACGTTTCCGGTCGACCGACCATAAGCGTTCAGTCGACCGACCAGAATTTCGGTCGACCGGTCGAACGCGTTCGGTTGACCGACCAGAACATGGTTTCAGACCCTGTAATCCTACAGTCTATCGGTTGACAGGGCCTATGTCATCGGTCGACCGACCCAAAGCCACACCTGTGCACTTCATGATGCATGTTCTTCTTCGTCGTTTCTTCAATTCTCCACCTCGGTGAAGTTTTCCCAAAACTGACCCGACACCAAACATGAGCACTACTACGCCGTCTCATCAAATCCGACTACACCAATATGGTTGCTTACGTACCTCCTCTCCCAAGGGATCAAACCGCCCGTAGTTCATTCAAATGGCCGCCAACGACCTCAACAATCACGAATTTGCAACAAGTTTCTACAATGATCGAACTTGTTTCTCAGAACCATCTTTGTGAGCATATCTACTGGATTATCTTTTGTGTGGACCTTCACGAGCTCCACATCCCCATCTTCAAGAACATCTCGAACGAAGTGATAATGAACGTCAATATGCTTCGTACTCGCATGAAAGACCTGATTCTTCGCTAAATACATAGCATTCATGCTATCACAATAAATGGTGATGGATCGCTGCGAAATACCAAGATCCTCCAAAAGTCCTCGAAGCCAAATCGCCTCCTTAACAGCTTCCATAATCGCTATATACTCTGCCTTCATCATCGATAAAACCACCATAGACTGCAAGGTGCATCTCCAACATATCAGCACATGGGTCAAAGTGAACACATATCCCGTCATCGACCAACGTTTATCCAAATGTCCAACGTAGTCCGAATCTACGTATCCAATATATAGCTACCCACCGCTAGTGTCCCGCTTAAAAACCAAACCAACATTGAGAGTACCTCGAATGTACCTCAAAATCCATCTCACGACATTCCAATAACCCAGACCCGGGTCGTGCATGTATCTCGAAACCATGCTCATTGCCTGTGACAAATCCGAGATCGTACAAACCATGACGTACATCAAACTTCTAACTATGCTCGCATACGTAGTCTTCTACATCAACTCTATAGTTTCAATTGTCTTCGGTGAAAAGTCATCTAAAAGATTCAAATGGGCTCCTAAAGGTACACTAACTCGCTTCGTCTCCATGCTCACATACCGCTGTAGAACCTTCTTCAAATAAGCCACATGTGTCAAACAAATTTTGCTATTGTCTCTGTCTCTACCAATCTCCATTCGTAAAATACGCTTCGCTTCACCTAAATCCTTCATCTCAAGCTCGTTCGAAAGCTGAATATTCAATCTATCTATGGCAGATCTGGAAACAGAAGCAACCAACATGTCATCGATATAAAGCAATAAGTAAATGTACGCACCTACATTCAACTTGCGATAGTACACGCAAGGATCAAACTGGCTCCTAATGTACGAATGACCGATCATGAACCCATCGAATTGCTTATACCACTGTCGAAGAGATTGCTTAAGCCTGTATAGCAATTTTATCAACCTACAAATCAATTTATCCTTCCCTCTAGCTCGGAACCCTAATGGCTGAGTAATATAGATTTCCTCATCAAGATCACCATGAAAAAAATATTATTTTCACATCTAATTGATCTAAATCCAAACCAAACTGTGCCACCAAAGCTAGCAAAATCCGAATCGAAGAAAGCTTCACCACCAGAGAGAAAACCTCATTATAATCAATATCTTCCTCCTGTGTATAGCCCTTCGCAACCAACCTAGTTTTGAACCTCACGAGAGTGCCTTCAATGCCTTCCTTCTTCGTATACACCCACTTGCAACCAATAGCCTTCCATCTCTTTGGAAGCTCGACAAGCTCCCATGTGTCGTTCCTATGAAGAGACTACATCTCCTCCTGCATAGCCACCTACCACTGTAAGGACCATGAATTTTGATACTAGTTAAAATAATTTTCTAGTATTTTAAAATATTTAATTATAATTTTTAAAAGAGTATTTATATTTTTCTTGAATTCCTATAATTTTCTATGATTTAAAGTATAAGTTTTATATTTATTTAAATGATTTAAATATTTATAAATTAATTTCATGCGGTGAAAATTTCTAGAATTTATCCGTTGTGTTACCAATACTATTACGTATCATTTTGAATAATACGTAGTATTATTATTATTATTATTACGTATATTTTTGTATAATATGTTATATTATTAATTACATATTATTTGTGTTATTTATTGTATTATTTCTACTGTTGCATATTATCTATCGTATTAGCATAACTAGTACGTTCTATTGTGTAGATAATTATCTCATAATTATTTTATTTTAAATATAAGTAAATATATTTTTATTATTAATTATTCTCGTTTAATTATATAATATGTGTATATTTTGACTATTTAGTATCAACTATTGTATTAGTACAACATGTATATTTTTATTTGTAGATAATTATTCTATAATTAGTTTAATTTTTAAGTACCCATAATTATTTATTTTAATTATTTTCGTTTAATTATCCAAAACCTCACAGCCCTCCTCCGCAACCCGACGCCGTCGCCTTCCCGGAGGCAACCCAACCCGCGACCGCCCCATCTCCACCCCAACATTTCGCCGCCCTGAACCCCACGCCTCAGCCCCTCTTTACCAGATCTCCTTCTTCACACGACCACCGTCAGCGACCAGCCGAGCTTCGACCTCCATCACCTCCTGCACCACCCTCCACCGGCTGTGCCCCGTCGGACCCCTCTCCCCTGCCGCGGAGCTGCGCTTGCCTCACCCTCTTCCATGAGCCGCCGCCTGCTTATTGGACCTGTCTAAACAAAACCGCCCACCATGTCGCCGAACTCCGCCTCCCCTCCGTGCAGCCACCCGACCATCACGGACCGCTTCGTTGCCGCTCAAACTCATCGCCGACCGGCCCCCGTCTCCCTGAACTCCGAGCCAAACAACCCCCAGCGCCTCATCAGCCTCTGATGCTGCCTCCGACCACTGCATCCCCTGTTCGCCAAGCACCCAAGATCCTCCAGGACCGCCCTTGCTCCAAGCCCGCGTTCCCCACTGCCGCTACCTCCTTCGATCTTCGTGGAACCACCCCGACGATCCCTGCTACAGTTGACGATATACCCGAGGCAAGATCCCGAACCTTGATTATTTTCATTTTAATTCTTAGTTTTATCGTAAATTATTATATGCAAGATCTCATTATTTATTGACTCGCAATTCAATTTCTAGATCTGTTATGAGTTAACTAATTAGATTAATCTGTGATATATTATTACCTGCGTGTAATTGTTTGATATGAATAGGTGTGGGGAAGCTTGTTGTTTTATCACTTAGTTGTTATCCAATAGGAGAGACTGTACATGAAGACGATTCCTGTTAAAAATATGATTTATAAGCGTGCTTCAAAGCATGGCTATACTCTCTCGACATTGATATCCCGATGTGAGGAGTCCCGAGTTCCCTTGATATCGATATCCCGGTATGAGGTTTCCTTGACTATAGGAGTCCCGAGTTCCCTTGATATCGATATCCCGGTATGAGGTTTCCTTGACTATTACTATTATAGCATCAACTAGACGATGCACTCTTGATCGGATATCCCGGTATGAGGTTTCCTTGACTATTACTATTATAGCATCAACTAGACGATGCACTCTTGATCGGATGTGTTACAGGTCACGGTTATTTTCATAGTTTTACAGAAGTCGTTCCATGATAACTCCGTGGCTAGTGCATAATATTTCATATACACTTACGTAATTAATATGACAAACATGGGGTTATAAAAGGGAATTGGATGAAGAATATATCATGTATATAAACGGGCACAACACTTTTCTGTTATCGTGATATCGTGAGTGTTATATATATGGGCCAGAGGGCTAATACTTGATTTGAAGGTGGCCCCAGACAGGTTTACGGGGACCCGATTATATACATAAAAATATTCTTTTCCAATTCAAATAATATGTAAAACAAGAATAATATGCTTGTCTGTTTTATGGTGGACCTTGTTAGTCTTGTGAGATGTAGGCCAGTTGTTTTCTTTTCATACATAGATCGGGATTGATATTTAATTATCTACAATTTGAGGCATATGGTATATATATTAGGGTTTCCTTGTTTGGATTAGTTCGCTCGACGTACTACGTCTCTTGTTGTAGATTTTTTAAGTATTAATTCCATCTAGTTTTATGACTATGTTGTTTGGATGATTATTCCGATCGCTAGCTGCATGGTTTCGTTACCCGGTTGATTTATGGATTCTTATGATTATCATGTTTTAGTAGTGATTTTTCATGTTGATTTTGTCGGATTTCTAGTTGCACGTTCTTTTGCCAATTCTGTTATCGTATCGTTTTCCGCTTTGGTTTTTGTTGTTCTATTTATTTGTGGGGTCTTGTCATGTGCCATGCACGCTGACATACACTTGTTTTCTCTGGTGTACATCAGACTTAGAGGAAGAATATGTTCAGTAGGAACCAGAGGATTCTCAGCAGGAGTGCTTTGTAGACGGAACAGAAGAAGGAGTCGAAGCCTGTTCTTTTTATTTATTAGTTGATGGTTCCAGTTACTTTTGTAGTTCTTTCTATTCTTGCTTGATTGATGTATTTTATATCTCTTTAGTATTCATTGTTCAGTTTTGTATAAGGGTATGTTTGACCCGTTTTATTATGTCTTGGATGATATTCATTTGTGATATGTATTATTTTATTCTGAGTTTGTCTATTATATTCTTGCTGATTATGATCGAGGACCTGTGACTTTGCATTGTATTTAATTCTAGACACTTAGCGTATTGGATTGATAAGAAAAAAAGAAAGAAAAGAAATGGTAGTGTATATTTCTTCTCAATCTAATACGTCGCGGGCTTGTTCACGTTCCGATTCCCGGGTGTTTTAGGAAGCGAGGCGTGACAAGTTTTTTTGGTGGCCTATGCAGGTCACGGTCCCAAGTTCCTACCAGTAAGAATATAATGGATAATTTAGACGCATATCATATTTCATCCGTGGGACTATTCTTGAGCAATTATCCTACTTTCTTGATAGGTTTCGTTTCGTCCCTATCTTATCACTTTTTGACTCTGGAGTTTTCCATGGTTCTTATCTCATCGCTTCGTGATTACCCTCTCTTTGTATAACTCCTCTATCCTCGTACCGGTTGTTATTTTATGTGTTATTATTTTACACTATATTTTCTTTGATTTGACTTGTATATCATTTGATTATATTGAATTCTGTATTATTTGTTATATTATTTTATGTATCAAATATTGTATTATATTGTATGTTTTCATTTGTTTATAAATCTATTTTATCCTTCATAGTTCATGTTTTATGTATTATACATTTTATTTATGTATATTACGTTGATTGTATTTATGTGATTTTTGACTACTACACAATATACTACTATGTCTAAATTGATTTTATATAGTGATGATTATTATTGTTGTATCTTGTTTATATTTATGAATATTACTAATACTTCTAATTTATCAAATTGTTTGTCGAATATATAATTATATCTTGTTTATATTTATGAATATTACTAATACTTCTAATTTATCAAATTGTTTGTCGAATATATAATTAAGTTCTTCTTATTATGTTTTATATAATATGTTTATTTTGAATCACGTGTTTATTCTTATGTCTATTTTAATCATATAATATTTTACGACTCTTTCCATCAAAATTTATTTTGTTAGCATGATTGGTACCATGAGCATTCAGACTTTTATATGCTTATTATTATGTATGTGTTTTTATTTTTACGCTTATTATACATAATGATTATATTTATTATACACATCATATGTTTCTAAATCTTGTTTATCCCTTTTGCTTTTATATCTTTTATTTTTATACTTTGATTTTATTTGTGTTTCTTTGAACCTAACTATAATTTGGTATTATTTATTTTGTGTTATATAACTATTTGTTTGCTAGTAATTATTGTGTATCGTTTTATTCGGCTATTAATTATTATTATGATTTGCATCTGTTTGTTTGTCTATATGTATTGATATGTTTCTATCTATGTTTATTTCATAATATTATTTTTAATTGTGATTATGTATGTTCTGTATACCTTATTATAATCTTTATTGTCCTTCTACCTAATTGTTCTACATTCTTATTTTATATCTTGTGCCTTTCTAGTAATATTACGTCATTCTCGTATTTAGTATATTTCAGTCATTTTACATTATCATTGTCTATTATTGTATATTATAGTATTATTAACTTGCTAGCTTATTTTATTACGTATAAAGTAGTTTTATTTAGTATATTTCATTTCATTCTTTACTTCTAATTACATATATCACCATTTTTTGATTTAATTTATCAAACGTTTCATCTTTCTTAGTTTTGTTATGTTTTGTTTACTTATTTTCTATATACAGTTTCTTATTCATTCTAATACTTACTTTATATTTTGTTCTTTGTTCAGGTTTGTCTGCTTCATTTATTTAGTCATAATATTTATATAATATGTGTGTTTTCGATAATTATTACTGTGAGATACGTCTATAATTATTTATTTTGTTTTTGATATGATATACTACATTATAATTTATTTTCTTATATGTTGTTGTGTCATATCACTTTGTCTTTTCATGATTGTCTACTTTGTATTGTTTCGTATATCATATCTTTTTGGTTTATGTCAAATTATCTTCTAATGTTCAACTTGCATTGTGCTGCTTATTTTTACACGATTATATTGTTTGTCGCATTCTAATTTCTGTGTATACAATTTGTAAATTCCTAATATTTGGGTAATGAATTGTTTATCTGCTAATTTTTGTATACTGCTTTACATGATTATTTGATTGTACAATTATTTTGATAATTGTGTTTAGCTACTTATACTTGAATGTCTTTGTATCTTTTCTATGTTTCAGACTACTTTTCATCATTCCATCAATTAAATATATTTTCTTTTGTTTGTGTTTATTTTGTATGTATTATTATTCTAATTGCTTTATGATTGCTTTTCCTATTATCTTTGATTTATGTATTATTATTCTAATTGCTTTATGATTGCTTTTCCTATTATCTTTGATTTATACTTATTATTATATTATTCTATTTTGTTCTAATTGCTTTATGATTGCTTTTCCTATTATCTTTGATTTATACTTATTATTATATTATTCTATTTTGTAATATGATCCTGTTGATGTTTGGTTTTTGCTCGTTTACTCGTTTTTATTGATTTTGTATTATACATTGTATTTTTAATATATTTAGTTTGAACCTGTATTGATTGTGTTTTTCATAATTAAATTTCTTTTTGTTTTTGATTAACCATTGTGAACCTGTATTGATTGTGTTTTTCATAATTAAATTTCTTTTTGTTTTTGATTAACCATTGTTATACCCTGCTATTATGTTTTGTTTACTTTTTGTTTTTGATTAACCATTGTTATACCCTGCTATTATGTTTTGTTTAAACTGTTATGTATTTTAGAATTTTTGAATTTTCTTATTATGTTATTTATGTTTTTGTCTGTTTCTATTGTATTTGACTTATTTTTGTGTTTGCTTTAGATTTATTGTTTTTTACTTGACTTTTATTCTTACTTAATATGTTTCTGCTTTGTTTCTATGGATGCTTGTATATTATTTGTATGATTCACTCTATATGATTCTTTATTTATATTGTACCTATTTTTTTATTCTATATTATTGCTTACCTTATACTTTATACTGATTAGATTACTTGTCTAATTATAAGTATTGTATAACAAGTTCACACAATTAAATATGTTTGTATCAAAGTATTTGTTTGGACTTTGTTGCGAGTCTGAAATGTGATAGTGATATCTTAGTTGTCACCTCTTGTATCTTACCTTGTGTCATTTTTGTTTTACATTCTCTTCTGGTTATGGATATCGTTCCATATCTCTGTCCTTGGATTCTTTCTGCATTACTTTTATTTTAATTCCGAGGACGGAATTTGTTTTAAGGGGGTATAATGTAAGGACTATGAATTTTGATACTAGTTAAAATAATTTTTTAGTATTTTAAAATATTTAATTATGGTTTTTAAAAGAGTATTTATATTTTTCTCGAATTCCTATAATTTTCTATGATTTAAAGTCTAAGCTTTATATTTATTTAAATGATTTAAATATTTATAAATTATTTTTGTGCGGTGAAAATTTCTAGAATTTATCTGTTGTGTTAGCGATACTATTACGTATCATTTTGAATAATACATGGTATTATTATTATTATTATTACGTATATTTTCGTATAATACATTGTATTATTAATTATGTATTATTTGTGTAATTTATTATATTATTTCTACTATTGCATATTATTTATCGTATTAGTATAACTAGTATGTTTTATTATGTAGATAATTATCTCATAATTATTTGATTTTAAATATAAGTAAATATATTTTTATTATTAATTATTCTCGTTTAATTGTATAATATGTGTATATTTTGACTATTTAGTATCAACTGTTGTATTAGTACAATCTGTATGTTTTTATTTGTAAATAATTATTCTATAATTAGTTTAATTTTTAAGTACCCGTAATTATTTATTTTAATTATTTTTTTTTTAATTTTTAAGTACCCGTAATTATTTATTTTAATTATTTTTGTTTAATTATCCCAAAGCCCACAGCCATCCTCCGCAACCCCGATGCCGTCACCTTCCCCGTTGCAACCCAACCCGCGATCGCCTACCTCTCCGCCCTACTTTGCCGCCCTAAACCCACGCCTCAGCCCCTCCTTCCCAGATCTCCTCTTCCACCTGACTACCTCAGCGACCAGCCAAGCTCCGACCTCCATCACCACCTGCACCACCTCCCCGTGGTCAGCCCCATCAAGCTCCCCTCTCCCCCGACTAGACTTGCTGCTCGGCCTCTCCCCATTGATGCTCGCCGCCTGGCCCTCAACCCCACGCCATCCAGCCCTTCGCCGAACTCCCGCTCCCTTCCTCTAGCGCCCGACGTCACAGACCCCTCGTCGCCGCTCAAACTCATCGCCGACCGACCCCCATCTCCCTGAACTCCGAGCCAAACAACCCCCAACGCCTCGTCAGCCTCCGACGCCACCTCCGACCACCGCATCCCTCGTTCGTCAAGCACCCAAGATTTTCCAGGACCGCCCTTGCCCCAAGTCCGCGCTCCCCACTACCGCTACCTCCTTTGATCGCCGTTCAACCACCCTGATGATCCCCGCTACAGTTAACGACGCACCCGAGGCAAGATCCCGAACCTTGATTATTTTCATTTTAATTCTTAGTTTTATCGTAAATTATTATGTGCAAGATCCCATAACTTATTGACTCACAATTCAATTTCTAGATCTGTTATGAGTTAACTAATTAGATTAATCTATGATATATTATTACCTGCGTGGAATTGCTTGATATGAATAGGTGTGGGGAAGCTTGTTGTTTTATAACTTAGTTGTTATCTAATAGGAGAGACTGTACATGAAGACGACTCCTGTTAAAAATATGATTTATAAGCGTGCTTCAAAGCATGGCTATACTCTCTCGACATCGATATCCCTATGTGAGGAGTCCCGAGTTCCCTTGATATCGATATCCCGGTATGAGGTTTCCTTGACTATTACTATTATAGCATCAACTAGACGATGCACTCTTGATCGGACGTGTTACAGGTCACGGTTATTTTCATAGTTTTACAGAAGTCATTCCAGGGTAACTCCGTGGCTAGTGCATAATATTTCATATACAGTTGCGTAATTAATATGACAAACATGGGGTTATAAAGGGGAATTAGACGGAGAATATAGCATGTATATAAACGGGCACAGCACTTTCCTGTTATCGTGATATCGTGAGTGTTATATATATGGGCCAGAGGGCCAATACTTGACTTGAAGGTGGCCCCCGGACAGGTTTACGGGGACCCGATTATATACATGAAAATATTCTTCCTCAATTCAAATAATATGTAAAACAAGAATAATATGCTTGCCTATTTTATGGTGGACCTTGTTAGTTTTGTGAGATGTAGGCCAGTTGTTTTCTTTTCATACATAGATTGGGATTGATATTTAATTATCTACAATCTGAGACATATGGTATATACATGAGGGTTTCCTTGTTTGGATAATTTCGCTTGACGTACTACGTCTCTTGTTGTAGATTTTTAAGCATTAATTCAATCTAGTTGTATGACTATGTCACTTGGATGATTATTCTGATCGCTAGCTGCATGGTTTCGTTACCCGATTGATTTAAGGATTCTTATGATTATCATGTTTTAGTAGTGAATTTGCATGTCGATTTTGTCGAATTTCTAGTTGCACGTTCTTTTTCAAATTCTGTTATTGTATCGTTTTCTGCTTTGGTTTTCGTTGTTCTATTTGTTTGTGGGGTCTTGCCGTATGCCATGCACACTAACGTATACCTGTTTTCTCTGGTATACGTCAGACTTAGAGGAAGAACATGTTCAACAGGAACCAGAGGATTCTCAGCATAGTGCCTTGTAGACAGAGCATAAGAAGGAGTCAAAGCCTATTCTTTTTATTTATTAGTTGATGGTTATCGTTACTTTTATCGATATATTTTGTATCTCTTCAGTATTCATTGTTTAGTTTTGTATAAGTGCATGTTTGACCCGTATTATTATGTCTTGGATGATATTGTGATATGTATTATTTTATTCTGAGTGTCTATTATATTCTTACTGATTGTGATCGGGGACCTGTGGCTTCGCATTGTATTTAATTCTAGACGCTTAGCGTATTGGATTGAGAAGAAAAGAAAAAAATAGTAGTGTATATTTCTTCTCAATCTAATACGTCACGGGCTTGTTCACGTTCCGATTCTAGGGTATTTTAGGAAGCGGGGCGTGACAGCCACAAATCAGCCTCCGAACTCTATTCGGCCTCTCTAAATATAGTAGGAACCATCTCATCGACACTCTCCATCAGTAGTGCATATGCAACAACTATGTCTGTATACCTCGTTAGCATCTGTATGTCTCTCTTATGTCTCCGAACAGCAATAGAATCCGAAACCTAAGCCGTCGGTCACTGATCCTGTTCAATTGTACCTGTATCCTCCAAATCATCACCGTGCTCACCTGATGTCACCTCAGTCGACACTTTAATAGATACGGTCCCATATGGATAATGTGGAGCTGCATCAATCTCCACCACCTGCGATGTCTCTAATGGCGTGTCGCTCTCCACTTTATGAGAGCTGGGAAGCTTCAAGATAGAAGCTTTATCGAATGTGACATCTCTACTCAGTACAATCTTCTTATCAACTGGATCCCAAAGCTTGTATCCCTTGACCCCACGCTTGAATCACACAAATATGGTCTTCCTAGCTCGAGGTTCTAATTTATCTGTTCTAACATAATAAAATACAGGGTACCCAAATACCTTGAGCTGATCATAGTCGCGTGCTAGCTATCCTGACCACATCTCCATAGGGGGTCTTCTCCTCAATCGCAGATGAAGGCAGCCTATTAATGAGGTGGCTCGCATAAGAAAGTGCCTCAGCCTAAAATATCTTCTCCAAACTACTTTGTAACAATAAACATCGGATCTTCTCCAGAAAATACCAATTTAACCTTTCTGCCACCCCCATTCTGCTGCGATGTGTGACTAACTGTGAAGTGTCTCTCTATACCCTCGTCTCGACATAGCTGCTGAAAGATGTCAGAAGTATACTCACCGCCATTATCGGATCGCAACGTATTGATCTTTCTCCCACTTTGTAGTTCTAATCTCTTCTTCCACTCTATAAATATCTCTAAAACTTCACTCTTCTTCGTCATGGTGTACACTCAACAATACCTAGAATAGTCATCTATAAATATGACGAACCAATATCGACCACCAAGTACTGCCATCTTGGTAGGACCTAAATATCTGTGTGCACATAGTCCAAGATGTTCCTCGTCCTATGAATGGCTATCCCAAACTTCATCTTCGTCTTCTTGCTAAGAACACAATACTCATAGAACTCAACTTTCTCACTCTTGGCTCTCTTAAATAGTCCCTGCTTGCATAAAGCTTGTAGTGACTTTTCACATGTGTGTCCCAACCTATAGTACCAAAACCTACTCACATCCACCTCTGAAATAGCTGAAGCTACCCGACCAATCTCGGTGCTCCCCTTCAGATAATACAAATTCTTATTGCAGACTCCCTTCATCATCACTAATGATCTCTTAGTAACCTTCGTTACAGCATTCTCAAAGGTCACCTTGAATCCCTTCACCTCTAAAGCTCCAACTGAAATAAGATTCTTCTTCAACTGAGGAACAAATCTCATTTCATTTAATTCATGAACTACTCCATCGTGCATTTGAATCCTGACGTACCTATCCAAAAAATACCACAGGATCGATCATTTTTTCCCATGACTATCACGCCGCCATCGAGTCTCTTGAACGATGCAAACCAACCTCGCTGGGGAGTCACATGATAAGTAGTACCAGAATCAAGTATCCAATCAGATGCATCCACATGGTTCACCCCTGGAGTAATTAATAGAGAAAAGCATAAATCATCACCTCTCGTGACGTTCACCTCATTGGCCTTCGGGCCCTTCTTCTTGCTATTCTCCCTTCTCCTTGAGCTTCGGGCAATCTCTCTTCCAATGTCCTTATTCCTTACAGAACGCACACTGGTTCTTCGCTAACTGGTGGTGGGCCCTTAACTTTGACCTGTTCCTATTACCACCTCTCAGATATGGACTTCTACTTCTCGTCGACAAGGTCTCTCCTGAAGTGCTAGCACGTGGAGTCTCTTTGTCATTTCTTCTCAAATCATAGTTCGTCAATGTGTTAGTCACTTCACTGTAGATGATGGAAGATCTCTCGTTCAACAAAGTAAGCATGAAGATATCATACTCCTCATCGGGTAAGGAGCCTAACAAGATAATCATCTTATACTCACCCATTACCTTCTCATCCACGTTCGACAAGTCCGACAATAACTTTGTATAGTTGTTCACATGAGCCACAAGTGAGGTATTGTAGGCGTCAAAAATTACATATAGGTTTCTGCATATAGCTCAAGACAAAGAGAAGATGATGAATATCATTATTTGAGTCAAGGAGAATTATCTGATATTGACAAGAGCATGAAGTGAGTCGATGAAGCATACGAATCAACGGAACGGGAGAATGACGAAATTATGATTCGATCGGGAGTTACATTTCACCCACGAAAGACGAAGTGTCACTCATTTCTCATCCACTCAACATATGATTCATCTATAGAAGATTGTAGATCTCTTCTCCGGCTTTCCAATGCACTTTAAATTTGTATCATTCTGAGATCGGACGTGAAAGTTAGAGCCAAAACAAGACCGAGACACAATGTGTGCCTCGGGCTTGATAGAGCTGTTTTGGCCATGATGCGATTTCAATCTTAAGAACCTCAAAAGATAAAAGTTGTAGATCTCTTTATCTTTCCAATACATCTAGTATCACCTTATTCTGAGATCGGACGTAAAAGTTAGAGCCAAAAATTGTTGGCCTTCTTGTTTTGATGATGTTTAACAAACAATTTACCACTAATATTGTTTGTTTAGTATTTGTGTTTTCTTATTTATTATAGACAAACAACGTAGTTGGAGGATGGATGGAATAGAGCTTCAACGATCATATCCAAAGGAGGTTGGTGGAATATCGGTGAAGCCTTGCAATTCATAGTTAAAGATCAAGTTCAAGCTTCATCCGCATGTGTACCAAGTTGAGCTACAATGAAGATCAAGATCAAGCTTGGGTAATCTAGTTTAGATTTTATATTATGTGTGTTAAGTACGTTAAGTTCAATATCTATACACACACATTTATTGGTTTCTTCGTATTCATATATAGTTATATATATATACATAAGTTTTGGTTTTCATGTTTATAAATATGAAATTACATGTTTCATATTTATTATTGTGATTTGGTTTATCTACTTAGATATGAAACAAATATATTTTCATATACATACTCATAGGTTTCATTTTCTATTGTATTTGTGAAAATATTGTTTTCTTAGTTTATGGACTTAATAACAATCATATACATATTTTATTAAGTCTATATAATCATTGTGCAAAGTTTCAAAACATGGTTTAACCTAAATGTCAAAATTCATATGTTTACATTTTCGTGTTTTGGACTATTTTGCAAAATGATGATATTTTTCATTTGGGAAGTCCTATTTCGAAACCAGTTATTGTAGCATGTTTATTATCATGTCTATAATCATTCCCCAAAGTTTTACATTTTTTGGAATTTATTTGATATTTTTAAACAGTGTTTTAAAATCAGAAAAACAGTTTTCAGAACCTGATTTTCATATATCAGTTCTCGGTCGACCGCACCGGTCGACCGGACCTGTGTTCATTCCTCACTGGGAAGCAGAGAGTTCGTCGGTCGACTGCCGTGGTCGACTGAGAGCTTCCTTCGGTCGACCGCACCGGTCGACCGAATAAGTCTCTGCTTGTTTTTCTCGTTTTTGACCTGGATAGCGGTCGACACCGTTGCTTTCCCAACGGCTATTTCCTGAGCTGTTTACTGGGGCTATTTTTGTCTTTTGCTTAGGGTTGTTGGCTGAGGTTTTGGAGGTTATAAATACCCTCCTTGATCTCAGTTATTATGAGTCAAGAAAAGTTTTTAAAACAAGGGTTTAAGGTTTTTACTGTTTGTTTAAGATTGGGTTTCTGTTTACAAAAGAGGAAGTTCTCACTGCAGATTGAAGGATTTATTCTCAATCCTCTTCATCCTCTTCATTGTGTTTATAGAGAAGTTTTCTAACTCTTTTCTCTAGCAATTTCATTATTGATTTTCATATTCTTATTATTACTAGTTTGCTATTTGAGTTAGATTTTATTATATCTCATTGTTACACACACCCACTTGAGCTTATTGTATTTGTATACATAGTATAATTAGGTTGTGGGATTGTGTAACTTAGAGAGTGAGCTTATAATTCGTTCTCATTCATTGTAGAGAACAAACACTTTGTATTGAGCCTAATTGTGAGGATTCACTTGTAATACACTTGTACATCGAGAGAAGTGTGTGGTGAGAGACGGGGCCGAATCCAAGAGGAGTGGCATCGGTTGACGTGCCTAGGGAGAGGTTGTAACCGAGCACTTGAGGAGGAGGACACGGGCTAGGACCAACACTTAGTGTGTGAGGTGTGATTGCATAGTGATTGTATTATGAGGTGTAAACGTTGTTCGGGTGAACGTAGAAAACCCGGTTGAGATAGTGGAGATCTCCTCGAGGTGAGGAGCGGAGACGTAGGTCGTGGGGACCGAACTCCGTAATCATATTGTTTGTTTGTGATTGCATTGGTGCACTTACTTTTATGTTCATATCTTAAATCGCCTTTGTATATTGCTTGTTGATTATATTGCCCACTATCTAGTTTAGATTGTTTACCCTTGAGTTTATATATCCTTGCACATACATTGCATATATCTCTTTGTTAGGATATATCTTGTTGTTCATATTGCTTATCCTAGCTCATATACATTGTTGTATTTCATACTTGCTAGGATAACTTGTTAATAAGTTTTAATTGGCATAAAATCGGATTAGATTAGCATAAGACCCTAATCACCCCCCCTCTAGGGTCTAACAAAAATAAGACAGAGACACAATGTGTGTCTCGACCAAGGTCGAGACACAAAGTGTGTCTCGGGCCTGATAGAGCTATTTTGACCATGATACGATTCAAATCTAAAGAATCTCAAAAAACAAAAGTTGTATATCTCTTTATAATTTTTCTAACTCATCTTAGATCACCTCATTCTGAGATCAGACGTGAAATTTAAAGCAAAAACAACTAAGACGGTCCAGGCTATTTCACACCTACAGGACACTAGTGATGTCTCACATATTTTGGCTATAATGTATTTCTTATGAAGAATCTTAAAAGAATAAAAGTTGTAGATCTCCTCATTAGCTTTTCAGTGCATCTTAAATCAATTCATTCTGAGGTCAGATAAGAGAGTTAGAGGAAAAACAACAGAGTAATACCAGTCATGTCTCAGCCAAGGTCGAGACACAATCTAGGTCTCGGCCAAGGCCGAGACACAGGGTGTGTCTCATGCCCAGAAATGCTATTTTTCACCCGTTAACCATCCAGAAACTAGTTTTTCGATAAGATTTTAGGATTTCTTCAGCCCAAAGACTCTCCAACTGATTTGAAGCTACCTTAGAACGTGGTTAAGTAGTTACAACTGAGGATGACATCAAATCAGTCGTTCTTATCTAAAAACAAAGCTTTTGAAGCCAATAAATACAGCCATAGGACCTTCATTTGCACAAATCTGGAATTCTCGAGCCTCGACGAAGTCCTATCGAATTGAAGAGTGAGGAGCACGAATTTCAGAGAGGAGGAAGGGATCTTGGCGAGTTCTTCAGTACAAGGAGGAGAAGAGTTCGAGGGATCTGCATCCCGTTCATCTATTTTCCTTGAGATCCTACCTAACTGTGATTCTTGAGAAGAGTGATTATCTCGCTATTGCCGAGATAGTCACTTCAATTTTTTGTCTCCTTTGCAAGACAACAAAATCGTTATTCGGATCTGTCACGCCCCGCTTCTAAAAATACCCGGGAATCGGAACGTGAACAAGCCCGCGATGTATTAGATTAACAAGAAATATACACTATCATTATTTTTTTCTTTTCTTTTCTTCTCAATCTAATATGCTAAGCGTCAAACAAATAAATCTCAATCACAGGTCCCCGATCACAATAGCAAGAATATAAAGATAACCCAGAATAAGGAATAGACATATCATCAACAGTAAATCATCCCAGACATAAAAAATATGGGTCCAACATACCCTTATTACAAAATAGTCTAACTTGGAAATAAGAAATACATAGTCCATAAAAAAAGAACTGTTAAAATACTAAATCCATCATTAACTAAAGAAAAGTATGGTAAGGGAGTTTTAATGTCCAACTACTACTACGAAAGAAAACCACTACGCTTCAACTGGTTCTTCTACTCCTTCTGCAAGGCACCCCTGCTAAGAATCCTCTGGCTCATGTACTATTCCGAACTAAGGCTGTCCATCTCCTAAATCTAACGTATACCAGTGAAAACATGTGTACTTCAGCGTGCATGGCACACGGTAAGATCCCACAAGGGAGAAAAGAAAACGGTCGAACGACCAAGGCGAAACAGTAATAATAAATAGAAACATGCAACAGGAATACTAAAAACTAGACGAAATCCACCAATGGTATATAATAGTCAAAGAATCTAAGAAAATTAACCAAGTATCAAGATCATGCAGCTAGTCATCGGAATAATCAACCAAGTAATAATGTCATACAACTAGATGGAATTAATACTCAAAAATCTACAACAAGAGACGTAGTACGTCGAGCAAAATAATCCAAACAAGGAAACCCTCATGTATTTACCATATGTCTCAAATTGTAGATAACTAAATATTAATCTCAATCTATGTATGAAAAGAAATACAACTGTCCTACATCCCACAAGAATCATACTTAGCCAAGAATCAAAGTCATGTAACTAGCCATTCTAAAACAGATAACTGGTTCACATCTCACAGAGTCAACGTTCATATCATCCGATAACTGACTGTTCACATATCCCCTACGTGCATCCAATCAAATAAATTCTTGATCCAAAGTAGCGACACCGATCTACTTTAACCCAACCAACCAGCCCCAGTGGCGACACTGATCCACTGTGACTCAACAAACCAACCCCAGTGGCGACACCGATCTACTGGTGCGAGCCTGGAAGATGTATCAACAGCCTTATCCGATTACATGAACCATGACTTCCACATCCTAACTCTTCACGTTTTTCTAAATCAATCATAATCCTCATTTGAAACTCGGGTTCAACACCTAAACCAGTCAACACACTCACACATGTCACTAAGTCTGTTCATGACGCACGAGGCCACTAAGTCATGAACTACTAAGGTTCTCAATCACCACAAGTAATAACAAATATAACTGATCATGTATAATAATATCATGGCATATCAGGTAGTCAAAATTAAGGATTATAAATCATGAATAGTAACTATGTAATTCAGAAAATAATTCCTTTTCCAAAATAACTTCTTATAATTTATCATAATTTTCCTCAAATGATTCTGTTCTCAAATAAATTCTTTTTAATTAATATAATTATCCGAAAATGATTCCACTATCGAAATAAATTCTTTTAATTCATAATAATTATTCTAAAATAATCTTTTCTCAAAATAGTTTAACAATTTTCAAATAATCTGTTTTTCCAAAATAAATTATTTTAAATTATCTATTTAATAATTATTCAAAGCCAACTCTTTTTCCAAAATAATCTCTTTTCTCATCATAATAATTCTAATTAATCTAGAAAAATATTAATTTAACATTTGAAATCATTTAATATAGTCAATAATAGTCCTAAACAGATAATAACATTTTACAATCTAATCTATACAACTAATTAACGATAGATATAAATAGGAAATGACGAGCAAGAGGAGCGAAAGGTCGAGACACAAAGTGTGTCTCGGGCCTGATAGAGCTATTTTGACCATGATACGATTCAAATCTAAAGAATCTCAAAAAACAAAAGTTGTATATCTCTTTATAATTTTTCTAACTCATCTTAGATCACCTCATTCTGAGATCAGACGTGAAATTTAAAGCAAAAACAACTAAGACGGTCCAGGCTATTTCACACCTACAGGACACTAGTGATGTCTCACATATTTTGGCTATAATGTATTTCTTATGAAGAATCTTAAAAGAATAAAAGTTGTAGATCTCCTCATTAGCTTTTCAGTGCATCTTAAATCAATTCATTCTGAGGTCAGATAAGAGAGTTAGAGGAAAAACAACAGAGTAATACCAGTCATGTCTCAGCCAAGGTCGAGACACAATCTAGGTCTCGGCCAAGGCCGAGACACAGGGTGTGTCTCATGCCCAGAAATGCTATTTTTCACCCGTTAACCATCCAGAAACTAGTTTTTCGATAAGATTTTAGGATTTCTTCAGCCCAAAGACTCTCCAACTGATTTGAAGCTACCTTAGAACGTGGTTAAGTAGTTACAACTGAGGATGACATCAAATCAGTCGTTCTTATCTAAAAACAAAGCTTTTGAAGCCAATAAATACAGCCATAGGACCTTCATTTGCACAAATCTGGAATTCTCGAGCCTCGACGAAGTCCTATCGAATTGAAGAGTGAGGAGCACGAATTTCAGAGAGGAGGAAGGGATCTTGGCGAGTTCTTCAGTACAAGGAGGAGAAGAGTTCGAGGGATCTGCATCCCGTTCATCTATTTTCCTTGAGATCCTACCTAACTGTGATTCTTGAGAAGAGTGATTATCTCGCTATTGCCGAGATAGTCACTTCAATTTTTTGTCTCCTTTGCAAGACAACAAAATCGTTATTCGGATCTGTCACGCCCCGCTTCTAAAAATACCCGGGAATCGGAACGTGAACAAGCCCGCGATGTATTAGATTAACAAGAAATATACACTATCATTATTTTTTTCTTTTCTTTTCTTCTCAATCTAATATGCTAAGCGTCAAACAAATAAATCTCAATCACAGGTCCCCGATCACAATAGCAAGAATATAAAGATAACCCAGAATAAGGAATAGACATATCATCAACAGTAAATCATCCCAGACATAAAAAATATGGGTCCAACATACCCTTATTACAAAATAGTCTAACTTGGAAATAAGAAATACATAGTCCATAAAAAAAGAACTGTTAAAATACTAAATCCATCATTAACTAAAGAAAAGTATGGTAAGGGAGTTTTAATGTCCAACTACTACTACGAAAGAAAACCACTACGCTTCAACTGGTTCTTCTACTCCTTCTGCAAGGCACCCCTGCTAAGAATCCTCTGGCTCATGTACTATTCCGAACTAAGGCTGTCCATCTCCTAAATCTAACGTATACCAGTGAAAACATGTGTACTTCAGCGTGCATGGCACACGGTAAGATCCCACAAGGGAGAAAAGAAAACGGTCGAACGACCAAGGCGAAACAGTAATAATAAATAGAAACATGCAACAGGAATACTAAAAACTAGACGAAATCCACCAATGGTATATAATAGTCAAAGAATCTAAGAAAATTAACCAAGTATCAAGATCATGCAGCTAGTCATCGGAATAATCAACCAAGTAATAATGTCATACAACTAGATGGAATTAATACTCAAAAATCTACAACAAGAGACGTAGTACGTCGAGCAAAATAATCCAAACAAGGAAACCCTCATGTATTTACCATATGTCTCAAATTGTAGATAACTAAATATTAATCTCAATCTATGTATGAAAAGAAATACAACTGTCCTACATCCCACAAGAATCATACTTAGCCAAGAATCAAAGTCATGTAACTAGCCATTCTAAAACAGATAACTGGTTCACATCTCACAGAGTCAACGTTCATATCATCCGATAACTGACTGTTCACATATCCCCTACGTGCATCCAATCAAATAAATTCTTGATCCAAAGTAGCGACACCGATCTACTTTAACCCAACCAACCAGCCCCAGTGGCGACACTGATCCACTGTGACTCAACAAACCAACCCCAGTGGCGACACCGATCTACTGGTGCGAGCCTGGAAGATGTATCAACAGCCTTATCCGATTACATGAACCATGACTTCCACATCCTAACTCTTCACGTTTTTCTAAATCAATCATAATCCTCATTTGAAACTCGGGTTCAACACCTAAACCAGTCAACACACTCACACATGTCACTAAGTCTGTTCATGACGCACGAGGCCACTAAGTCATGAACTACTAAGGTTCTCAATCACCACAAGTAATAACAAATATAACTGATCATGTATAATAATATCATGGCATATCAGGTAGTCAAAATTAAGGATTATAAATCATGAATAGTAACTATGTAATTCAGAAAATAATTCCTTTTCCAAAATAACTTCTTATAATTTATCATAATTTTCCTCAAATGATTCTGTTCTCAAATAAATTCTTTTTAATTAATATAATTATCCGAAAATGATTCCACTATCGAAATAAATTCTTTTAATTCATAATAATTATTCTAAAATAATCTTTTCTCAAAATAGTTTAACAATTTTCAAATAATCTGTTTTTCCAAAATAAATTATTTTAAATTATCTATTTAATAATTATTCAAAGCCAACTCTTTTTCCAAAATAATCTCTTTTCTCATCATAATAATTCTAATTAATCTAGAAAAATATTAATTTAACATTTGAAATCATTTAATATAGTCAATAATAGTCCTAAACAGATAATAACATTTTACAATCTAATCTATACAACTAATTAACGATAGATATAAATAGGAAATGACGAGCAAGAGGAGCGAGATTTTACCTGCGAGACCAAGGGGTCTGATGACGAGGCGACGACACCGATGCGGACGCGGTGTATGACGATTGAGGCGACGTGGATCTGATGGCGTCAATTCTGGAGTTGACGACGGCTACGACGACTGAGTGAAGAGGTTGAGGGCTGTCGACGAGGTGAAGAGGGGGTGGCCAGAGGACTGCAGGTCGCTGGAAGTTCTGCAGCGATGTCGGGGAGAACAGGCTT
>NC_033795.1:18080877-18109883 GCF_001876935.1 Asparagus officinalis | reverse complement strand
ATACGGGATAATTATCTACAAATAAAAACGTACATGTTGTGCTAATGCAACAGTTGATACGAAATAGTCGAAATGTACTCATATTGTACAATTAAACAAGAATAATTAATAAATAATTATAGGTATTTAAAAATCAAAATAATTACAGAATAATTATCTACAAATAAAAACGTACATGTTTTGCTAATGCAACAGTTGATACGAAATAGTCGAAATGTACTCATATTGTACAATTAAACAAGAATAATTAATAAATAAAAATATATTTACTTACATTTAAAATTAAATAATTATAGGATAATTATATACACAGAAAAATGTACCAGTTATACTAATACAACAGCTAATATGCAATAATTAAAATAATATAATAATTTACACAAATAATACGTAATTAATAATCCAACATAATACACGAAATAATACGTAATAATAACAATAATACAACATAATATTTAAAATAATACGTAATAGTACCGATAACATAACAAATTAATTCTAAAATTTTTTTTACCACACAAAATAAATTTATAAATATTAAAATCATTTAAATAAATATAAAACTTAGACTTTAAATCATAGAAACTTGTAGAAATTTGATAAAAAATATAAATACTCTTTTAAAAATCATAATTAAATATTTTAAAATACTAAAAAATTATTTTAACTAGTATTAAAATTCACGATCCTTACATTCTATCCCCCTTAAAACAAATTTCGTCCTCGGAAGTAAACCCAAGGACAAAGATATGGAACAAGAGTGGATACTCACAAATCAATGCGATAAGAAACAGTAGAAAACCCCAGAGTCAAAGTGTGATAAAGCAAGAACGGAAGAAACAAGAACCTTGCCTATTATAGGAGGATGAAAATACATCTAAGCTAGCACTCATAAACAAATCCTATCATAATATCATCAGGCAATACGAAATAAGGAAGTTCATATGCAAATAAAACTAAGAATGAACTATTCTTACCGGTGATAACTTGATCGTTTGCCTCAATTCCCACAGCTGACATCATAAACATCTGTCGTTGTGGTTGCTGCCTTTGTGCTTCCTGATAAACCTGCTGCTGTGGAGGAGGTGTTCCTGCTCGAGGGTAAGGTCTGTGCTGAGCTGGAGCTGCTGAGGCTGACCGAGGTAGAGCTGGAAGAGCTGCTCGAACTGGAGGTGGGGGCAAGCTAGCCTGTTGCCACTACAGACAGTCCCGTCTGACATGGTCGGGGGATCCACATGCGTAGCACTGACGAAGTCGCCTGCGGCACTCCTGCTGAGTATGCCCAGCGTGGCCACAATAAGAACACTTCACTAAAGACTGGCTGCGGGTCTACACTCCAAGGTGCTGATAGGGATGCACAGGAGGAAGTGGCTGGCGCTGAGAAAACTGCTGTCACTGCGGATTCTCCTGCTGCCTCGAAGGTGTACGCTCGTCATCTCGGGTTGAAGCTGCTGGTGTCCTGCTCTAGATCACATGTGGGTCTTCAAGTTCCTTTTGTACGCTCTCAATCTCACGTGCTGCATCCAGTACCGCATCATGGGTCGCCAAAGCTCTACCTGCCAAAGCCATCCTAATATACTTGTCCAGACCCTTCTGAAACTGATGCCTCCAAATCGTAGGGTACGTAACCAAGTGAGGAGCATATCGGCTCAAAGAAGAAAACTCGGCCTCATACTCATCAACTGTTCGTCCTCCTTGCTTAAGCTCAACAAATCTACGTAGGAGTTCATCCCGAGCTGACTCAGGAAAATATTTCATGTTGAAGCGCTCGGTGAATGTCTCCCACAGGATGGGCCTCTCTAGATGAGTCTTCTTAGCTTTCCACCATATCTGAGCGGTATTTGTGAGCTGAATATCCATGAGGTCCACCTATTCAGTAGGGGCAATACGGGTCACCATGAGGATAATCTCAGTAATCTTAAGGAACTCCTCTGCCGCTAAAGGTCCCTTGGCACCAGAAAAGAAAGGAGGCCGCATATATCGAAACTCTCTAACTCCAGACTCTGCGCGAGGGGGAGTCTGGTGCTGAGGCTCCCTGTGCAGCTATCCAGCCAGGTGCTACTGATTGGTGACCAATCCTTGAATCATCGCCAGAAGTTGGTTTGGATCCACTTCGGGTTGCGGAGCACTGCTACTAGACGGATTACTAAAACCGCGAGTACCCACCATGGTTCTGAAGGAAAACGAGGTTCAAAGAACTAGGGTTAAAATCAAAACAATATATTGGAAAATAGGAGCTAAAACATAGTTATTAAGATAATAGTATAAGAACTTAATTATAGTCTTACGGATGAAATATGATATGTATCTAAATTGTCCACTATATTCTTACTAGTGAGGACTTGGGACCGTGACCTGCACGGGCCACCATTAAAACCTGTCACACCCCGCTTTCTAAAATACCCGGGAATCGGAACATGAACAAGCCCGCGACGTATTATATTGAGAAGAAATATACACTATTATTTTTTTTCTTTTCTTCTCAATCTAATACGCTAAGAGTCAAACACATAAATCTTAATTACAGGTCCCCGATCATAATACCAAGAATATAAAGACAACCTAGAATAAGGAATAGACATATCATCAACAGTAAATCATCCCAGACATAAAAAATATGGGTCCAACATACCCTTATTATAAAACAGTCCAACTAGAAAATAAGAAATACATAGTCCATAATGAAAGTACTGTTAAAATACTAAATCCATCATCAACTAAAGAAAAGTACGGTAAAGGAGTTTTAATGTCCAACTACTACTATGGAAGAAAACCACTACGCTTTAGTTGGTTCTTCTACTCCTTCTGCAAGGCACCCCTGCTAAGAATCCTCTGGCTCTTGTATGATTCCGAACTGAGACTGTCCATCTCCTAAATCGGACATACACCAGAGAAAACATGTGTACGTTAGCGTGCATAGCACAGGTAAGATCCCATAAGGGAGAAAAGAACACGGTCGAACGACCAAGGCGAAACAGTAATAATAAACAGAAATATGCAACTGGAATACTAAAAACTAGACGAAATCCACCAATGGTATATAATAGTCAAAGAATCCAAGAAAATTAACCAAGTATCGAGATCATGCAGCTAGTCATCAAAATAATCATCCAAGTAATAATGTCATACAACTAGATGGAATTAATACTTAAAAATCTATAACAAGAGACGTAGTACGTCGAGCGAAACTAGATGGAATTAATACTTAAAAATCTATAACAAGAGACGTAGTACGTCGAGCGAAATAATCCAAACAAGAAAACTCTCATGTATATACCATATGTCTAAATAATCCAAACAAGAAAACTCTCATGTATATACCATATGTCTCAAATTGTAGATAACTAAATATTAATCCCAATCTATGTATGAAAAGAAATACAACTGTCCTACATCCCACAAGAATCATACTTAGCCAAGAATCGAAGTCATGTAACTAGCCATTCTAAAACAGATAATCGGTTCACATCTCACAGAGTTAACGCTTATATCATCGGATAACTGACTGTTCACATATCCCGTACGTGCATCCAATCAAATAAATTCTTGAACCAAAGTAGCGACACCGATCTACTTTGACCCAACCAACCAGCCCCAGTGGCGACACCGATCCACTGTGACTCAACAAACCAACCCCGATCCACTAGTGTAAGCCTGGAAGATATATCAACAGCCTTATCCGATTACATGAACCATGACTTCCTCATCCCAACTCTTCACATTTTTCTAAGTCAACCATAATCCTCATTTGAAACTCGGGTTCAACACCTAAACCAGTCAACACACTCACACATGTCACTAAGTCTATTCATGACGCACGAGGCCACTAAGTCATGAACAACTAAGATTCTCAATCACCACAAGTAATAACAAATACAACTGATCATGTATAATAATATCATGGCATATCAGGTAGTCAAAAGTAAGAATTATAAATCATGAACAGCAACTATGTAATTTAGAAAATAATTCCTTTTCCAAAATAACTTCTTATAATTTATCATAATTTTCCTCAAATGATACTGTTCTCAAATAATTTTTTTTAATTAATATAATTATCAGAAAATGATTCCACTACCGAAATAAATTCTTTTAATTCATAATAATTATTCTAAAATAATCTTTTCTCAAAATAGTTTAACAATTCAAATAATTCATTTTTTCAAAATAAATTATTTTAAATTATCTATTTAATAATTATTCAAAACCAACTCTTTTTCCAAAATAATCTCTTTTCTCATCATAATAATTCTAATTAATCTAGAAAAATATTAATTTATCATTTGAAATCATTTAATATCGTTAATAATAGTCCAACGCAGATATTAACCCTTCACAATCTAATCTATGTAACTAATTAACGACCAATATAAATAGGAAATGACGAGTCAAAAGGAGCGGGATCTTGCCTGCGAGACCAAGAGGCCTGATGACGAGGCGACGGCGCCGATGCGGACGTGGTGTTTGACGACCGAGGCGACGTGGATCTGATGACGTCGAATCTGGAGTTGACGGTGACTACGATGACTGAGTGAAGAGGTTGAGGGCTGTAACGAGGTGAAGAGGGGGTGGCCGGAGGACTGGAGGTTGCTGTAAGTCTGGGCAGGCGACGTCAGGGGAGAACGGCTTGGGGTGTGGCGATGAGGCGGACACGTCGGAGGGAGCTGGAGAACAGGCGGCTCGATGTCAGGCTGACGGGGCGTTGGTCGGATCTGCAGGGGATGGTCGGCGTAAGCTGAGGAGAGCGGGGCTCTGGGAGTTGGGCGGCTAAGGTGGTGCTTGCGGTGTAGGCGGTGATTGGGTGGAGGTGGGCAGCGACGACAAGGGGAGAGCGGAGGTGGCTGCGTGGGTTGGCTGCTCGCAGCGCCCTGGGCGTTGCAACAGCGATGAAAGTGGTCGACGCACAAGGGCTGTGGAGTGAGGGGACGCCGACGGAGAGGGGGAGGCGGTGTGGGTGTGGAGGCGGAGGAAGCAGTGAGGGAGGAGCGAAGACGACGGTGAAGAGGAGTGATAAGGAGAAGGAAGGCTTCGAAGTTCAAGATCTCGGTGGAGGGGTTGGTCAGAGGGAAGTTGTTGAGGCGAGCGTGAGGTGGCAGGAACGAGTCCGGTAGCGTCGAGAGCTTGGGTGCGGTGAGGATAGATTGGCGGGCGATGGGTTTGAGAGAGAAGAAAGGGGGTGGCGCGCTCTACAGGTTAGTGGGAGAAGAAAAAGAGAGAGAGAGAGGAGAGAGAGAGAGAGAGAGAGAGAGAGATAATATGATATATATATATATATATATATATATATATATTATATATATATATATATATATATATATATATATATATTTATATTTAATATATATATATATATTATATATTATATATATATATATATATATTAATATATATATATATATATATATATATATATATATGAGAAATATGGAGAACCTTGGTACCAAGTTGCTTAAAGCAACTTGGTAGTGATGTGGCCTAATCTTGCCCCTACATCACACCTCGAAGATAGAGCCTCAACCACCCTTCACCAACTCCAATGTAGATGTAGGGACAAGATTAGGCCACATCACTACCAAGTTGTTTGGAGCAACTTGGTACCAAGTTTCTCCATTTTTCTCTCTCTCTCTCTCTCTCTATATATATATATATATAATTAAACTAATTACAGAATAATTATCTACAAATAAAAATATACATCTTGTGCTAATATAATAGTTGATACAAAATAGTAGAAATGTACTCATATTGTACAATTAAACGAGAATAATTAATAAATAAAAATATATTTACTTACATTTAAAATCAAATAATTATGCAATAATTATATACACAGTAAAATGTACCAGTTATACTAAATACAATAGCTAATATGCAATAATTAAAATAATACAATAATTTGCACAAATAATACATAATTAATAATCCAACATTATACACGAAATAATACATAATAATAACAATAATACAACATAATATTTAAAATAATACGTAATAGTATCGATAACATAACAAATTAATTCTAAAATTTTTTTATCGCACAAAATAAGTTTATAAATATTAAAATCATTTAGATAAATATAAAACTTAGACTATAAATCATAGAAAATTATAGAAATTTGAGAAAAATATAAATACTATTTTTAAAATCATAATTAAATATTTTAAATTATTAAAATTTTACTAGTATCAAAATTTATGGTCCTTACAGTTATAGGATCTGATCAGTTAGTGGTCCACAGATAAACCCCGGTACCGACAAAGATCCCACACAAGCAGAAGACCGATAAACGATCTATCTGTGTGTGTTCTCAAAAAAATTATAATCTTTTTAGTTGCATTGTGTAAGGAGACTTATAAAAAGTCCTTCCTTTTTGAATCATTGTAGTGACTGAAGTTGTAATGAGTCTCGTAATGAAGAAAATGATTTTCGATTCGAACACGTTGGTGACCACAATGGGAGTCACCAGTCTCATCACCGAGGCTGTCGTTCCGCAACCAAAGATCAAGATCTCGGTTGATTCAGAAGTCGAATACGAGTTCGACGAAGCCAAGTTCGAGGAATATTTCTTCTTGTCTTCATCAAAATCCTCCTCTCCCTGCAAGTGCGGAAAGATCCCGTCTTTGGAGGAGGTGTATTCGCCGATGAAGGTTACAAGTGACTCCGCCCGCCACAACTCCTCCCCTGACAAGGAGTTGTCCAATCAAGGTACGCCAACTCTGACGAAGACCCCCCCCCCCCCCCCCCGCCACAACTCCTCCCCTGACAAGGAGTTGTCCAATCAAGGTACGCCAACTCTGACGAAGAGGGCTCGTCAGAGGTGACGCCAATGCCAAGATCGTCAAATTGCTAAGGTGATGAAACAAGTCGATGGAATTCACTACTACACAGATTTGGAGTCTAGGAAGCATCATTTAATTCAGTCGCCTCAACGGCAAGTTGCTTCTACTTCCTCCAAACCATCAATGGAAGAATGAGTTCTCGTTAAAAGAACTCATTCAACCTTGAAGGAGCGCATCCAAAAGCGATGCGCACGTGTCGCACGCGGGCGTGCCTTTGTGCAAAAAGCTCAAGGCATGAAGAAGAAATAGGTGGTCAAAGAATCACCAAAATCCAAACAAGTCTGGGTGCCGAAGGCGAAAACATCGCCGAAAATAGCCGTAACGCTTCCACCTGGGGAGAGACACCATTCGTGTCTCACGCCTAGGGCGAGACACAAGGCATGTCTCGCACCTGATTCTAACCCCGCGGGCATTTCCAAGCCTCTGTCAGCCTCCGAGCCTACTCGTCTTGCTCCCGCACCTCCAACGAAGCCCTACGACAGCGTGGATCTGTCCAAATTTAAGATTCTGATGAAGGATCACCTTGGTTCTCTACACAAAGATCGAGGCAAAGCTCCGGTGAATAAAACCCGAGAAGTTTCTCAAGCTGGGGGTCATGCAAACACTCCCATCAAGCCAAAGGCCACTCAAAGGTGTCCCATCGCCTCTAAACAAATCGGGGCACCTCGTTGTACATATTCGTGTGTCGTGCACAAGAGGACTCCTGGCATCGATCGTCTGGGGGTTCGTATTAAAACCCAGGAGCCCGTTAAGATTCTATGCTCGTAAGGGGTGGTCCTAAACGTGGGACTCCTGATACGACCTTGGATCATTCAAAGGAGACAACAATGTTAGACCCTAGAGGGGGGGTGATTAGGGTCTTATGCTAATCTAATCCGATTATATGCCAATAAAAACTAATTAACAAGTTATCCTAGCAAGTATGAAATATAACAACTATATAAGCTAGGATAAGCAATATGAACAATGAGATATATCCTATATGATGAATATATATATGCAAGGATATATAAACTAACACAAGATGATATATCCTATCAAAGAGATATACAATATGATATATGTATATGCAAGGATATAAAACTAACACAAGAGGTAAACAATATGAACTAAATAGTGGATCATATAAATAATGAGCTATGGACAATGGCTATATAAGATATGAACATAAATAAAAATGAACGCCAAAGCACACTCAAACACACTATATGATCACGGAGTTCGGACCTTCCGTCCTACGTCTCCGCTCCCCACTCCCGGGGAGAAATCCACTATCACAACCGGGTTTTCTACGTTCACCCGAATAACGTTTACACCTCACACTCGGTTTTCTAGCTAACCGAAAAACTTCACAATAACACACTATTGTAATCCCACTCTACACCCACTAAGTGTTGGACCTAGCCGTGTCTTCCTTAAGTGCTCGGTTACAACCTCTCCCTAGGCTCATCAACCGACGCCACTCCTCTTGGGACGATCCCCGACTCTCACCACACACTCCTCACTCGGTGTACAAGTGTATTACAAAGTGAATCTCACAATAAGGCTCAATACAATAATTGATTGTTCTCAACTATGGATGAGAACACAATGAAATCTCACACTTAATTGTTACAATCTATCACAACCCTAATATACTATGTATGCAAATACAATAAGCTCAAGTGGGTGTGTGTAACAATGAGATATAATAAAATCTAACTCAAATAGCAAACTAGCAATAATAAGAATATGAAAATCAATAATGAAATTGCTAGAGAAAAGAGTTAGAAAACTTCTCTATAAACACAAAGAAGAGGATGAAGAGGATTGAGAATGAATCCCTCAATATGCAGTGAGAACTTCTTCTTTTGTAAACAGAAACCCAATCTTAAATAAACAGTAAAACCCTAAACCCTTGTTTAAAAACTTTGTTTTAAAAACACTTCTTAGCTTGGTAAAAAGATATCAGCAATGGGGTATTTATACCCACTCAAGATCTCAACAAAAAACCCCAAGCAAAAGACAAAAGAGCCCCCAGAAAACAGCTCAGAAAAAAATAGGTTGCGGATACCAAAAACTGCGTTGAACATACGGCATGTCGACCGACGGAATTCGGTCGACCGACGAAGGAGTTCGGTCGACCGACGGAAATATTCGGTCGACACTATCCAGTTCAAAAACAAAGAAAAACAAGCAGAACTACATCAGGTCGCCGGTGCGGTTCGACGCGACTAGAAAAATCAAGCTCTCGGTCGACCGCATCGGTCGACCGACAAACTCTCTGCTGCCCACTGACTAAATAACATAGGTCCGGTCGACCGGTGCGGTCGACCGAGAACTGATATATGAAAATCTGATTTTGAAAACTGTTTTTCTGATTTTAAAACACTGTTTAAAAATATCAAATTAATTTCAAAAAATATAAAACTTTGGGGAATGATTGTAGACATGATAATAAACATGCTACAACGACTGGTTTCCAAAAAGGACTTCCCAAATAAAAAATATCATCATTTTATAAAATAGTCCAAAACATGAAAATATGAGATACTTGAATTTTGATGTTTTGACATAAACCAACTTTTGAAACTTTGTGAAATGTTTTTATAGACTTAGTAAAACATGTATAAACTGATATTGAAGTCTATAAACTAATAAGACAATATTTTCATAAAATTACATATTCTATGCAATGTTTTCAAAAACACAATAGTAAATATGAAATATGTGATTTCATATTATAAACATGAAAACCCAAAACCATGCATGTATATATATAACTATATATATACATAGAAAACAAAACTTATGTATATATATATATAACTATATATATATACGAAGAAACCAATAAATGTGTGTGTATAGATATTGAGCTTAACGTACTTAACACACATAATATAAATCCTAAACTAAATTACCCAAGCTTGATCTTGATCTTCATTGAGCTCAACTTGGTACACGTTGCGGATGAAGCTAAACTTGGATCTTGAACTTGAATTGTAAAGCTTCACCGACATTCCTCCAACCTCCTTTGGATATGATCGTTGAAGCTCTATTACATCCATCCTCCAACACTATTGTTTGTCTATAATAAATAAGAAAACACAAATACTAGACAAACAACATTAGTGGTAAATTGTTTGTTAAACATCATCAAAACAAGAAGGCTAACAAACAAATTGTCCCGAGAATATCAACAATGTTCTTCATCCCAAAAAGAAGACGTGTCCGTCAAAAGATATCGTTATACTTGGGACATCACACCAACAAGTGATGGATTACTCCAATGCGCTGCACCATCAGGATGGGGGTGTGAACAAATCCCAAAAGTAGGGTGTCCAAGAAACCAGCTCTCACTGTCCATGCGGGAGATCTATCAGTGTAGTATTATCAAAATATGGCTACTCCAGGGCCATTTCACAAAGGATCTCGGTATTCGAGAAACTTACCACCGAAGCGTCGAAG
The DNA here is from genome assembly GCF_001876935.1 of Asparagus officinalis. Taxonomy (NCBI): domain Eukaryota; kingdom Viridiplantae; phylum Streptophyta; class Magnoliopsida; order Asparagales; family Asparagaceae; genus Asparagus; species Asparagus officinalis. Next base: position 18,099,593 of record NC_033795.1, on the reverse strand, counting down.
CCCAAGTTAAGATGTTTCCATAAGAAAAAATTCATTGTCCAGGATGATGAATTCTCTGAAGTCACTATCAACATGATTGACAAAAGAAAGTCTATCATTACTTCAAACGGCTCTAATCCCGACTTTTCTCTGGGAAGAAAAGTCGATTCAGGAATAGCTCAACGAGTGTCTCAACTCTAGTTAGAAGCCGTCAAATATGGGGATTACCCGAAGATGCACGAAGGGCTATCTTCAGAAGATGAACTTTAGGATACTTGCTCCGTAATCGCCTGCAACGATACAATATCTAGCATAAGGTGAGCTCGAGAAGTATTCATGATCACTACCGAACAAGTGGCTCAACTTCTTCAAGAAGCCTTGGCCAAACAAAAGAGGATTTTAAAATCAAAATGGAGATGGTCGTACAACGGGTCAAGGATTTACATGTCCAACAACTTCAAGAGTTGTCAAATTAGCACGGTGAATCCAGCCGTCACCACACTACTAATCAAGTAGATAGCGACTCAGAGGTGGACGAGACTATCAATGTCGATACTCCTCCCAATGACAAAGATGCTAGGGGTGGCACCAATAATAATACCAACACTAGGGGTGGCCCCATCACTAATGACAATATTAGGGGTGGTCCCATCGTTTGTCCTCAAAATCACCCAAAGAAAGATACAGGACGACGAGATGATGAAAGAGCTAGAGAATAAGGTCAATGCCTTAATGTCCACTCAAGAAGTGAGGAAAACGAGAATTCCATACCCGTATCCAAGAGAGTGGGATTCAATCCCGTACCCGGCGAAGTTCACCCTAATTAACTTCACGCCATTCGATGAGAGAGGCTCACCCACTGAACACTTAATCTATTTTAAGTCCTACTTAGGAGTGATCTTCGGGAATAAACCATTGATGATCCAGTCATTCGTAGGTGTAGGCGTCAAAAATTGCCCACGGATTCCCGCACGCGGCTCGAGACAGAGAGAATATAATGAACGTTATTATCCAAATCAATGATACTTATCTAATGTCATAGAGAAGCTAACAAATACATGAAACTAGTTGATAAAGCATACAAATCAACAGGATGGTACAATAACGAAGAAGCGACTCGACCTAGGGTTATGTTTCACCAACAAAGGAGTAAGCACCACACATGTCTTGATCATACCATAGATGTATCACCCATGGGAAGTTGTAGAGATATTCGTGAGATTTCTAACGTGCCTTGGATCACTTCATTCCGAGGTCGGACGATGGAGTTAGAGCCAAAATACCCGAGATAGTACAGACTGTTTTGCACCTGCGAGATACCAATTATGACTTACTTATTTTGGCCATGATATGACTTAAATCTGAAGAATCTAAAAATATAAACTTGTAGGTCTCTTTATCATCTTTCCAATGCATCTTGAATCATCTCATTCTGAGGTTGTATGAAAGAGTTAATACCAAAATACCCGAGATAGTCCAAGCTATCTCAGACATGTGCGAGACAGTCGAAGTGACTCATGACCAAGTCAGCTCCCGACATGTTTTCTGATAAGATTGGCTTCTAGAACTCCTTGGGGTTATCCATAAACATGTGGGGTTATCTTTAAACATGTAGAACCTATTACACAATTGAAAACTCACCTAAATGGATAATAATAGTTGTTCTTCGGCCTTATCCACAAACATGACATTCCTATCCATAAACACCGTATTTAAAGCCTATAAATACACCACTATTACCCTCATAAAGGTAGATCTGAAGGGAGCCACAAATTTCAGAGGAGCTAGGGTGAGGTTATGACGAATTTCAGAGAGGAGGAAGAGATCTCGGCGAGTTCTTCGGCATAAGGATCTAGAATTCTCGAGCTTTGGCGAAGCCCTGTCAGTTAGGAGACTGAAGGAGCACGAATTTTTAGAGAGGAGAAGGAGATCCCGTGACTTATTCATCATAAAGAGGAATAGCTCGAGAGATCTGCATCTGGTTCATCCGCTTCCCTCGAAATCGTACTTAGCTGCGATTCTCGAGAAGAGTGGGTATCTCACTTTGTCGAGATATTCACTTAAGTTTCTTGTCTCCTTTGCGAGGCAACAAAACTGTTCTTTTGATCTGATCGCTTGGTGGTCCACGGATTAACTTCGATACAGGCAAAGATCCTACGCAAGTAGAAGACTGATAAATGATCATTGTGTGTGTTCTTAGGAAATCTTTATGTTTCTTTTCATTGTAAGGAAAGTCTTATAAAAAGACTTAATTTTTCTTTTATTTTGAATCGTTGTAATGCCTAAAGTTGTAATGGATTCGAAAACAATGAAACCGATTTTTGACGCGAATACGCTGGTGACCATAGTGGGAGCCAACAGCCTTGTTGCTAAGGCTGTCGTGCCTCAGCCGACGATTAAGATCCTCGTGGATGAAGAGGTCGAATACGAGTTCGACCAGCAAAAATTTGAGGAGTACGTCTCCTCCTCCGCCTCCTCCAGATCGTCTTCTCCTTGCAAGCGTAGGAAGGCCGCTTCCCTTAAGAAGGTTTGTTGGTCTTCAGATCTGAAGATTCAGGGTGACGATCTTCACCTAGTTGCTGTTGAAGGCTTCTCCCCGGCGCTTAAGAAGGTCGGATCTGATGTTCATGACAACTCCTCAAAGATCAAGGAGTTTCCCATCGAAGACACACTGTTGTTGACGAAAAGGGCTCGTCAAAGGCGCTGTCAACATCTCACCCGCCAATTCGCCAAGGCTTTGGATCAGGTCGACAAACTTTGTTACCAAACGGATCTGGAGTTCAGAAAGTGTCAAGTGGCTAAGCCGCCACCACAACAAGTATCGGGGTCCTCCTCCCAACCGTCAACTGACAAATGAGTTCGTGTCAAATGAACTCGTTCTACTCTCGAGGAGCGTATCTAGAAGCGCCGCGCACTTCTTGCACCCGTCCAGATCCTTGTGCACAAAGCACAAGAATTACAAAAAGAAGAGGTGTTTAAAAGACCACCAAGATCTAAGTAGGTTTAGGTGCCGAAGGCCAAGTTAGTGCTTTTACCCGATAAGAGATACCAGTCGTGTCTCTCGCTCGTTTCCAGATCCAAAGCTGGTTCCCAACTTTCGTCAAGTTCAGATCTCGCTCCTTCTAATCACGCACCTCCGGTGAAGTTCCATGACAGTATGGACATATCCAAAGGTAAGAAAACAATAGCGAACCGCCTAGGTCCTTTGCATGAAGATCGAGGCAAGGTTCTCGTCAGAGAACACTTGGGCCCAGTGAATGAACCCCGAAAACTCATCGAGTTGGGGGTCGCACGCACTTTTGCAACAATTTGAAAGCTTCCTATAATGGAAAAACCCCTATTACTGACCTTCTCGGACTGCATGTCGAAGTCCAAGAGCTCGTTGAGGTTTCATGCTTACAAAGGTGTAACTCCAAACGTGTGACTCTTGAAAATGTTAACAAAGCGTTACATCCCCAGAAGGAAACGTATTCATCTGACGATGATAATGTTGTACCTGGGAAGTTGTGCCAGTACACGATAGGCTGCTCTGGTAATCATATCGATGAGTTGTACTATCGGGCTGGGGGTACAAACAAATCTCAAAAGAGAAATATTCGGGAAGCGGACTCTCACTGTCCGTGTACCAAAATTATCCGGATAGTATTATTAGAATGTAGCTGCCCCAAGACCGCTCCACAGAGGGTCTCTGTATTCCAAAGGCTTTCCCCCGAAGCATTGAAACCATGGTTGACAGGGGGTAAGTCAAGGCGTTTCCGTAAAAGAAAGTCAACCGGTCAAGATAACAAATTCCCTGAAGTCACTATCAACATGGTTGACAGGGGAAAGTCTGCGATTGCTTCAAACGGCTCTAATCCTGACTTTTCTCTGGGAAGAAAAGTCAATTTAGGAATAGCCAACGGATGTCTTGGCTCTAGCTAGAAGCCATCAAACATAGGGTTAACCCAAGGATGCATGAAGGACTGTCTTCAAAGGACGAACTTTTAGATACTTGCTCCGTAATCGCCTCCGATGACACAATGTCTAGCGTGGGACAAGCTCGGGAAGTGTTCATGATTAACACCGAGCAAATGACCAAAATCATCAAGGATGCTTTGGCTAAGCAAAAAAGAGAACTTCAAGTTTAAATTGGAAATGGCCATGATGCGGATGAAGAAAGAACATGACCAACAGGTTCGGGATCTGTCCAATCAACTTGGTGAATCCAACCATTACAACATTGCTAACCAAGCAGGTAGCGATTAAGATGTGGATGAACATCTCAATGCTGATAACTCTCCCGTTGACCAGAACGCTAGGGGTGACCCCACTGAAGCCAGCGACGCTATGGGTGGTCCCATCGAAGATGATAATGCTGGGGGGTGGCTGCATTGTTCCTTTTAGAAATCGTCCAAAGCATGATGCAGACGAGGATGAAAAGATGAAAAACTTTGAGAGTAAAATCAACGCTCTGATGTCTGCTCGAGAGGTGAAAAAGACCGGTATTCCGTGTCCTTACCCAAGAAAGTGGGAGTCGATCCCGTATCTGACGAAGTTCAACCTGATCAACTTCACACCGTTCGATGGAAAAGGCTCGTCCACTCAGCATCTGATCTACTTCAAGTTCCACTTAGGCATGATCTCCAGAAATAAAGCCTTGATGGTTCGGTTATTCGTTGGCACCCTTCACGGGCCTACCTTCGATTGGTATCACCGTCTTAAGCCTGAAAGCATCAATAGCTGGGATGATATGGAAAGCTTATTTCTTGATAATTTCTTTGATGATGACACCAAAGTATCAATCAAAATGCTCTCTAAGGAAAAACAGGAAGGCAAAGAGACGGTCGATGATTTTGTCAAGCGCTTCCGAAATAAGACGATGAATTACCGAGATTTGATCACAGAGGACTTCATCCTCCAAACCTGTTATAACAACTTGTCCATTGATATCTTGGAAGTTATGGGAGTAGCGCCATCTAAGACTTAGAAAGAGTTGAAGGTGCGCGGAGAGCAAGCCGAACGCTTCCTTAGAAAAAAAAAAGCTGAGAGAAGCCAACTGACGGCCAACCCTCCGAAATCAAACTTTACTTCCCGTGGTAAAGGGAAGGCACTTGCACTAGCTATTGATGTTAATTAGACGTTACAGTAGCAACGCCTGAGACAACAAAAGACTTTGGATCCGAGACTCCAAAAAGAGTACTCCTTCAAAGACGAAGATGTTTCGACCATTTTTTAATCCCTCCTTGAAAATAACAAGATCAAACTGCCACCCATCAGGAGGAAGCTAATCATACTTTGGATCTAAAGTACTGTACATACTACAAGAGGATCCTTTATCCCACCAAGGCTTTTTCGCTCTCAAAAATAGCATCCAAACCTTGGTTGAAGCTGGCGTCATAATCCTAAATTAAGTCGAATCAATACTCCAACATGGCACACGAGTATAAATTGTTTCTCCAAACTCTGAAGAGTATACGAGTATAAACTACTTCTCAATCCTCCAACAGGTGCATGAGGTTAAACTACTCCCTGTATGCTCCAATAGTTATATGAGTCTAAACTGTTTCTTACCTTTGACGGAAAGTTCCTAGAGAATCTTATATTCTTAAGGATTACCTGAACATGCGACTGAGGACAATGTGCTCCTCATTGGGTCCAGTTTCATAAAGAAAGCTGGGGGTGGATAATTCATGTAATGGAAAGTTTCCGGAAGAATGTTACATGTAATACTCTTAGGGATAACCCGGTCATTACAAACAAAGTGATATACACTAAACTCCTGCTGTTAAATTCCTGACATAGCACTGGAAATTTTAATTTGAACGGTCTATTGCGATTTGTCAAATCCCCTTCGTGTCAAGATCTCATCATTTGACATCGAAAACCCCCACTGAGTGATTCGTACAAGTCAACACTCCTACTGTGACTTATACTTTTACTCCCACTTGGTCAAACCTTTAAACAGTTAGGATCACAACCAAAATCCCCTCTCGATTCTTTTCATGAACGAGAAGTCCGTAAATTAAATGATCAAACCTTTAAACAGTTAGGATCGCTCAAACCCCATTTGGTCAAACCTTCCTACAGTTAGGGCCAAAGCCAAAATCTCCTCTCGATTCCTTCCATGAATGAGAGGTCTACCTTCAAATCGAGTGATCAAACCTTCCTACAGTTAGGGTCACCTCAAACTCCCGCTTGGTCAAATCTTCCTACAGTTAGGGCCAAAATTATAATTCACTCTCGATAAACGAAAAATTTACCTTTAGTTCGGTAATCAAACCTTCCGACAGTTAGGATTATCCGAATCTTTTTGATTCTTGGAGTGGAGATCTCACTCTTAGTTTCACTCTTCAGATTCTCAAAGTGAAGATCCTACTTTGAGTTTCCTTTGCAACTGGAGATAGAATAGAAATTTATTCCTCTCCAACATCGGGTTCGTCTTTGCCCCAAGAGAAGACACTACTTTTTAACTCTCAAAATCCATGTCTTACACGCACAGGGAATTTTATCCTGAATCCTAAGTAGGGATAAGTCAGTACCTAACACACATTACCGATTTACTCTTTCACCGATTGAAGAAGACAACAGAATCCAAGTCAAGGGACTTTTATCCCGAAGCCTAAGTAGAGATAAGTTAGCGCCTAACACGCGTTGTCGGGTAATCTATTCCTGTGAGAAAGACGAAGTCTACGTATTCAATATCGTAGCACTAAGAGAGTTAACTCTCTTAGAAAGACGAAGTCTACGTATTCAATATCGTAGCACTAAGAGAGTTAACTCTCTTAGCACAACGTCACATGTGGAACGGACTTAAACAATCCGCATGCAAGCCCGATTCAAACGGTAATCGGTAAAGGCAAGCCAAATCCATTAAAGGCTGAGGATTTGCCAAAAATCTTAAGTCTATGTCTAATACACGTTACTGTTTAGTCTTTTCACGAGAGAAATACGAAGTCTACGTATTCAATATCGTAGTACTAAAAGAGTTAACTATTTTAGCACAACGTTACATACAGAACAGATTTGAACAATCTGCACGCTAGTCCGACTCAAACGGTAGTCGGTAAAGGCTAATCAAACCCGTTGATGGTTAAGAATTTGCTAAAATTTCTATAAATATGATAGTCATTGATGCACCAACTCTATTAATTGGTCTCGTGACTCAAGGATCTGACAACTTCAGGATAAGAACCATTCATCCAGATGAATCAGCTTTAATAGTTAGTCCTGCAGCCCCAACATTTGGGACCACCACGCTCCAACGCATTAAGAGCATAAATTGTGTAGACACCGGTCAACGAGTTACGACGAAAGTCAACACTGGTCAACGTGTTACAATGAAAAGTTAATACCGATCAATACAAAACCCTAAAGTCAATGCCGATCAATGCAAAACCCTAAGGTTAATACCGATCAACGCGTAGCCCTAGGTTAACGCCGGTCAATGCGTAGCAATAACGATCAACGCATGGCCTCCGATCAACTCTAAAGTTTAGATATGAATTTTCGATAAAGATAGTCAGTTCAAAGTCAACTTAAAGATACGAGCTAAAACCAACTCATCAGTTTCGATTCGAGACATCGACAACGGCTAGACGATAAACGCAGTGTCGGAGGAATTTCAGTTGTTCGTCAAAATATTGAATAGACCAAAAATCAAAGAAGTCAAGAATCAAAGCCAACTACAGGTCCTTTTTCACCGACTGAAGGTTGAACCGATTACATTCAAAGTATTTCAGGTACTTCTATAAAAGAAACGAGACTGAAACACTTTGGATGGGGTATCTGTAGGCGTCAAAAATTACCTACAGATTCCCGTACGTGGCTCGAGACAAAGAGAAGATGATGAACGTCATTATCTAAATCATAAAGATTTATCTAATGTCATAGAGAATCTAACAAATCCATGAAGTGAGTTGATAAAGCATACATATCAACGGGATGGTACAATAACGAAGAAGCAACTCGACCTGGGATTATGTTTCACCCACAAAGGAGTAAACATCACTCATTTCTTGATCATCCCATAGATGTCTCACCCATGGGAGGTTGTATAGATCTTTATAAGCTTTCTAACGTACATTGGATCACTTCATTCAGAGGTCGGACGAGGGAGTTAGAGCCAAAATACCCGAGACAGTACAGACTGTTTCGCACCTGCGAGATACCAATTATGTCTCACATATTTTGGCCATGATATGATTCAAATTTGAGGAATATCAAAAAATGAAAGTTATAGGTCTCTTTGTTAGATTTTCAACACATCTTGAATCATCTCATTCTGAGGTCGGACGAAAGAGTTAAGACCAAAATACCTGAGACAGTCCAAGCTGTCTCGGACATGTGCGAGACAGTCGAAATGACTCACAACCAGGTCAGCTCCCGACGTGTTTTCTGATAAGATTAGCTTCTAGAACTCCTTGGGTCATCCATAAATATGTAGGGTTATCTTTAAACGTGTGGAAGCTGTTACACAATCAAAAACCCACCTAAACGGATAATAACGATTGTTCTTCGACCCTATCCACAAACACAGTATTCCTTTCCATAAACACGACATTTAAAGCCTATAAAATACACCCCTAGTACCCTCATAAAGGTATATCTGAAGGGAGCCACGAATTTTAGAGGAGCTACGGCGAGGTTTTGATGAATTTCAGAGAGGAGGAAGAGATCTTGGCGAGTTCTTCAGCATAAGGATCTGAAATTCTTGAGCTTTGACAAAACCCTGTCGATTACGAGACTGAAGGAGCATGAATTTCAAATAGGAGAAGGAGACCTCGGTGACTCATTCAGCATAAAGAGGAATAGCTCGAGAGATCTACATCAGGTTCATCCGCTTCCCTCAAAATCGTACCTAGCTGCAATTCTCGAGAAGAGTGGGTATCTCGCTTTGTTGAGATATTCACTTAAGTTTCTTGTCTCCTTTGGGAGGTAACGAAACAGTTCTTTTGATCTAATCGCTCGGTGGTCTACGGATTAACCTCGGCACAGGCAAAGATCCTGTACAAGCAGAAGACCGATAAACGATCTCTGCATGTGTTCTCAGGAAATCTTTCTATTTCTTTTCATTGTAAGGAAAGTCTTATAAAAAGACTTAATTTTTCTTTTATTTTAAATCGTTGTAATGCCTAAAGTTGTAATAGATTCGAAAGCAATGAAACCGATTTCCAACGCGAACAATAAGCACCCTTCACGGGGGACGCCTTTGATTAGTATCAATATCTCAAGCCAGGGAGTATCAACTGCTAATACGATATGGAAAGCTCATTCCTCAGTAATTTCTTCAATGACGACACTAAAGTGTTAATTGGAGCTCTTCTAGATGAGAAGACAGAGAATCGGTTGATAACTTTGTCAAACGCTTCCTAAACAAGGCGATGAACTATCAAGATCCGGTCGCAGAAGAGTTCATACTCCAGACTTGCCATTACAATCTCTCCATCGATGTCCTCAAAGTCATGGGTGATACGGGTGTATCTTCTCTTCAGGAGCTTAGCGATCCTCATGGGAGGTTGAGGATAGATGATTCTCATGATAGCATGAGAATAAGGGTGTAAAATAGTATAGTGGAATGCAGGTAGAAGCGTGGAACGAGATGACGAGCAGCAGATTCGAAGAATCTAGTTTTCAACTCGTGAGTCGACTCATACATGTACATGAGTCGACTCATCAGGTTGAGTCGACTCATGCCTGTCATGAGTCGAATCAAGAACTCAAGCCCTGTTAGCAAAAGTCTCTGACCATTCGACTCATCAGTTATGAGTCGACTCATATGAGGTCATGAGTCAACTCATAACTGTTCATGAGTCGACTCATCGGAGTTTTCCTGGTTCGTTTGGGTTTCTGTTCACGTGAATTCCTGTTTGGTTTTGGGCTTGGTTATTTACCAGATTACCATCCACGTTTGTACACCTATATAAAGGGTTGTTTAGGATTTCTAAACATCAGATCTGAATCAAGGAGGATCTTAGAGAGAGATCATCTTAGAGATCTTAGATCAGAGAGAAATTCTAGTCATTGTATTAGGGTTTAGAGAGCATTGCGAGGGTGTTCTCGATTCTAGTGAGATTGTGAGGGAGAGATTGTAATTTTTTGGTCTTCATAATCTAGAAGAAGGTATTTTTCTTCGCCATATTGAATTGTCTTGTGTTTTAGTTGTCTTCTTCTCAACCCACCTTTTGGTAATTCTGCAACCAAAGGGTGCTCGCACGGCAACTCGTATCAATAGGGGTTGTCCCCTCAACTACGCGGAAGGAATTAAAACTATGTGGAGAACGGGTCGAGCGCTTCCTCAAAAGAAAGGAGCTCGAGAGGGGCCAACCAACGTCTAAGGTACATGCAATTGCTGACGATATTCATCAACAGCTCCTGGGAGGCAACAATGGACTCTTAATCCGAAGTTCCAAGAGGAGTATTCTTTCGAAGATAATAAAGTTCTAGCCATCTTCAAGTACCTCCTCACCAACGACAAAATTAAGCTACTAGCGATTACAAATCAGGAGGAAGCAAACAAGACTTCGGATCCTAAGTACCGTGCGTATCACAGGAGGGTCCATCACCCCATTAAGATTTGTATTACTCTAAAAAATAGCATTCAAGCATCGGTTGATGTCGGCATCATAATGTTGAAATAAGCTGAATGAGAACGGTATCCTCCGATAGGTATATGAGGTTAAACTGTTCCAATCCTCTGATAGGGTATACGAGGTTAAACTGCTTCCCCCACCTCCAATGGGTATAAGAGGATAAATTATTACCCCTATTTTTAAAGGAAAGTTCCTGGAGAATATTACTCGTAATATTCTTAAGGATAACCCGCGATCAGATGACCATTTAAGGTGAAAACCGGTCATTGGAATAATTCATTCTTAATCATGATAAAAAAATGATTAAGAACCTCCTACTGTGGCTATTTAATCATTTTCAAGATGATTAAAACTCTCCCACTGTGACTTTCAGAGCATTATTTCATTGAGATGAGATTCAATGACTTAATCCAGTTAATCTTTCGATTCAATGACTTAATCCAGTCAATCTTTCCTTACGAAACCCCCACAGTTAAATTGTGGAGTGTTTAATGACTATGAATCATCCACCATAAAATCCCTCACCAATCAAATTAAATGACGGTGGGTCCACCAAAATTCTTCGTGTTTGAATCCACCCAAACTCCCACTGTGTCCAAGCCTTTAACACTCCCACTGTTGGGGTCTGGCATGACACCCCCTGTGTCGACTCGATGACGCCTCTTGTATCGACACGACAAGCGGTCTTAGTCAACACGCACTGCGGTATCAGTCGACACACACTCTGATTCTTTAAGATTGTATGATAATCCCTAGAGAGTTCAATCGTAATTCAGATATGAATCTTCAACGAAGATAGTCAGTCCAACGTCGATTCAACGACACGAGCTAAAATCAGAAATCAACACACCAGTTTTAGTTCGAGACTTCGACCACGGTCAGACGATAAATGCAGAGCTGGAAGAATTTTAGCTATTCGACAAAATATTGAATAAACTAAAAATAAAAAAGTCAAGAACTGGAGCTAATTACAGGTCCTTTTACACCGACTGAAGGTTGGGCCTATCACATTAAAAGTATTCCAGGTTCTTTTATAAAAGAAACGAGACTGAAACACTTTGGAGGGGGTATCTATAGACGTTAAAAATTGCCTATAGGTTCTCGCATGTAGCTCGAGATAGAGAGAAGATGATGAACGTTATTATCTGAGTTAAGGAGAATTATCTTATGTCGACAAGTGCATGAAGTGAGTCGACGAAGCGTACAATGGGACGGGAGAATGACGAAAAGACGATTCGATCGGGAGTTATGTTTCATCCACGAAAGATGAAGTGTCACTCATTTCTCATCCACTCCATGTATGATTCACCCATGGAAGATTGTAGATCTCTTTTCTGGCTTTCCAACGCACTTTGAATTGTATCATTCCGAGATCGGACGTGAAAGTTAGAGCCAAAACAAGGCCGAGACACAAAGTGTATCTCGGGCCTGATAGAGCTATTTTAGCCATGATTCGATTTCAATTTGAAGAAAATTTAAAAATAAAAGTTGTATATCTTGTTATCATCTTTCTAACATATCTTGGATCACCTCATTCCGAGATTGGACGTGAAAGTTAGAGCCAAAAACAAGGCCAAGACACAATGAGTGTCTCGGGCCTGATAGAGCTATTTTAGCCATGATGTGATTCAAATATGAAAAATCTCAAAAGACAAAAGTTATATACCTATTAATCATATTTCCAACTTATCTTGGATCATCTCATTCTGAGATCGGATGTGAAAGTTAGAGACAAAACAACCGAGGTGGTCCAGACTGTTTCACGCCTGCAGTACACCAATGATGACTCACACATTTTGTCCATGATGTGGTTCGAATCTGAAGAAGATAAAAAGACAAATGTTGTATATATATTCATCATCTTTCCAATACATCTTGGATCACCTTATTCTGAGATCAGATGTGAAAGTTAGAGCAAAAAATAAGGCCGAGACACAATGTGTGTCTCGGGCCTAATAGAGCTATTTTGGCTATGATGCGTTTCGAATCTGAAGAATCTTAAAGGCAACAATTCTAGATCTCTTCATCATATTTTCAACACATTTTGGATCATCTTATTCTGAGAGCCAAAACAACCAAGACAGTCCAGGCTGTTTCACACCTGCAGGACACCAATGATGTCTCACATATTTTGGCCATGATGTAATTCAAACCTGAAGAAGATCAAAAGACAAAAATTATATCTCTCTTCATCAGCTTTCCAACACATCTTTAATTACTTTATTCCGAGGTCAGATGAGAGAGTTAGAGGAAAAACAACACAATGACACCAGTCGTGTCTCGGCCAAGGCCGAGACACACATTGTGTCTCACACCCAGAAATGCTATTTTTCGCCCGTTAACCTTCCGGAAACCAGTTTTTCGATAAGATTTTGAGATTTCTTCAGTCCAAAGCCTCTCCAACTGATTTGAAGCTATCTTGGAACGTGGTTAAGTGGTTACAACTGAGGATAAGATCAAATCGGTCGTTCTTATCCGAAAATAAAGCGTCTGAAACTTATAAATACAGCCATAGGGCCTTCATTTGCATAGATCCGGAATTCTCGAGTCTCAGCAAAGCCCTGTCAGATTAAAGAGTGAGGAGCATGAATTTTAGAGAGGAAGAAGTGATCTTGACGAGTTCTTCAGCACAAGGAGGAGAAAAGTTTGAGAGATCTGCATCCCGTTCATCATTTTTCCTTGAGATCATACCTAGCTGCGATTCTCAAGAAGAGTGACTATCTCGCTGTTGCCGAGATAGTCACTTTAATTTCTTGTCTCCTTTGCGAGACAACGAAATCGTTATTCGGATCTGATCAGTTGATGGTCCACGGATAAACTCCGGCACCGGCAAAGATCTCGCGCAAGCCGATCTATCTACGTGTGTTCTTAAGAAAATTGTAATCTTTTTTATTTATGGGAACCACTGGGGAGCTCGCGGTAATATTCCATGTCTCCTTTGCGAGGCAACGAAATCGTTATTCGGATCTGATCAGTTGATGGTCCACGGATAAACTCCGGCACCGGCAAAGATCCCGCGCAAGCACCGGCAAAGATCCCACACAAGCCGATCTATCTACGTGTGTTCTCAAGAAAATTGTAATCTTTTTATTTATGGGAACCACTGGGGAGCTCGCGGTAATATTCCGTTAATTAGAAATTGAGGAGGAGAGATGTGTGATAGGTATGGATCGATCCTTGACCTTATGAGTCAAGACCCCAAGTGCCAACCACTAGGCCATATTTTCCTAAGAGATGTTAGAACCACTTTCTGCTAGTTAAATAAATATGTAAATATCAACCAATATTGCTTCTTCTTACTATTAAAGCTTTCCATTGTCATAACATTACCCCTAGAGCAAAACACAGAATATTATTAAATAAAATTTAAGAGCCTGACTTTATTCAGTTATATATTTACTCTGCAATTACATTGCTTCCATATATTTCTGTTATCTCTAAGGAAAGACAACAATCAGGCTCACGAGGGCTCCTCTCTTCACACGTTTTTTCTCTTCAGCTCTAGTTATCATGATTTGTATCTTCATTTCTTTTTCTCTTCAGCTTCAGCCATCATGATCCTGTTCTCCAGCTGCATCAAGTTGACCAATATATATATATATATATATATATATATATATGATCTCTCAGAAAAAGAATTATAGAATATATGACATATAAATGACAGTCCTATATATTTTTACTTCTCTTCATAATGTTTCCTCTTTTTGGCATCAATGATCATAACAATATTAATGTATATATTTAGGAGAAATTTAATACACAAATAGATTTCTTCAATCTAGCCCATTTTTTTAGTAGCGAATCTAGAACAAATATTGTTTCCTTAAAGAAAAGTTAACAAAAGTTAGATTAATTTTCAACGGATCCCCTAGGCATGAACGGATGTATTTTATAACCAAACTGTGAAACTGGGAAACTGGTATACTCAAGTTATTAAGCTAGGGCAGAAGATTACAAAACAAAGTTCATATGTTATTATTATTTATTTTATTTTTTTCTTTGAGAAAAAAATAAAGTTCATATGTAGTCTAGATTGAGTGAGAAATCAACATTTTGCTTTTATATATCGTATAATTCTTAGACTAAGTCTTTCATATACCTCGATAATCATTTGAAGCTTGGCACGCAGTTGAAGGTACTCCTCACGAACATCAGTAAATGCTTTCACGCACCTATATATTAGCAAAATATTGAATTGAATCCTTTTATTAATTGAACATTAAAAAATATTTGCGCAAGTTCTTTTTTTCTTTTATTAATGTGAAACTGTTTTTACCCTTCTCTGTCTTTCGACGAACAGCAATTACGGAGTACTTTGTTAACAGTTAACACTCTCCCAGCACCAACCCTGAAATAGTCAAGAAAAACATTTCAATGTAAGTTTCAAGCATGCTAATCATGTCATAATACTTAGTCAAGTTAAAACTATTCTAAGTAAAGTGAAATAGATGTGGTAAAGAGTTCAATATTATCAAATGCATTTCTATAAATCAATTAGTGTTTGAGAATTATTAAAGTTTTCCAATCTACAACCACATACAAACACAAAGAAAAGGGTTAATTGCCAACAGATCCATGTACCATTGCTTAATTGCAGATAGACCTCCGTGGTTTTATTCTTGCAAATTTGACACTCGAGTGACTTTTTTTGACTCTTTTACCCTCAGATAAAGGTAAAAAAAAAAATTTTTGGGGCAAATAGACATCTAGAGGATAAAAGAGAGAAAAAATTTCACGCAGGGGTTAGATCTGCAACAATAGAATTACAAGGGTGTGTATCGCAATTGGATGGCGTCACAGGGAATCTATCCCTACAATCGGCCAGTGTACTACAAGGGACCGTTGCATTACAAAAATTTGTATGTGCATGCTTGCACGTGTTAATATCTTTCTAGTGCAAAATAGAGAATAACTTTCTGTTTGATGTCAGATATTAGTAATATTATGGAAAATATTTGGGTTTTGCACCACTTGCTTAGAAGAATTATACTAAATTTGAAGCAAAATATATTCTTATGCATATATCATCATAGAGAAATAACGATAGCTAAGAAAGGAAATATAAAGCGGAAAGGGGGAAAAAAATACATGCAGATGCAGCTGTGCAGCTTCAGAGCAAACTTGTTAATCTCCTCAAAGTCCAAAACTTCTTGATTCCTGCAATATCATGGGTTACTTAATATTGCAGCTGTCTCACAATTGTCATTGCCATTTAAATGTTTGAAAGTTTGGAAAATTCACGTACACCAAGCTTTCAAGTTTACTCATAAACTTGCCGCTCTCGACACAAGCTGTGGTTACTATCTCAACAATGAAGGATGGATTTTTACTAGTTCGTAGCATCTGAATCTCATAGAAGTAATCGCTCAGAATTTTCTACAACAAGAGAAAACACAATTGTTAAATTACTTGCTATAATTAGTTAGGAGATCAAATTATGAACAAAAAAAGACATTCTTACCTCCTCCATCATGGCGTTTATCAGCTCTCCAAGTTGAGCCTTCAATTTCCTTGATTCCATTGGAATGCAATGAAGAGGAAATGAAAAACGAAGGAGAGCTTATGCCTCTATTTATAGAGCTTGTAAGGCTTAAATTCAACATTAGCATATCTAAGGAGCGGGGTGAAGATACACTTTAAAATAAACAAATATTTAGTGAGATTAAAGAGAAAAATTAACTTGTTTAACAATAAAATCTTCACTTAATACTCTCAGTACTTGTATTTTTTAGTTTTCTCAAAAGAATTAATAGTTTTTTTAGCGAAAGATAAAACAAATTATCCTATTCAACTCTAGAAAATCGATATACGGTAAGGAATTTATGAACTAAATCTTGTCGTATACGTTGAAAACGCTTGGTCGTTGCAATGCGACTAATCAACCATATCTTTGAAAATTTTCAACCACCGACTAATAGATCGAAAATAGATATAGTGAAAACGCGCTTAGATGCTCCAAATATCGTAGATTCGAAAGCATTAACCTCTTTCTTATTCTCCAATATTGGAGATGCAGAAAAACATGAATATGGAGATAAAACAGAGAACAAATGAAAATCACAAACAGTATAATTGACAAGGTTCGAAGCAAGTTCTACATCCTCGGACAGCAGTGGATGATCAATCCTTTTTAATTAGAAAAGCAAAGAGAATTATAGCCAGAAGACATCCTCGCGTAGCGTGTTCCAAATTCTTGCCTCACATGTGCTATATATGGAAATTGTCGATGACTACCTGAGACCAGGAGATTATTTCTCCCAACTCCTTCAACGAGTTCTGGACTAACTCTGCATTGCATAGTGCCAGGCCAGCTGATCTTGATACAGACCAAAATCAGTAGCTAACCCCTTCTACCAGATGCCTTCATTCGCTGGTTTGTTACGATGAAATGTGCCATACCTCCTAAGTAGCTAAGATGATAGAAAATTGCAGGTTACGTTTATGGTGAAATGCGATACATCTCTGTTAAAGCGCTAAGACAATTAAAATTCGTAAGTAAACAAACCCCAATTAAAATGAACCTCTATGTGCTCAAGCTCAGAATCCGAATAGCCCTGTCACACCTGACCTGTATCATCCCTTACAAAAATGAAGCAATACATTTTGATCCTTGAGATGTTAAAATATCCATTTCATCGTTTCACCCCGTCTCTTTTCATACTACCATGCACCCGCGGACCCCGTTGAGCGCATGTGCAATATCTAGCCTAATGCACGATGTAGCACGCATCAAACTTCCCATGACAGTAGCATACAAGAATCAAGACACGTAATCTTTTTCTTACAAATGAACAAGATCAGAGTGCAAAGGTCCTCTAACAATTTAAAAAACTGGAAACGTGCTTTGAAATAATAAGTACATATTAGGATTCAAGACATCAAGCAGACGCTGCCACCATTATGGTCTAGGACCACTTTACAAACAGGAAATCCACAAAATCAATACCTGCTTGAAGGAACAAGAAAAAGTATGACCATCCATATTTAATTAAAGAGAAATGACAAAATAGCAAAGTTTCACAAAATAGCCAAACTGACACGAAATACATATAGTTCTTCCCTTGCCGCGATGATCTAGACATAACAAAAGCATTAGACTACGGGAATCAAGAGTAACAAGTAAATGACAAGAGAAAGGGAATCCATCTCAAGATCTCGCAAGCGAAATACAAACAAGAAACGCGAAAAGCACAGCACCATCTAGACCTGGAAAAGTTGCACCAAAGAGGTTTCTATATAAACGTTCAGCAAAGATATCCCAACTACAGAGGCGTGCTGCCTAATATCACAAACAGCATAATACCCCAAGACTACATGTCATTCATCTAACAAGCAGGAGCCAAATAGTCACAATTATTCAGACACTCAGATAACAAAATGGCACCATAAAGGAAATTGTGAAAATATTACAATCGTGAGTTTACGCCATTTCCCTCCCATATTTTCTTTCATGCTGTGGTGGTAGAAGCTGCAGGAGGAGCAGCAGCAGCTTCATCCCAAAAGGAGGTTTTCTTCCCAGTCTTTGAAACGGTTTGTAGAACTGCATCGGGCTTCACATTGCCTTTCACAGTGACCTTTTGTTCCTTGAGGTCCACATCAAATGACTCCACACCTAAGAAAAATAATAAACCCATAAAGAATTAGGTCATCAGATTGTAACAAAAAACTTCAGATACAGCTGAACAAATTATAGTGCTACACTAAATCATAATCATTTGAAGCCAGGTTTGGAACGTCAGTATAGGCATCAGTATAAAGTTTCTTCTATCCTAGCATGGTCTCGAATTAGAGATTTTGAGCATTCCAATAGAAAATAAAAAAATCAGTAGATAGCCAAATATATATACGGGAAAATGTTGACAGCATTTCCCAAAATGATCTGATTTTAGGTGAAGTTTTGATGAGATTTTGCATCTATGATAGCTAATGCAGTACGCATAGTTCAAAAATATGTGATACTTTACAACCTAATCCAAATATTTCTTTGTTTTATTCTTACTACTACTTTTACCAATTTTACTGGTGATAAATGCTTGGGTTCCTGGTGTTTGCGTATCTTAAGATATCACAAAACAATTTCTACTTGATTATTATAGCAAAATTATGTTAATGCTTAGATTTTACTTCTCAACCGTCTAGTTTTCTTGAGCTTTCTTGGTTGTTATA
>NC_033795.1:18077130-18080867 GCF_001876935.1 Asparagus officinalis | reverse complement strand
CCAGTGGTCATATATATATACTATTTTTTTATATAGATAAATACTAAACTTTGATGAGAAAATGACCCCAGAAACATATGCCAAGATGCAGTCCTCCTTCACTACTTCACTAAATTATACACTACAAGGTGCTATATTTAGCTAATAATTAGATTGCACTATTTTTCTAATGTTTGAGAGGCAACTGTAAAAGAAAATGACCATAAGTTGATGGGTTTGGTATGGTGTCAAAATTCATATTTTCTAATCCATCCTGCATCCATCTTGACTACAAGCTTATTTAGCTTACGTGATGAGTCAGTGAGATTTGGGTGGGATCTTATTTTGACAGAAACCTAACTGAAACCCTGCTCTAAAGCACACTATAAAAAGAGGAGATGATATTGGCGAAAGACCAGAACATACATATGAAAGAAACCTAATCTGAACCTGATTAATTAATAAACAAAGTCATCTTTTTTATTTTTCAGCATCATGGTCCATAAATGAAATTTGACATGCGACCAATTCTTCATCATGTGTTTCTGATCGGCCATCACCAAAACTGATTCAGACTGTATCAGACTATCAGTCTCGGTAGATCATTTTTACTTTAATTTGAACCAGAAACCATTCATGAGAAACAAACATGAAAAGTGATGCAAAATGGTTCAGGATATGCCCTTTCAAGCTTGCAGTAACCAAAGTGTTTTTGAAGGACAAGGATCAGCAACATAGTAGAAAAGGATAACAACAACATATCATACTACAACGATAATTAAAAAGAGTTTTCGAATGCTAAGATTCAAGAAAGTGCAGAAATGAGAGAAAAGGCATTGAGTAACAACCTTCCATTTTTGTGAGGACTCTCTTGACAGCTCCAACACAACCTTCACAGGACATGCCAACCTTGAGCACAACAGTCTGTCAAACAACCAAGAACCAGACATTACTTTCCATTAACAAATATCTAATATGGGAAGGGTATTTTTACATAGACAATTTGACAATTCAAATAAAACGGGAAAAAACTAAAACAGATCACAAATACAATAGCCCCCGAGTTCCGTTAGATTATGGAAGGATTATATGAACTAATATTGTATATTGAAATAAGGATTTACACTATACTGAAATATATAAATAAATTGGATAGATTATACATCTCCCCAAGAACCAGACATTACTTTCCATTAACAAATATCCACTATGGGAAGGGTATTTTTACATAGACAATTTGACAATTCAAATAAAAGGGGAAAAAACTAAAATAGATCACAAATACAATAGCCCCCAAGTTCCATTAGATTATGGAAGGATTATATGAACTAAAATTGTATATTGAAATAAGGATTTACACTATATTGAAATATATAAATAAATCGGATAGATTATACATCTCCTAATCTAGATATTTTTAAATAATCAATTATTTAGCTTGATTCCAACAGCAGAATAGTGTCCATACATGATGACAATTTTTTGCTTGAGATAAATGGCCTCTGGAGGCATGTATATAGCTGATATTTCTTGAAAATTAGGTGAAAGAATGGTAGTTATCTTTCTAACATGATTTGATTGCCATCTGCTAAACATTCTCTTAATAAAAATAGAGGTAGTGTTATTTAGTTGCTGCTTGAAGGCTTCAAGAACACCCGCATACCAGGGGCAGATGTACATACAAGAGGGTGGTGTCAAGTGACACCATAACTGAAAAAACCATAGATCAATTTATGACTAATTACAAGTGACACCGTTAAAATAAAATGAGTGACCCATTAGCCCTTAATAGCCCAAACCCAAATATAGTGATCCAACCTAAAGATGACCTACTAATTTAAAAGATCCAATTCCAAGATAACATATACCAATTTCAACGGCTTCCACGGAAATGCCATTTTCTACAATGAAAACTATAAAGAATTGTATGCGTAGTCAAATGGATGGGAGTTCAATGGATGAAAGACAACTTTGTAACTTATGTCGAACAGGAGGTATTTAGCAGTATTTCGAATAAAGCAATTGTGCAACGATTTTAAAACATGAAGATACATAGAGTCAATTGTACTTGTACTTAATTAAATATATTTTTTGTATCTCATTAAAGTTCATATTACATTGAATGTGAGAGAAAATTAGTAATATTTTTTTTTTATATTGTGACACCACTATTATAAATTCTTGGCTCCACCATTGCACACAACAAGCACATTTTCCGATCTTCAACAAATGTTTGTTTCATTGAAACTTATAAAATAGGTAAAACTCATGCAACTTAAACACTTAATTGAGTTGAGATTGGAGTCTAAGTGAGGGTGGGCAACAGATCAAGGTGGCTCGTCCCGCGGGCTTGCTCGTGCGGGCCCAGTGGCTGCGCGAACCAGCTCATGCCTCGCAAGGGGTCGAGAGGGCTGACTTAGGCCACGTGTACCCAGGCTTATAGCTTTTCCCAACCCATTTGCGAGCCCGGGAACAAGCAAGGTCATGGCACGTGTCGACCCACACAACACATAAATTTTCTTGTTTTATCTTTTAACAGTTTTTGTAATAGTCTTTTGAGTATCTTAAAATTATATCTAAAATAACATTGTTATTAATAGATTTAAAAGATTAGCTAAGTGATGATACTCCTCTCAAAGTATGCAGATCTTCAATTGCCTATGCTCAAAATTCAATTTAATTATTTACAAATTATATAGATTTATGCTCATAAAACTATTATCATATTTAATAAGAACAATAATGGACAATTTGCAGGCCCAACGGGTCGAGACGAGTGGACCAACCCACCCACAAGCGAACTCAGCTCCTTCGCAGAGCCGAGCTGGCGGAGTAGGGTGAACCCAACTCGCCCCACAGCCCATTACTACTAGTGGGCTAAGACCAACCCATCCTACATGGGGATCGGGTCAGGCCGAGCCTAAACACAAGCCAAGAAAACGAGTTTGCAAATATACCCGACCTGGTGCCCCACCCCTAGCTCTAAGTTAGAACCTAGTTGCAACCTACAACCAAGCTAACACAACCTCTAAAGAACTTGATCCCTCTCCCCAAAAAAAAAACCAAAATAAACACATAAACAAACAAAAAAAATTCTCCCCCTTTGTCCCGTCTCCCTCCCAAATATTCATATGTTCATGTAACCTAATTGGCTTGCCCTCCTTTATACCATTGAACTACAATGCAATTGAGGAACAAGGTTACGATAAAGGATAGCTTCGCGTCGCGGTGAGGCACCGCTAAAGTTACTTAGGGCTATAGTGGCAAAAAGCACAATGTATAATAACAGTCCAATTTAAATATGTATAAATATTCAAAAAAGAAAAATTAAAGAAAAAGCTTTAAATTCTATAAATATATATTAGATGATATATAGAGATCCTAAGCATGAAATAGACGTGTAATGATCACATAATATTAACAAAAGTATTGTACAGAACGAAAAAGCATACATGTTTATCAAAAAGTCTGTTATTGGTCACATTCTTTCAAATTTCAAGTCTCTAGTAGAAAATTTCTCAACAATAGAAAAACACTGATTAGTAGATACATAATTGTATTAACTATTTGAAACTTGACATAAAAATAAAACCTTCAAGCATAGATAAATGAGCAATATTTCTATTTATCGCTATTTACTGGTATTTCTCGCTTTCGAGCACTTTGGCAAGCGAAAAGCGCTTACAAGCGCTGTTGTTCACCACAATCAATGAAATCGTAGCGGTAGACTCCGCTACCGCTATTTGCACCGCAATAGC
>NC_033795.1:18050747-18077120 GCF_001876935.1 Asparagus officinalis | reverse complement strand
CCGCTATCGGCTGCTATTTACAACAGTGCTTGAACAACGCAATTCTAAAGAGCATAAGGTAAAATAGAACGATATAATTTCTAGCCCTATCTTCTATGAGCCTATTCTCACGTGTTCTTGAAACCTGTTTGGCTTATCTTACTTTACATTATTGAACTACAACGCAATTAAGGAACAACCCATTTCCAAAAAACAAAAAGGTAAAACAGCACTGTCAAGACCTGGACCCACGAGCCCTTTGATGCGATGTAAGTCATAGGATTCACTAAGTGCAACACGTTGTTTGACTCGAACTACCACCAAAAATGACTAGACAATATTACATGTGTTTCCCAAGTATTACTATTTAGACACATTAATATTTTTGTTAATTCCCGATTTGGGACTAAATGAGTGAGGGCATCACAAGTACGATATAATTTCTAGCCCTCTCTTCTATGAGGCTTCGGTTAAAACCAACTACGAACTCTCCTAACCATCTAGGCCTATACCTTTAATAGTATCAGTTTGTATAACAAACAGTATGATATTGAAGTATAAATCATTTCCATTATTCAAATCAAAGCCTTTGAAACTTAAACTATTCTCTGGTTTCACGCAATTTCTTGAGCTCAAATTAATAATTAGTAGAGGATCCTCTTTTAAGCGAACAAAGATAAGGATTATAGAACTCTAGCATCATGATCCTACCCCTTTGATTAACCTATATAACTAGCAAAATCTCTTGCCTACCATCAACAGTAATCTCCCTGTCAACCGTCTCCATAACCAATATCTTTCTATATGACAATATAATATAAGAAAAGATGCAAGAATCACATCAATCAATAACTCAATATTAGCACTTTCTCATTTTCCTGTTTCAAAGTAAATCAAAGTTACAGCAATTAATAGAAAAACGCCTTTTTTTAATAATAAAATAATTGACAAAAAATTCAACCAGCCGTATAAGAATTAGGATTTCCATTCATACAAAAGCCAAGGAGAATCGTTTTGTCGAAGATTACCTCGGCCATCGCGAATAGGAACCCAAAATCGAGTTCCACGCAATCAGAAATTGAAATCTCAAATTAAATCTAAGGATTTAAATAGAGAAAATCTTTGGAGTTTGGTATTTTTAATGGAAGATTCTAGAGGCTATCGTGCGCCCAAGCGCGTCGTCTTTACGTAAATGATAAGTTGCCCTTTGATCGTACAGCTCCTTGCTCGTAGTACAATGGCGAAAGCCAATTGGGAAAATATCTCGGCCGTTAATTTTAAATCAGAGGGTTGTAATAATATGATTTAATGGGCCTCAGTTCCCTTATACTACAAACTTGGTGGGCCCATTTGCCTTAGTTACACGTCGCGTTACCTGTACTGCAACTATCAGGCTGGTGGGTTGGTAAAAGGGTAATCAAAGGGGGCCCACTTATCCGGAGAAGTTTATATATATATATAAAGAGAGAGAGAAAACGGGAGGTGAGCTGGCAGCGTAGGAAAATTCCTGCGCTGCAAGTGTATGGCATGTGAGCCTCACATCGATGTGACTAGTAGACATACTCTTTTCTTGATAACCATAATAAGAATCTTCATCACTATAGTCATGATTAAATCTCAATCTCTCTCTCTCTCTCTCTCTATATATATATATAGAGAAATATAAAGAACCTTGGTACCAAGTTTTTTCATTGAACTTGGTAGTGAGGTGATCAAATCTGACCCCTACATCACATCTCGAAGATGAAGCTTTTTTTTTGGAGTAAGTGAATAGTGATTGAGGCTCTCTCTTCAAGGCGTGATGTAGGGACTAGATCTTGCCATCTCATTACCAAGTTCAATAGAGAAACTTGGTACCAATGTTCTCTATATTTCTCATATATATATATAGAGAAATCTTCGGCTGCGAACAAGTTTTCGCACAGTAACGTGCGAAATTCACTTTGGTCCGTTGGATGTAAATGTAACGTTCCCCTCCGTTGGATGTAAATGCATCGTTCCCCAGGCGGTTTGCTTTCCCAAAACCCCCCCTCCGTGCTCTCTTCTCCCTCTCTCTCTAACAATCGGATTCACGCTCATCTCTCTCTCCGTCGAGCTCCTCTCTCTCTCCGTCGAAGACCCCCGCGTCGCCGTCGAAGAGACCGTCGACCGACAACTCCTCCTCCGCCGTGGTCCTCCTTCAGCCGTCGATCTCGACCTCAACCTCCTACAGCCGAAGATCTCTCCGTCGAGCTCCTCTCTCTCTCTTCGTCGAAGACCCCCGCGTCGCCGTCGAAGAGACCGTCGACCGACGTCTCTCAGGTACCACCTCTTTCCATTTTCCTCTTTTTTTTAAGGTTTTCATGCCTTCAATTTATTTTTCAGATCCTTATCCTCTAATTAACTTATTTGAAAATGTAGAGATTGAACGAACAGAGAAGAAACTCTCAAAATTTTCTAAATATATGTATTTTTTTTCTAAATATAAATGGGGGCTGAAAATTTGATAGACTCAATATATGTATTTTTTTTCTAAATATAAATTATGCATATTGATGTTGTAGAATCCTGAATATAAATGTATTTTTGTTTCTATAGGCTTATTTACATCAATCCAATGGAAACTGAAGATGGTTGCTCCCATGTTGTTGATGAACAAATCTCTCAGTTGGATAACTTAGTTGTGCCAATTGTTGATGAGCACTTAAAACCAAAAATAGGAATGACTTTTGGCAGAGCAAGGTAATGGTTAATACATACGTAATAACTTGTACATTGCCATTTTTTTATATAATGTGATTTTTTTAATGTGATGAAGCACTTTGATTTTTAATTTTTTTAATACAGATGGAGTTCTCACTATTGAGTGAAGTTTGATCAAGGTTGGCAGAGCAAATCTATGAAATTAAACAGGTCGTCCACCTTGCGTTCCTTGGTTTGTTTAATTTGATGCATGCTTGGCTTTCAGCAGATTGCTGTTATTACCTTGGCTCTTTTCTCTTGTTAGTCATTAGATTTCACAGCGTTAAGAGTTCTGATATGCTGGTAAAATGTAGCTAGGGAAGTATTGTTTCTGTTGTTGTCATGGCTCTAAACGTTTATAATAATGTGGAGTTTTAGTTGATTTATTTTTAATCTCATTACACACAGAAATCCTACACGCCTTTTAATTTCTTTTTTGCTTACTATGTCAAGTCTCAACTATGTCACTATATAATCTAATTTGAAAAGCTTATTGTTTATGTTGTTCCAAAATAAGCAGCACTTTGTTTACAGCTCTGTCTTTTTGGCTTACAGGGGCTGGACCGTTAGGTGGATTACATACTTATCAAAAGAGGTCAAAGGTCTTTGCTTGCAGATAGTGAACTAATATGTGTATGCTGAGATTACAGCTCTGTGTTTTTGCTGGACCGTTAGGTGGATTACAGCTTTGTGTTTTTGTATCTTTAATCATTTGTAACGTCATATGTCGGTTGTTTCAGCGATTTGTGCTTGGCGTGTCGCTGAGATTAAACAGGTCTAGTTGTCTTAACATGAGTGATGTTGAACACTTCCTATTGAAATAGGTTCATAGACGCTGAGATTAAACAGGTCTAGTTGTCTCAACCTTCATTTTTACACACAATGCTGTTGAAATCTCTTGAATCATAACGAGAATTTGTCTCAAAGGTACTCGTTTGTTTTCTGTTCATTTTCTGTCCAATTAATGAAACCACTTTTCCTGTAGGAATTCTATATCTGATATCAATTGGAATGTTTTGGATGCTTTGTGATAGTGTCCATGAACTGAATTATTGATACAATATGCTTAAACGGGGTTCGTCAGACAACAGGCATTGATGCTCAAACAATCTCAAGATGCCTGTTTTGTGATAGTGTCTATGAATGGGAAAGATCTGTTTAGGTTGCATATGTTGCATTGATGCTCAAACAATCACAAGATGCTCAAACAAACTTCATAATACATTAGAAATAGCATCCTGAACCTCCTCCGACATGTTACTATATGCAAGTATTCACTAAAGGGCCATGAAGTAAACCTTGGATAATCACAACAGGCAACAGGCAAGTATTACTCAAATACAAATCTTACTCATCCAATAATACATTAGTTCACCCTACTTAGCACAAATCCAATAAAAATACCACATACAAATCCAAGAAAAATACCAATTAAAAGAACAAATACAGCAAGCTTCAACAAATCCATAATATCAATTTCAATCTTTCTCCTTTCCCGCATTTCTCCAATTGACACGGCACTTGAAACTTGCGACATCACGCTCGACTGCTTCGTCTGAACAAGCCCTGCCTTTGAACCTTCAAACTCCTCTTCATCAGACACCCATTTGAAGAATCCACAATTATTCACTTTCCAATTAGCACATCCTAAAAACAATCGACCAGGGTTCGTCTTAGTTCCAGATCTGGAGAGTATAGCCCTCCTTCCACAATAGCACATCAATCCACGATGAGTGCTTGAAGATGACTCCATTATCCACAACTACAGATACAGAGAGTTAAAAAGATCAAAGCATAAACAGATACTCGATCAACACGACCGCCATCACCAAACTAATTAAAACAAATACATGACAAGGCCAAGCTTTTACATTTCAAATTAAATAAGATGGAGGTTTCAGTATTATTTTGCCCATCTATACCAATTTCCATTGAAATTTTGGAGCAAGCCCAAATGTTGTTATTGGTTGAACCTAATAAACTGAACATGAATGCTAATATTGGGAATCTACATTACTTCATGATCAAACAATTGACCGAGGGCAGGCTAAATGAATAAATCAAATGTCATTTGCTTTCAAGTTCCAAAATACAATTCCACATCAGTTTTATAAGTATCTGGAGCATAAATCAAATGTCATTTGCTTTCAAGTTCCAAAATACAATTCCACATCAGTTTTATAAGTATCTGGAGTCAGAATGTTTTTAGATTTGCTTTCAAGTTCCAAAATACAATTCCACATCAGTTTTATAAGTATCTGGAGTCAGAATGTTTTTAGCTCCAACCCATTTGATTTATGTAATGGGTGCAAATAATTACATTTAATAATAAAATTCTTGTAAGTTTGCAAATCGACACCATCACATAAAAACATTTTTTGTCACTGCCTATGTCTTACAAAATCTTCTTTTTCATGTACCCCATCACAAATTTCTCACACCTAACAGAGAATTAGTATCTGAAATCACTGAGACGAGAACTGTTCGCAGCCAATAACAGGTAGATGTCGAAGATCTCTACAACTACTAGTTCTTCTAATCATGGAGGGATCACAATAGCTTTATAAAAACACATCAAATTCACTTGATTCTAATTCAGATGGAACTGATTCATCTTTGATATAATATTACATTAAGCTCTACATTTTCAAATAAGTTAATTAGAGGATAAGGATCTGAAAAATAAATTGAAGGCATGAAAACCTTAAAAAAAGAGGAAAATGGAAAGAGGTGGTACCTGAGAGACGTCGGTCGACGGTCTCTTCGACGGCGATGCAGGGGTCTTCGACGGAGAGAGAGAGGAGCTCGACGGAGAGATCTTCGGCTGTAGGAGGTTGAGGTCGAGATCGACGGCTGAAGGAGGACCACGGCGGAGGAGGAGTTGTCGGTCGACGGTCTCTTCGACGGCGACGCGGGGGTCTTCGACGGAGAGAGAGAGGAGCTCGACGGAGAGAGAGATGACTGTAGGAGGTTGAGGTCGAGATCGACGGCTGAAGGAGGACCACGGCGGAGGAGGAGTTGTCGGTCGACGGTCTCTTCGACGGCGACGCGGGGGTCTTCGACGGAGAGAGAGAGGAGCTCGACGGAGAGAGAGATGAGCGTGAATCCGATTGTTAGAGAGAGAGGGAGAAGAGAGCACGGAGGGGGGGTTTTGGGAAAGCAAACCGCCTGGGGAACGATGCATTTACATCCAACGGAGGGGAACGTTACATTTACATCCAACGGACCAAAGTGAATTTCGCACGTTACTGTGCGAAAACTTGTTCGCAGCCGAAGATTTCTCTATATATATATATGAGAAATATAGAGAACATTGGTACCAAGTTTCTCTATTGAACTTGGTAATGAGATGGCAAGATCTAGTCCCTACATCACGCCTTGAAGAGAGAGCCTCAATCACTATTCACTTACTCCAAAAAAAAAGCTTCATCTTCGAGATGTGATGTAGGGGTCAGATTTGATCACCTCACTACCAAGTTCAATGAAAAAACTTGGTACCAAGGTTCTTTATATTTCTCTATATATATATATAGAGAGAGAGAGAGAGAGAGATTGAGATTTAATCATGACTATAGTGATGAAGATTCTTATTATGGTTATCAAGAAAAGAGTATGTAATCAATCAACATAGTTTTTCAGGATAGAGAGGGAAGTGCAAGATGATTGGGTTAGAGAGAAGGTGGGCAGTGGAGGGAATAGGATTTAGAATTACGAGGTGCATTGAAATGTCCAACAAGGAGGTTAAAATTTTTTATTTGATTTGAGACGTGACCAATGGAGAGCCACTAGCCAGTTATTCCATCCCATCACACAGCATTAACCACATATGTAGTGATCTCCCACCTCCTATAAAACCCTATTTAGGCCTTCTCATTTTCATGACAACTACTCATCTTCAGTGCTTGGAGATATAGAGAGAGGCTAGAAACATTATGCATAAGGGAGAGTAAGGGTTAATTTCAGAGGAGATGGGCTTAATGGAGGTTGACAGAAGAGAGTGAGCACTCATGGTTTTCTTGCATACAGTTCATGCTTGAAGCTATGCGTGCTCACTTCTCTTTCTGTCACCCACCACCAACTTCACATCTGCACTTGGATGTGAGAATCTTGGTGTCCACTTTTTCCACTCCTTAATTTCTTGTGCATGCAATTCCACTTTATTTTTTCCTTTTATAGTTAATTATAGATATATGAGTTATAGATCCCCATTATCATTATGTGGATTTCACAAGACATTGATACATTACACACAGATCTCCTGATATTTCAATGTGTTTGCAACGAGATCTGCAATTCTCTTAAAAATGTTGGACACTAAACAAGAACACATAACAAAGAGAGACTATGTTTGACATTAGAGAATGTAATTGCTAATAAAAAAATTAGAAATAATAAGTGCCCAACAAATACTGTACAGAGGGTGTGTCAGAAATTAACTCGTCCTATTTATCTTTGAAATGAAGATCTGGTATAAAGTTGTTTAAATTGAGTAACTCTAAGGATCATTTACCATTTGTGCTAAGATTTTGGGATCAATTGTTTTAGTACTTCTTGTATACGTCGCTTTTTTAAATGTGTACCTTTGCACTTAATTGCTCTCAAATTAACTATGCACATTAAAGGTCAATATAAACTTTTTGTGTAATAATGGAGTTTTATTTAAAGGGTTCACTCAAGATAATACTTTGAAGTGTGAGGTATTTGTTACTATGAGGTACTGTAAATCAATTTATAATTATATATAAATGTTTTCCTAAGGTGACACATTAGATTACCACCTAAGGACACGGTCTAAGTGTTTGGGTTTAAAAACGTGTAGATCAAGTTCAACGGAGCAGATCGCAAAAAAAAAAAATATATATAAATGTTTTCCTAAGGTGACACATTAGATTACCACCTAAGGACACGGTCTAAGTGTTTGGGTTTAAAAACGTGTAGATCAAGTTCAACGGAGCAGATCGCAAAAAAAAAAAGGGAATGATGTGATTTTAGACCGCGTACTTAGGTGGGAATCTAAGGTATCACCTTAGGAAAAACATTACCCATATAGGGAAATGTTTTCCTAAGGTGACACATTAGATTCTCACCTAAGGACACGGTCTAAAATCAAATTATTCTTTTTTTATTTTTTTGTGATTCGCTCCGTTAAACTTGATCTACACGTTCTTAAATCCAAACACACCAATTTTAGGGTGAACCCGTCGTGTTTTGACCATTCATCCACTCACCGTAATTTTAACGGTTTCAAATGAATAGAACTTTTTGCACGGCTCAACGAAGGGTCAAAACATGACGGATTCACCCCAAAATTGATGTGTTTGGGTTTAAGAACGTGTAGATCAAGTTCAACGGAGCGGATCGCAAAAAAAAATTAGGGAATGATGTGATTTTAGAACGCGTCCTTAGGCGGGAATCTAAGGTATCACCTTAGGAAAACATTACCCATATATGGAAATGTTTTCCTAAGGTGACACATTAGATTCCCACCTAAGGACACGGTCTAAAATCACATCATTCTTTTTTATTTTTTTTGTGATTCGCTCCGTTAAACTTGATCTACACGTTCTTAAATCCAAACACACCAATTTTAGGGTGAACCCGTCGTGTTTTGACCATTCATCCACTCACCGTAATTTTAACAGTTTCAAATGAATAGAACTTTTTGCACGGCTCAACGAATGGTCAAAACATGACGGGTTCACCCCAAAATTGATGTGTTTGGGTTTAAGAACGTGTAGATCAAGTTCAACGGAGCGGATCGCAAAAAAAAATAGGGAATGATGTGATTTTAGACCGCGTCCTTAGGTGAGAATCTAAGGTATCACCTTAGGAAAACATTACCCATATAGGGAAATGTTTTCCTAAGGTGACACATTAGATTCCCACCTAAGGACACGGTCTAAAATCACATCATTCTTTTTTTTTTGTGATTCGCTCCGTTAAACTTGATCTACACGTTCTTAAATCCAAACACACCAATTTTAGGGTGAACCCGTCGTGTTTTGACCATTCATCCACTCACCGTAATTTTAACGGTTTCAAATGAATAGAACTTTTTGCACATGACGGGTTCACCCCAAAATTGATGTGTTTGGGTTTAAGAACGTGTAGATCAAGTTCAACGGAGCGGATCGCAAAAAAAAAAGGGAATGATGTGATTTTACACCGTGTCCTTAGGTGGGAATCTAAGGTATCACCTTAGGAAAACATTACCCATATAGGGAAATGTTTTCCTAATGTGACACATTAGATTCCCACCTAAGGACACGGTCTAAAATCACATCATTCTTTTTTTATTTTTTTGTGATTCGCTCCATTAAACTTGATCTACACGTTCTTAAATCCAAACACACCAATTTTAGGGTGAACCCGTCGTGTTTTGACCATTCATCCACTCACCGTAAAAATACGAGTTCAGGAAAATCTATTTATGGTCAATATTACCCTTAACTATTTGAATATTTTATTTAATTTTAATTTATTATCATCATAATTATATCTCATCCTAATCCTATGTGAACTACTTACATGTCAATAATTTAAATCGTACTCCCTTTAAAAGTACGAGTTCGAAAAAATCTTTCTATAGTCAATATTACCCTTGACTATTTGACTATTTTATTTAAATTTTAATTTATTATAATCATAATTATATCCTATCCTAATACTATGTGAACTACTTACAGGTCAATAATTTCAAGATTAATAAGCTATAATATATGAAGATTAAAAAAACCCCAAAAAGTTTCAAAAAATTACATAAAACACCCTTAAAAGTATAAAATTACACAAAACATCTAAACGTTTCAAAACTTAAAACAACAAACATGAAACCCTTAATATTTTAAAAACTATAAAAACACCCTCAAAAGTTCAAATAATAACAATGTACTATAAAATTCTGAAATTTCAAAACTTACGAACAACAAAGACGAATTCGTGGAATTACTATCAGTCACTAAAAAACTAAAATTTGTAAAAAATAACCTAAAAGTTATAAATATTCCGAAAAAACTCCTTCAAAAATTAAAAAACATAGAAAACCCTAAAATTTAATAACTTATAACCAATATATATCAAATCTCAAAATTATACGAGTTCGAAAAAATCTTTTCATGGTCAATATTACCTTGACTATTTGAATATTTTATTTAAATTTAATTTATTATAATCATAATTATATCATATCCTAATCCTATGTGAACTACTTACAGATTAATAATTTAAAAATTAATAAGCTATAATATATGAAGATTGTAAAAAACCCCTAAAAAGTTTTAAAAATTTCACAAAACACCCTTAAAAGTATTAAATTACATAAAATATCCAGACGTTTCAAAACTTAAAATAACAAACATAAAACCCTCAATATTTTAAAAACTATAAAAACACCCTCAAAAGTTTAAATAATAAAAAAGCACTATAAAATTCTAAAATTTCACAACTTACTAACAACAAAGACGAATTCAAGGAATTACTATCAGACACTAAAAAACTAAAATTTATAAAAAAATAACCTCAAAGTTATAAAAATTCCAAAACTCCTTCTAAAATTAAAAAACACACAAAACCCTAAAATGTAATAACTTATAACCAATACATATCAAATTTCAAAATTATCAGCAGACCACTAAAAATTTAAATTTTGCAACAAACAATCTAAAGTTTTAATAATTACAACAAATACCCTCAAAATTCAGAGTTGCAAGTAATATTCTAACATTAAAAAACTTACTATCAACACATGAAACATGAAAATTATAAGCACTCAACTTAAAATTTAAATTTTTTGAAAAACACTCTCAAAGTTTCAAAATTTGCAAAACACGCCCTTAAAAATTCAAAATCATAAAAAACAACTAAAATTTCAAAACATAAAAAAAGAGTAGTTGTTTGATATTCTTTCATTAAGATATATAAATTTAACTTTTATTTTAAGGTTTTACTATCTTTTTAGGCATCTAAAAGTAGTCTAATTTTATCAAAAAAGATATATGTGGAGAAGGATTAATAACTTCTCAATAAAAAATAAAACAGAAGGAATGAAAGCACTATTTTCTGAATATTTTATAGAAAATGTTTATTTGGAGTAAATTAGGAATTTTTTGAAGGGATTTTCATAAACTTTTTTAGTAGTTTTATATGTTTATGTGGATGTTTTCATTATATAAAAGTATACTAGGTTTAGTTTTAATCTTTATTTTAAATTTTTTTAAAGTCTATCAAGGATTAGGAACAAGCTCCATATTATCTTTTGTGTCATTTTAGCCCACTTTTAACTAATCATATTGTCTTATGAGCTTTAATTATTCATTTTCCTTTTAGAATGCTATTTTTAAAAGTGTTTTTCACTTTTACAATGTTATATTTTCTCAGGTCATGCCTGGTTTCATGTTGGTCTTAATGACATGATAATTCAAATTGATTTCGAATTACGTTTATTTTCTGTCAATTCAATTATCAATATAAAAATTTAAATTGGGTGTAGTTCATTTAAACAAATATTAAAGAAAATGAATAATCATAATGCTAAAGTTTAGAGATATAAGTAAGCAAAAATCATCAAAGTAGAATCGAGGAACAAGTTTTAGTAAGGAAATAAACCAAATATACTTAATCATGATATTTGACCACGTGCATTGCACGTGCATAAAACCTAGTATATTAAAATTATTGAGACTGTATGAAGTCTTTTCATAACTACACTAAAATAATTAAATATATATATAATTAAACATCTATAATTGTCATGTATCTCAATTGATGCAAACCTCCCCTATGAATTCACTAGGTTGCATGTTCGATTTTCTCAAACTTACCCACTTATTTTTTGAGATTAATGGGTATCCTTATCATAGGAGGGGATTTTCCTCCTTGTCGCCTATGTGGCACAATTCCCACCATCTTCATAAAGTATGTACAAATTCCCACCAACTCGCACTCTCTCTTCTACTTTATGAGGATGGTAGGGATTGTTCCACATAGGGGTCAAGGAGGAAATCCCTTTCTATGACAAGGATAACCATTAATCTCTTATTTTTACTAGTTTTTATGCATATGCATTGCACGTGGTTAAATATCATAATTATTTAATTTTAGTTTATTTTTTTACTAAATTTGTTGATAGTTTTTGCTTACTTATGTCTCTAAAATTTAATATTGTGATTATCTATCTTTTTCAATGTTTGTTTGAATGGGCTACACCCAATTCTAAGTTTCATGTTGATAATATTTGAATTCATACGAAACCAATGTGAAGCCAATTTAAATATTTATGTTCTTTGGATCGACATGAAATGAAGATTTACTCAAGGAAGTATGGTGTTGCAAAAGTAAAAAATACTTGAAAAAATAGCATTATAATAGCAAGAGGATTAGAAGTGGCTAAAATGGCACAAAAGGGAACCTGGATTTATTCCAAATCATTGATAGACTTCATTGAAAACCATAAACTAAATATTAATGCTAACTCTAGTATAATTTTATATGATAAAAGCATCCAAAAAATAAGTATATAAAAATATTTTAAATACAATCAATTAATATTAAGCTATTATATTATAGTCTTTTATCAATTTTAAGTGACTTAGTCTTCTATCAATTAATGCTACCTCCGTATTTTTGATACTCTAACTAATGAGTGAAATTATATGTAATTACTTTTATTTAGAAAATAATATTAAATTTTAATCTATCAGTATATTTTTCAAATTTTATTATTTTTTTATAATTTTGAACTTTTGAGGGTGTTTCTATAATTTTTAAAACTTTGAAGGTTCTAATTACAAATTTTAAATTTTAGGGGACTACTAATAATTTCTAGATTTTATGTTTGTTGTTTTAAGTTTTTGATAAGTCAAGTTGTTTTGCATAATTTTAAATTATTGAAGGTGTTTTGTGCAATTTTTGAAACTTTTTAGTTTTTTGACAATAATTCAAGTATTATAGTATGTTAGCTACTTATTATTTTTTTACCTTTTTATTATCGTTTAAACTCATTGGTGTTTACATAGTATTATCTTTCTTTATCATCCCTGAGGCTTAATTGATGCGACTACGAGCTTTTTACGGTGGGGAAAGGGGAATCTATGTTAAAGTCAGATAATAATCTCTATAATTCATTTATGTCGTTTGTAAGTTTTTAGGTTTTTTTATTATTATTTAAACTTTTAAGGGTGTTTCTATAATTTATAAAATATTGAGGGTGTTAATTACAAATGTTAAATTCTTCAAAGGATATTGTTCATTTTTAAATTTCATGTTTGTTATTTTAAGTTTTGACATGTGATGGTTTTTTGTGTAATTTTGAATATTTGAGAGTATTTTGTGCAATTTTTAAAACTTTTTGGATTCTTTATTGTTGTTATAATATTTTATATAACTTATTAATCTTATTTTTTAAAATTATTGACCTATAAGTAATTCACGTGGGATTAAGATAGGATATAATTATGATTATGATAGATTAAGATTTAAATAAAATATTCAAAAAAGTGAAGGGTAATATTGACCAGGAAAAGATTTTCTCGAACTCGTGCTTTTAATAGAAGTATATGATCGTTACGTAAAAAACTATTTTTAGTATGTGTCCTTTAAATCTTTTTTCATGTTTTGAAATTAGTCCCTCAATTCATGAAAATTGTCATTAAGTCTTACAATTCTTAGGTTAATTAGAAATTAATCTAAGTTACAGGTTCAATTCCCTCAAAACTTTCCCATTTATTTTTTTACCTTTACTTAAAAATTCTTTTCAATATGAGCCCTTGAAATCTTTCATGTCTCGAAATTAATCCCTCAAATCATGAAAATTTTTATTAAGCCTCACAATTCTTGAGTTGATTAGAAATTAATCCGTTAAATTATTACAATTGCTATTAAGTTCCTTAATTCTTGAAAAGTTATTTTGAAATTATTCTTTTCAATAAAAATGAGAAACAACAATTGCATTGATTAATTTAAGAAGATTGTGAGATTTAGAAACTTAATAGCATCTCTATTAATTTTATTATTTCTTTAATTCTTTCATGCTTGAAATTAATCCTTCAAATCATGAAAATTGTTATTAACTTCTACAATGCTTAAGTTAATTAGAAATTGATCTCTCAAATCATTAAATTGATATTAGGCTCCTTAATTCTTAAAAAGTTATTTTGAAATTATTCCCTTCAATAAAAAGTAGAAGCAAGAACTAGAGAGATTTATTTATAAAAAAATTACGAGAATTAGAGGAAGTAATAACGTTTCTATTAACTGTAGTGACTAATTTCAAAATAATTTTGGAATATAAGAATACAAGAGCAATTTCACTGATTTCGAAGCCTATCTACTTTTAAACATAATTTGAATTTTATTTTAACTTATAGACCCGAAGTTTACCCCCATTTATTTTGAAAATCATGTCTAAAAAGTCTAACAAGTCTATCATTCACACCGACTCAAGTATCCTTGCTCTCTTTGACAAATCACACCTTATCTCATAAACATGACAACATAGGAAATGCACTTCCACTAACAATCAATCGACATTAAACTTGACGGTGAGAACTACCTCCAATGGTCCTACTCTCTAAAAGTTTATCCTTCACAGCCATGGCCTCTACGGACACATTGACGGCACCTCTAAATCCCTAACTTGATCGCCTACTACTAGAGATCTTACCAAGGATATAGTTGCGCATTCCTCATATGAGTCCACCCTAATGATATGGACCCTTACTGAGGATCGAGCTATCGCGGCAATTGTCCAATCCATCTCCCCATCCATCTAACTTTAGATTTAGCTTGCATGATTTGACTCTACCATATCCCTCTAGGACTATTTGAAATGATTATATACTTAGGCAGACGATGCTCAAGAGTTCCAATTGTACCAGGAGATATCCACATTCACATAGAGCGATCTCTCCATCCACAAGCTGTACACCCACATCTTTGACATTTGGGAAGAACTCATAGCCCTCGACACACCTCTTCTCGATCTAGCATCCGGGGCCATCTACTTCAATAGTAGAGATTAGCAATGTCTCTTCTAGTTCCTAATGAATACCGGACTGGATTTCAAATTTGTTCGCAGCTAACTCATCTACCGATCACCTAGACCCAATCAAGAGACGGCCATTACAGAGTTACAGGCTAAGGAGATATGCCTTCATCTAACTACTTCTCCCATTATCTCAAGGTCTATCCATGCCAATTACTGTCCACCACTCCCATTGTGATCTCCCAATCCATCAAACTTTAACTTGCGTGCTTTAACTCCGCCAGCCAGACAACAACAATTTGGCTGCAACTCCTCTCACAAGTTGTGGTGTGACATAAGCTCTGGGGACACTCCATGGAAAAGTGCCATGCACATCTAGCAATAGACCCCATTCACATCCATAAAACTACCATACACCAATCTACTGTAGGCACTACACACATTAACCATATCACCTACTACAGGTCCGACCACTACCTCATACCCCACCCACTTAGGTGTAAAAGCAAACTCATGGGTTTTAGATTTGGGTGCCTGTAGGCATCAAAAAATGCTCATAGATATCCAAATACAACTCAAGACTGAGAAGAGAACAATGTGCATGCATATGACAAAATACACTGACAGGCGACACGAATAGGCGCGACAATCTATGGTGACGCGCCAAAGGCGCGGCAACCTATGGTGAAGCGCCAAAGGTGCGGCAGCAAAGTGTGATGCGCAAATAGTACATTAGCCTTTTATGTAAATTGTTGATAGTTTTTAACATCTCTTGGTGGTCCACGTGGCAGCATATCAGAAAGAGAATATGTGCTGACGTGTACAAGCAGTTAAACCACGAAAAAAGTGGTTAAAAGTCGTGGGAGGACGGTTTCAAACATGATGGAACGTGGCTGAAACTGTCTCTTTGGCCACGCCAGTCCACACTGACGCGCCAATAGCCGCGGCAGCATAGACTGACGCGCCCAAAAAGTCTATACTTGACCAGTTATTTTGCCTCCATTTCCACTGTTGTGCATCTTTATCCCTATAAATACCTCTCTAGACATGAAGCAAAGGATAGAGAGCAGATTGGAGCAAAGAAGCTTAAGCTTTTTGTTGAATTGGAGAGAGTCTTCATTCCTTAGAACTGGTTCTAGTGATTCCTAGAGATCCAAGCTCTGACTTGATCTTTAGAAGAGTGAACATCTTACATCGATAAGATATTCGCTTTAAATTCTTACTTCGGTAAACGAAGAAAGAATCCTCAAATCTCTTCACAATCTGTGATTTGGTGGTCCACGAGCTAAAGCACTACCGGCACAGGCAAAGTCCCACAAAATAGGAGTCGATAAACGATTTCTGTGTTATTTTCCAAGAAAGTTATAATTTGTTTATTTTTCATTATAATTCACTGTAAACGATTTAAGTTTTAATGGAATCGATAATGAAAATGACTTTCGATGAAAACAGTGCCGCACATCATCTGACGTCCTCACAAAGACACCTCCACACCAAACATCCCTTCCTCCTACAACATAGTTCACACGGTCGATGGTGCATCACTACCCATGACCCTTGTTGGACAACTAAATATTCCCTCGCACTTCACAGTCCCCAATGTGCATCATGTCCCCAATGTTATAATGAACATGCTCTCTGTATCACAAATTACTTCACAAAATTATGTTGCCACATTCACTGCTTCCTCTTGTGTTATACAAGATCCTCACACGGAACAAATAGTTAGGACTGACCGTAATTTTGATGGGCTCTTTTTCATGTACAAACTAACCCTACCCACTCCCACTGTCTCTATCATTCCTCTTCTCAACTCCAAACCTACCATTATAGACGGTCAAGATGTGTTTTCACTAAGGATCTAAGAAGTAAACGTCATGGGCTAAACACTTTGAATGGGCCTAAAGTCAAGCCCACAAGAATGCCCATGGGCTAAAATACTTTGAATGGGCCCGAAGTCAAGCCCACAACAAGCTGCAACGAATGTCACCTGATGATTGAAGCGAACATCGCCAAGCAACTCATATCGACTCAACTCAACCAAGTCAGATATAAGTCGACCCCTGCAACGCGCTTCAAATCAAGTCAAAAGGCGACATCAGTCGGCCAAGCCTAGAGTCAAATTCTGAGATAAATTCAAACTCAGAGGTGAAGTTCCCTAGCTAACGAACTTTGCCTACATGGACCAAGTCATCCACTTTCGAAGAAGGCACGCCCACGTTCAAAGCGACATTCACCCACGTCTTCAGCGAACTTCGACAAGTCCTCAAAATTCACCCAGATAGTCATTTTAAAGCTATTTTTAGGGGATAACCACTTCCCACTAACTCCTACTCTAATGACCACTTAATCCA
Source organism: Asparagus officinalis (assembly GCF_001876935.1). Lineage (NCBI taxonomy): Eukaryota > Viridiplantae > Streptophyta > Magnoliopsida > Asparagales > Asparagaceae > Asparagus > Asparagus officinalis. The sequence goes on along the minus strand of NC_033795.1, from coordinate 18,060,086 downwards.
TAATTAAGGGGACCATTAACTCTCTCTTTTATCCTATAAAAGGAGAGGAAATCATCTACAACACAGGCACGAGAGAGAGAGAGAGAGAGACACAAGTGCAGATGCAGAGATACGTACACGCATGCAAAGGCATACATTTGTGATTCCATTGAGAGATATTGCTAAGAGAAGACTGAGCTAGCTTCTAAGCAATTCAATCATCATCAACGGCAAAAAGACCCATCGTCTTAGTTGACGAGTCAACGGAGTACAAGATCGACGCTCCACTGGCACTTAGAAAAGAACCCTATAAAAAATAAAATTTTCATTCATTTTATTGTATTTCTTTAATTGTAATGTGTGTTAATTACAATTCAAAAGAATCCAAAACAGTCACATGTGATCTCTAGCACCATCGCCTCGGCCACCTATCTTTATCTCGTCTTCATCTACCCTCCTCAACCGGTAAAATAGGAACCTTCCCAACTAATGTATTGTCTCATTGTACTGGCTGCAAGTTGTTGGCAAAACACTTAGCTCTTCCTTTTCAAAATAGCAATAGAATCACATCTGCACCTTATGAATTAATTCACACTGGTATATAGGGATCATCCCCACATCCATTTTGCAGTGACAATAGCTAATACATAATCGTTATCAATGATCACTCTTACTTCACATAGCTCTACTTAATGAAAAATAAATCTGACAATTATGGGATTTATAAAAACTTCACAATAATGGTTCTCATTCAACTATTCTTTACATCAAAACTCTATGCTCTGACTTAGAGAGGAATACACATCTCGTCGCTTCACGGAATTTCGAGCCTCTCAAGAAATACCCTTAATTTTCTCGTCCTTGTGCCCATCAACAAAATGGCATAGCTGAAAGACGTCACTAACATCTCTTGGAAATAACTAGATCTCTCCTCTTATCCACATGTGTACCCATTCAATTCTGGTCAGAAGCCCTTCTCACGAGCGTTTACCTCATCAATTGCACTCCTTCCTCCACTCTTAAAGATTGTGCATCCTTCCAATAACTACACCACTTACCACCAAACCACTCTCATCTTTAGGTTATCGATTGCACATGCTTTGTCTAACTTTCACCCTCAGAACACAATAAACTCTCCCCACTCGGTTTTGTGTCTTCTTCGATATAGTCTCCATCACAAAGGCTATCGCTACTACGACCCTCGATCTGATCATCTATGCATCTCCCCACATGTCACTTTCTTTGAACATCTCTCTTACTACGCTCTACGGCTCCCGCTGGCGCATTTACCTCGGGCCACACTAATCGTTATATTTCATTATACTTTTATACATTTATTATCTATTTTATTTATATAAATATATCTACTAATAATATTTTTATCTTAATTTACAAATAATAGAGAATTATTAAATAAGTGCTCAAATAAAGATTATCTCAAGCCCAAAAGTTTTCTAATGAAGCTTAGAATTTTAAATCTAAAGCCCATGACTAAGTCTAGAAGCAAAATCTCATCACTCATTACCTTCTTCATTAGTATTTATAAATAACTTGGCCTGCAATTGAGCATTAACTCATATCTAGAAAGAAAAAAATAAAGTAAAATTCGTGCTCAGGATGGTCAACCATAAAGAAAAGGCGTTATCTCTCACTCTAAAAAGCAGAATTTAACATATTATATATAAAACTTACCTATTTTGATGAGAGGGAGTCATCCAGGTTACCAAATTCGAGAAATCTCATCATCTATAGCATGTTATAAAAGAAATATGAATTTAAGTAATATATATTCAATTATTTGAAGCTCGAGCTAACTCCTAAGAAGCCCAAAAGCATTCAAGAAAAGCCCAAGAGTATTAAATAAATTAAGTGCAATAGAAATGAAGCCCACAAGCCCATCTCTCGGCTATTAAATTAATATTGTAGATTAATTTGAGAGATCTTATAGTTATGAGGGTTATTTAGGGACTAAGCCAAATTCAAGGGTTGAGAGGGTCACTTGGGGGTCAAGACAAGTCTAAGGATTATGAGAGATTCATGTTATATATAAATAGAGGGTAGAGTGAGAGTCTGAGAGTGTATAAAATTATAGTAACTTCTTTTTGGAGAGGAGGACCTTCAATTAGATCTTCCAAATTGTAAACTTTTTACATTTGCATTAATAAAAAACTTTATTCCTCTTTTTCAATTTTATTTCATTTTATTTGTTGATGAAGATGAAGATTTGTCTTTAACATGCCAACTCCTTGCAATGCAGGTTTTTATTTTTCTCTTCTATTTTATTATCTTTAAAATTCATATTTTAGAATTTTACGTTGGTAGAGTAGATTTATTTTTATGCCTTGTAGTGTAAATTTATTTTCATGATCTTTTATTATTTTGTTATTTATTTATTTTCTTGTATTTTTTCTTTTATAATGTAGGTTTACTTTTATGCTCTTTTATTTTTATTAGTTAGAATTTCTTTATGCTCATATTTTAGATTTCTATTTTCTTGTTCTTGTTTTTATTTTTGTTAGTTAATTTTTATTTTTTTATAGTTTGGATTTATTTTCTTCTTCTTTTATGTTCTTATTTTGTGAAATGAATAATTAAATCTTGTAGAAATTCTAGAATTGTATGAAACTCGTTTGATTTTTTTATAATTTATGGATTGTACTCTTGTGTTTAAATTAATCATTTTAGGATAATCAACTAGAGAACTAATTGGTAGAAAAAAATTTAATAATCTATGCTTATATTGAGTGGTCTAATAAGTTATGATTATAAGTTCTAGAATTAATATCTAGTTGTTATTTTTTTATGAATGTTGATTTTTCTTGGATAATAATTTGATAGATTATGCTTTCCTTTAGTGTTTTGATAGTCTATACTTAGTAAATATAAAGTAAAATATGATAACAAAGAGAGTAATTTATAAATCCTAAATGAAATAAACTAGTGGATTCAATTCTAGATTCCTATCTTCTCTACTTGATTTCTTCCATCTACTATTTATCTTGATTTTCCTTTCTTCAGTTTCTCTCTTCTGGAATCTTACTTTTCTTGAATTTTTTCTCTTTTAATTTTGTTCTTTATTTTTTCTCTTTGTTTATTGTTTATTTCCTTCTAGTTGTTCACTCTCTTTCCCCTCTTGTTCTAGTTTTTTTATTTGCAAATAATCACACACGCTTTATATCTCTACATTTTCAATCCTATTTGTCCATACACAACTCTAGAATTCAAATTAGAATAATTTCTACATATCTTTCTTATAGGATCGATATTTTACCTATACTATAACTTGATTGTGCACTTGTAATCTCGACATTATCTTCATAACACATAACACACCCACAGACCTCATATTCCTTGAGCTAGACACACCAATCACCACTAATCCACCTACATTTCCCACTCAGGAACTTAGTCCAATAGATAGCGCTATCACTGAGCAAGCAGCTAGTCCCGACTTCACTCTAGTGTGACAGATCCATCTCCACCAAGCTCATCCCCTGAGCCACAAACCACTGGAATTATTCTTGAGCTGAGATACCTACCATGAGATCACCAACAGCTATCTAAATATTGTGATCCCAACCTCATCTCCACCGCCTTTCACACCATAATTATGATAATGTTAGATTATGTAGAACCCAATTCTTACCATGATGTAGTTAAATATCTTGAGTAGCAATAGGCAATGGTAGATGAACTTACGTCTCTCCAACAGACTCACACATGGGATCTCACTCCTCTTCCTCTGAGAAAGCCTCCCATCAACAAGTAAACATATTAAATAAAAACTAGAGGAGACAGAACCATCCAACGACATAAGGCTTGATTAGTTGCCAGGGGCCTCACATAGCAATACGGAGAGGACTACAAGGAAAGCTTCGCTCTCATCACTAAAATAACTACCTTTCGCACATTACTCATTGTTGTTGCTGCTAGACATTGACTTCTATATCAAATGGATGTTAAAACCACCTTTCTACACCTCTTAAACTCTCTCACTCATAAGGTCTCGTCTATCACCTACGACGAGCCCTCTATGGCCTCAAGCACATACCTTGAGCATGGTTTGCCCGATTCACACTTGTTATGCAACCTGTCAAGTTCCTTCCTAGTGAGAATGATCCATCCATGTTCATTTTTTCCAAAGATGGACACGACACAATCCCATGCTGATGACATGATCATCATTGATGACGACCCATCCACCATCACCAAAATTAAATCTCATCTTCAATAAAAGTTTGAGATGGAAAAACCTCGGCAACATGCATTACCTCCTTTGGTTAGAGATCACCCAAACTCTGTGTGGTTACCACCTATCTCAACACAAGTTTACCACAAATATTGTCAACCACGCAAGAGTAATAGATTCTAAACCAGTTCAATCATCTCTTGAATTGAATGTGAAGCTCAAAGCAAAATGATAGTGATCCACTACCTAATGCCACCCAATATCGACATCATGTAAGGTGCCTGGTCTATCTCAGCATCACTAGACTCGATATTTCTCACACTATCCTTGTCCTCAGCCAGTTTGTTGCTGCCCCTCACTCCTCCCACCAATTTGCACTACTTCATGTACTATGCTACCTTCATGAGACTCCGAACAAAGTGCTATTCTTCTTAGCATCCCCATCACTCACTCTTCATGCCTATGGTGATGCAGACTGGGTAGGCAACCTTACAGACTGACGATCTACCACCAACAACTACATATTTCTAGGTGGCTCTCTGCTCTCTTGGAAATCCAAGAAACAAGATGTCCTTTCTTGCTCTTGGGTCGAAGCCGAATATTGCCCCATGACATCCACCACCACAGAGATTATTTGGTTACAATGACTCCTCCTCGGGATGTGAGTCCACTCCACAAAGGTGGCTCTCATTCATTACATGAGCATAATTAAAATTGCAAACAGTCACGTCTTGCTTGAGCGGAAGCATATTGAGATAGACCGTCATTTCAGTCGTCATCACTTTCTCGCTGGCACAATCTCACTTCCCTATGCAAATATTGAGCTTCAACTAGCAGACCTATTCACTAAGACTCAAAACATTCAACAGCATTTGTTCCTCCTTAGCAAATTAACATTGGTCAACCCAACTACAGTTTGAGGAGGGTTGTTAAATATTGTATATATAAAGACTGGTTTAGTTGCACATCGGGATGGATAGCACAAAATGTTCTATTTTTTTACATTGTATGTATAGACTATCATATCAATGAAGAAAGATACCATTTTCCTCCAATTGCTCTACATTTATCAATCCTAACATTAATTAAAAATGCCTAACTTCTTCAACCAAGCAAGAATGGCGGATGGAGCGACAAAGCAAGAAGAGGGGAGAGGGGTGATGAAGAACGAAAAACAAAAAGACCAGGGTTCGAAAAATCTTTACGGACGAAGTTACAAAGGAAAAGTCTTTGAGAACGAAGCTGCAAGTCGGCAGCTAAGGGAATCAGACAAGAATGATCCTTTTGAGAGATCTAAGGCCGAATTTGGGGAAATCGGTTTCGATTTAGAGGCTAAGGGTAGTTTAGAAATTTTTGAAAATTTTTATTTATAAATGCAAAATACAATGGAAAATGGGTTTAAACGTAAATGGGTATTGACATTATGGGTGTATGGATATAGATGAAAATTAGTGGGGTTTTATTATAAATATGGGTCAATTTTTGTGCCTAAAAGCAAAAACCACTAATATTAAACGTGTATTTAAAAGATGTTAATTTTTGGATCAATGCACGAATTCCAAAATCCGATAATTTAAGGTTTGATATTCATTTGGAGCATATTTAAATGTCATGAAACTGAATGCACTTATATTTTTCGTACTTATTCGGTTTAGTTACCTTTGACAATGTAGAAATATCAATCTTGATTGAGTTTTGAAAATTGACCATAGAGTAATATAGTAGACTTAAAGAAAGGAGTAGTTATTTTTACCAGTTACCACAGCTGTCATACATTTCTTGTTTAAATTAGATTTTCTTTTATTATAAATTAGAATTGGTTTAGTTGACATTGCTTTGATTTTCACAGAAAAGCTATTTTAGTCTATGCATTTTGTTTTTCTTTTTCTTTTTTAACTAAGGTTAAGCTTTATCACATGTTATAATGGGCTTGTACTATGAATTGGGCTTATAATTAAAAAAGACAAACGAGGCCGACGGTGAAAGCACCACGTTGGAATTGGTCATAACATAATGTAGTCCACATATATAGGTTGATGTTGGCCGAGTCAAAGCAAGAAAATCCCCAGCAAAACTTATGGCATATTAAAAAATTTACGAACTAGATCGAAACAAAATCAAAGTTATTTTTGCATGCGTTGAACAATTGAAAATATAATTATACGGTCCATTTTAGGCTTTTAGCATGGACTTTGAGACTTTGAAGGAGTAAAAGAAGCGCGAACGAAATGTTTTAAATGCCCCTTAAAAAGTGACAGATCGACTTATTCTTCAACTTCTGTTGCTGCTCATCTCTTTGCTTTAGATTGCTAATTGATGATTTCTCCTATAGTTCTTCCAGTACTTATTGGTTTTATGCGATTAATTAGCATGCACGTTCTCAAAGCTTATGGTTAATGTCTATTATTCATGCATAAAGTCATAACATCTCTTTCAGAATATATATATATTTAGCATAGATCTAGAGCTAGTTTTTCTCAAAAAATATATATAGAGAGTACGTCAAAGGTCCAAGAACGAGTATAACCTTTCTATCGGTCACATGTATACATGCAGCCCCTTAATTTGTTTAAGCTAGTTAACTTGGAATTTTCATATAGATATTGATTCTCTTCTTAATTTACAGCAGTCACGGAACATAATGAAAGTAACTTCTACTAACTCGATCAGGTATATGCTCCAAAGGTTGAAGAGACTGCGTACGTGAAAATGTTATGCTCATATATCTGACATAATTGAGCTGAACTGAACATTAAAGATAGTATATAAAACCAATTATATACATTTTTTAAGGGGGAAAAAAAAGTAGAATACATGTAGAGGGGAGAGATGAGAACGAACAAACAATTTGTATGTGTAAGACCTTACTCGTGGGATTCTTTGTAGCGAGAGATGATTAAGTAGTTGTAACCCCTATATATAAACGGGAATCGTTCAACATTGCTTAGGTTAGATTATCTTATTTTGTTTTACTTTAGCCTCCCATTACTTAGGTAAAACCTTACATTTACTTTTGTATTTAAACACCTTAGTAAAATGAACAATATTGTGATCAAGTTCTCTTAAATTTCTGTATATTTATCATAGCATGATTACTTCTTTATAGTCAAGCTGTTTAAAATGAAAATACACTCATCACATTAATTAGCTTTTTAAAATGAAGAGTAAATGTACTTTGTGATCATGAGGAAGAGACATGATCAAGTATATATATATATAGATTTTCCTTTTGGCATATGATCGATCATCTACTAATTACTAATTGCAATAACTGTTATTTTAGGTTTGCCCTCTATTGAGCTCGTGTTAAACGTGAGAATGCTTGCTTATGTGAGCTCAACTACTTAATAGCCAGAAACTGCATTGTTACATTTATTATATATGCCTCTTTCGTGAAAAAATTTCCAAGAAAATCCAGCTCGATCACGAAGCCACATGTTTCTTGGTAATTTTCATGTACACCGATTGTTTGTACATGTATATAAGTCTCTTTAATTTTATAAATAAAAAATGTGCTGCGATGTGACCAAACATTTTTTATTGGGGATGCACAATATTATGTTGCGTCTGTGTCTGAATTCTTCATCAATTGCCATGTGTTTTTGTTGCAAGGATAGAAATTCGACAGTCACATTTAATTACTAGCTAGTTCATGTCAACATTATTTTCCAAAATAGAGATAACAAAGTGTCAAAAGAAGAAATTTACCAAAGACATTAATTGTGTATTGATTCTATTTCTATAGCTAGCTGTACGTACAAAATTGCTGATGCTGGGAAATACTTCTAGAACAAAAGACTAATCAGATTTGTTTGATAGATTATTAATATATGATACAAATATTTATGGGATAACATCAGTACGTTAGAATTAGAGTTTTGATTTAGCTAGCTTCAAGTACACCCCTATTTAATTTGGTTTGAAAACAATTTGAGAAATTGAGTTACGAATTAAGAATCTTTAGCCATGATATGTGGTTCTAGTGAGAGGAATTTGGATCCTCTCCCTGAAAAAGTAGGAAGAGGTCACTACTTCTAATCTCAACTATTGATTATTTAGTGGATGATTGTGATATATTCTAAAGCTGACACTCACATATATAGCTCACGTATTGTACACATTCCTAATTTACACTTAAAGAAAAAAAATCATATCGACCTACTAGATAAATAATGATTGTGATAAATAGTAGTCCATCTACTACTTCTTTTTAATAGTGGAGAGGATTCCGAATTAAGATCTCTAGTGAGAGATCTACTCTCAACACAAGCATCACATTATTAAGGGCTTTTCCTAGAAAACTGCATTGTAGAATCCCCAATTTAAAAGCAAAAGCTCCAAACTAAAAATTCCTCTTTTCTGCCCTAATCTGAGAAAATTTCCTTTCTAACGGATTGAATGAGGTTAACTACCGCTTTTTTAAGTGATAATAAATCTCACTTAAACACAAAGTGGTAGATCATGCAAGTGATTACTTGAAAAAATAGCTTGAAATTTTATTTTTGGGCACATTTATCTCATTGTGTAAGTATAAATACTATGTTGACGCCGGAGGTAATTTTACTACCAATCTAGACATTAGGTACTACTTTTAACAGCAACCTAGTAAAATTTAGCCTAACATATAGTCATTATATAAAAACCACCTTTCATTTTCATCAATTTTTATGCAAATCATCTTCACAGTGGATTTTTGTTCCACTCAACGACATCCTATCAAAATTTTCACTAAAACCCCAAGAATACTTTTTAGAACTCACATTAAAGGCACATGACTCACTTTGTTAATGTTTAGGTCTAGCTAGAAAACAATTGACATATCTTAAAATGTGCATTTTAAGCTTATTTTTGGATTTTTAGTGAAAATTTGACTAGAAGATGGTTGATGGGAACAAAAACGATCACTTCAAAAAATAATTAAGTACAAATTGAAAATAAAATATAATGACTCTATTTTTTAGGGTGGTTTCCAAGGAAAAAACACCCCTACTATCATAGAAAAGTAGTGCAACTGATAATTAAAATTAGTATGTTTTTTTTTGATAGAAATTAAAATTAGTATGTAGTATTTCTTCCCAACTAGTTGCAATCGAAATCAAAATTTACAGAAAAGTAATTCCTTCTATGCACACAACACCCCGCAGCGTCCCCCACATCAGAAAACGCTAACA
>NC_033795.1:18050520-18050737 GCF_001876935.1 Asparagus officinalis | reverse complement strand
CATCTCCTTCCCCAAACAAACGCGGGCCCCGCCCTGAAACACAGGGTACTTGAACGGGCCCACCGGCACGAAGGACCCGCTCTCGCTCAGCCACCGCTCGGGCCTGAACTCGGCCCAGTCCTCTCCCCATATACTCTCCATCCTCCCCATTGCGTAGGGATGGTAGGTCACCCTGCCGCCTTTACTCACAAACGTGCCGTCAGGGAGAACATCGTCC
>NC_033795.1:18019917-18050495 GCF_001876935.1 Asparagus officinalis | reverse complement strand
TAAAAAAGTAACTGAGTAGAGACCGTTACTATTATCCAACTATTGATTGTCTAATGAGAGGTTTTTACTCGCCGTCACCGAAGTCTGCCCCCACTGCGAGAAAACAGGAATACATTCCTTTGTTCTTCTTTTCCTTGCTAATATATTTAACTCCCCCATACCCATATCCTCTTCACCTCGCAAACTCGATCTACCGACGGACGCATAGAAAACAAAACTATGATGGATAATCAAGAACTAATACAATCATCATCCAAGAACCGCTCCTCCTCTCTTCCGTCACCCTTCATCCTTCCTCTCCTTCTCCTACCTCCCCCCCCTCCCTCCTCCTCTCTCTCAGCGAAGCTCAAGGCCCCTGTGCGCAATCTGCGCACGTGTGCAGGGTCTTACCTCAAACTCCACCTGAGTCCAGCTTCAGGCAACTTATCCGACTGTACGCCCACCATCCTCCGCAGCTACCCCGACCCAGACGATCAGCTGCACGTGTCTCGGCACGACCGTCACCGCCAACCCAGACACGTCCAGAGCCAGCATGCTCGCCACCAACTTCAACAAGCTTCCCCAAAGGGAACCCTTCTCTTCGATCCTCAGGGAACGGCTTCTGGGCAAGGGGATCTTCAACGTCGACGCTACCTCTGATGTTTTCAGGTAAGATGGCGAGCTTGGAGCTAGGCAGCGTCTCCGTTCGGTCCCTACGCTTCTCGATCACTGCCAACGGAGATCCGTTCCCGTCTGCTGCCGCTCCTCTCTTCGGTTGCGGGCTCGACGATGTGTCGACATTCAGATGTTTTCAGAGGTTTTCGTTCGAATACCATAATGTAGGATTTCGTTCGGGCTGGACCCCGGTGTCTGGATCTGTCCCGCCGGTTCAGAAATTCTCGCGCAAGCGTTGATCTGGCGCGTGCTTGTCGCAAAGAGAGGTGGGGCTGTCGTGGCTCCCATCCGTGGAAGTGAATAAGGCTGCTGAATTTTTGGGTCCGGAGCGGGACCTACGCAGGGCCATCGGCAGTCGACGCCCTGGCTGCGAAGGTGATAAGGCAAGGAGGAATCTAGGGCCGTCGTCAGTCGAAAACTCCGATTCCTAACTGTCCAGGTTCATGGGCTCGTACAACGAAGATAGGTATCTGAGAGACATAGTCGTCAGCTCTTGTCTTGCTGTCGAGACACGGTGGCTCAGACTCACGACAGATCTTTGTCTGTTATCGGGACCATCCCGAAGTGGTCAGAAAATGAGACGGAGATCCAACGCCAAACTTGAAAGAAATCATGAGTTACAGCGCTGAGATCGATGAGCTACGTCCACGGCGGCCTCTAGCAGGGCCTAGCTACCGCGGTACAGTTCGACTCGAAGTCTGCGGGAATCTCAGCGCCTCGTAACTCATCGAATTTCCTTTCAAGTTGGCGTGGATCTCCCGTCTCATTTTCGCCACCACTTCGGGATGGTCCGATAACAGCAAAATCAATGTCGTGAGTCCTGAAGCCACCGTGTCTCGACCAGCCAGCAAGAAGCTGACGACTATGTCTCTCAGATACCTATCGTCGTCTACCGAGCCCATGAACCTGGACAGTAGGTCGGAGTTCGACGACGACGGCCCTAGCTTCCTCCTCTGCCTTATCACCTCGTCAGCCAGGGCGTCGACCTGCCCGATGGCCCTGCGTAGGTGTTAAGCGTCCCGCCTCCGACCCAAATCAGATGTACCCGCTTTACCTTCACGCGATTTCGGGAGCCACCGACGAGCGCTCTCTTTTGCACGACTAAGCACCGACGCCCAGATCAAACGCATGCCGCCGAAGTTCTGACCACCGGCATGGTGGGGACGATCCAGACACCCGGGGTCAGCGTACGAAATTCCTAACATATGTTCATTCGAACGAAAACTCCTAGGAAACTATCGTTGAATTGGTCGACAACATCGTCGGAGCCCGCAACCGAAGAGAGGAGCGCAGCAGACGGGAACGGATTCTTCGTGGCATGGTGATCTAGCGTAGGACCGAACGGAGACGCTGCCTAGCTCCAAGCTCGCCATCTTACGCTGAAACATCCAGAGGTCGCCGTCGACGTTGAAGATCCCCTTGCCCAGAAGGTCCCCGAGGATCGAAGAGAAGGGCTTCCCTTTGGGGAAGTTGTTGAAGTTGGTGGCGAGCATGTGCTCGACGTTGTCGGGGTTGGCGGTGACGGTCGTGCCGAGCACGTGGCAGACTCAGCGGAACTGGGATTATACTGAGGGAGTGACGTAGGAGGAGGCAGTACCAAGGATACAGATATAAGTATTACCTGAAACTGGACACCAGGTGGAGTGAGGTAAGACGACACACTGGTCAGTATGTACAGGAGGCAACGACTTATCGCTGGAGAAGGAGGAGAAGGAGAAAGAAGGAGAAAAGGATAGATAGCGAGTGAGCGGAGAGAAAGAAAAGGAAGGAGAGTTCCCCTTATGGAGAGATTAGTCATCAATCCAAACTCTCGTATTGATTATTCTACCACCAAACCCTAGTTAGTTTTTTTAGACGGAATCGAGTTTGGGAGGTCGAAGGGATATGGGTATGGGGGAGTTACATATATAGCGGGAAAAGAAGACAAAGGGAATGTATTCTGTTTTCTCGCCAGTGGGGAGGACGGTGACGGCGAGTAAAACCTCTCATTAGACAAATCAATAGTGGATAATAAAGTAACGGTCTCTACCACGTTACTTTTTTAACAGTAAAGAGGATAGATATTTGTGACTTATTTCGAGTTGTCATATATATTTCAGTACCCGAAGTTTTATTTATTTATTTATTTATTTATTTACGATTGAGATTAATCAAAACACCAAGCTAGATAATGGAGGAATATAATTAATTAAGAGTAAAAAAAAAATCACTCGATAATGTTGTGTGCCACTGAAAAGGAATCCCAAAGTGATACGGTTAGTGTAACATATAAATTCTTTGAGAGTTTTTTTTTACATACGTGCCGAATGTTCTGCGATATTCAGATAGACAGGCGAGGACATATTGAAAATTTTACTCTTCAGCTTATGTTGCTTATTGTTACTTGGAATGATAGCCGTTCTGATAAGATTTGTATTCGGCACAACAAATTACACATTTGTCAATCACACAAATCAAATTACACTCATCATCTGACATGTGGGTCCCTAATACCCCCATGCCGACTTGATCGCGAGAATGACCGGGGGTCTAGAATTTGGTCTAAAAAGTAAGTTGTAAGCGTTAATAAACGCACGTGGGTGGAACAAAAGAAGGGAGCTTGCTGTCGACGACAAGGAGCCAATCCAACCTCAAAAGGGAGATTGGGTCAGGGACAGAGGGAAATGAGTCACTTAATTTGTTGGTGGTTCCAGAGGGTCAATTAATGCACGAGGACCACGTGCGTATTTTCGCCGCTACCCACATCTTCAACAATAAAATATCCACATGCCATCTTTATAGTAGGTGGCAAGCGCTTGCCCGCACACTCATTTATATACGCTTCTCTTCGTAATAATATAATAATTTGTATTAATTTTCTTCTAGTTTTGATTCTGATTTCTTTTTGCTGTAGCAGCTCATACGTGTCAAAGATGACCTAGTTGTGACGCCACGGGGGGTCGTGGTTACATATGAGTTACGTGTGCAATTGCATCCCTAACAATTTAAAAATTACATTTTATTTCTGTCTAATTTGCAATTTGAGTAATTTGCTTATTAAGATATAGTTGAGATCAAAAGATTGAGGAATTTTATTTTTCTCATTAATCAACAGGGTAATACCCTTTCTGCACAACTCGTAAAGTATCTATGAAGAGTTACTATGAGGGCCTGTTTGTTTGGCCCAAAAAACTGTGAAAACAAAGAAATGAAACATGACATGGGTGCCAGGTCGGATTTTGGTTTCCAATAATTTCCATTTATTATGTTTGGTTTGTCGTCGGTTTTTGAGAAATGGGGTTGTGAAATGGGGGTCCACGTTACTTTTTTCGGAAATGTGTTTTCAGCTCTTTTTGGGCTGAAAACGGGTGGAAATTTCCCTTCAGTGATTATTTTATCACCTGGCACGAGATACGAAGCAGCGGACTGATTGAAGAGAGTTTCCACCTTTTCCTTCTTTCGTCGTTAGCCTCACCTCCATTGACTGCTCTTCTTCTTCCTCACTGTTTCGCCATTGCTCCGTTCTATTTTTCCAAGTTAATTTCTAAGAAAACCCTGGCTCTGAAGATGGGCGGCGCTCGGAAGTACTCGCCGTAGATTTGGGCCTGTTGGCTGGGTTGCTGTTCTAGATCTATCACAAACGTATCGCTTGTCCTTTTTCTATGTAGGGAGATCTAGCAGAAGGGGGAAGTTCCTCTAGAGCTGAACCCTGATTGTTGCCTGTTATTAGGGTGTCGCTCGCCGTAAACATCTCGAAGTTCGATTTCTTTTCCTCAGGTTGTTTTCCTTTGTAGCAAAAGTAGTAGGCGAAATATTTTGTGCATGCATGTGACTTCTGATTTCGACTTTGACTGTGAAGATGAAAGCTGGTTTTTTAAGCTGATAGTTGATTTTTATTAGTAGATCTTAACATTTGAGGGCCAAAAGCAGTGTTTTTCCGTATTTTTCGTGGCAAGAATTTTTCTAAAATTTAATTAATCTGTAAATTAGGGGTTAGTTGCTTCGAGAGTAGATCTGCATTTTCTGCAAATTGGGGGTTTAATTTTGTAGTAGATCTTCATGTTGTTGCATTTTTGTAAAATGTTTGCTTCATATTGCGGGGCCGATTCATGACTATTTCTGCTATTATCCCCCTGTAAATAACATACGCCTGTAGATTAGCTTTGTTAAGCGAGCTATTTTCCATCTCATCTATTTTTATAGCTTGTGAAATAAGTAGGCTTGGGTATTCGTTTTAACTGTGGAGAAATTTTTGGGTTGTGGATGTAAATGGGGAGTATCTATTAATTTACTTAAAGATGGACAGTTCCTGTTGAGTTTAAATGGGGTGTATTGGAAAATATTTTGTTTCGTAACACACCAAAACAGCTCCTTAAATGTCATTAGCATTTACAAAAATAGTAATTGTGCGTACAATAGATTACAAAGTGTTGTTAAGCTAGAATGATTTTTTATCATGTCAATAGCACTAGTACAAGCATATATTGTAGCTGTTTATTAAGTATTTGTTTTGGGGTTTTACGTAAAATTCTAATTTCTAAGCAATAATGTATAGATGGATGGTGATTATGTTGACGAAGAGAGCGTTTTAAGAATGTGTGCTGGGGTTGTATTTTCTGTAATGGTTCTAGTAGTTACATTTTTGATGCGAATGAAGTCTCGCCACAGATCGCTACGATTTGGCCAAAGTGCAGAAAGAGTAAGGCATGAAAACACTAGGGTAGAGTTTATTAAACTAGCAAAGATAATGAGGACTAATCATCTCTTAAAGGACTCAAGATTTATAACTGTAGAGGAGCAGCTTGCTATAACGTTGAACATATTGGGTCATAAATCAAAAAAATGTACGATGAGAACGCAATTTATACGATCAGGGGAGACCGTTAGTAGATACTTTAACAGAGTATTGCAAGCAATTTCGAGCATACAAGGCCGATATATATGAAACAAGCACCAAATGAAGTGCCCCCGGAGATCCAAAACAATCAATCTTTCTATCTTTTTTCAAGGTATAACAACCACTCTACCTATTAACCCAAATTAATCTATTCATTACTCAATCATTACATTAACATAGCAACTTGAATTCTGAAGGATTGCATAGGTATGATAGATGGGACACATGTGGATGCTATGCTACCTGCCTCACTAGTTGCGCGTTTCAGAGGGTACAAATGTGTCACACAAAATATTCTTGCGGCTTGCACACCAAACAAAATGTTTACCTACGTTTTAGCTGGGTGGGAGGGATCGTCTAACAATTATAGAATCCTGCAAGATAATTTATCTAGACCACAACCTTATGGCTTAAGGGTGTACACTGGTAACAATCTCAATAACTCAAAAGTAAAAATCAACCAAATGAAGTCATAAATCAACCATTTAAACCAAAAATGATGTTTGATCAATAATAAAAAAAATCTTTGTAAGACTTGATCAAACCACTCATAGAATACATGATAAAGCATATTTAAAATTTGAATCATCTATTTGTGCTTATATAATGAATTCAAAATAACAAATCAAAGCTCATTGGACTACTAGTCCGCTCTAATATGTACTAAGGCATTTCTCCTTAAAATACTTTGCATTATATAGGTAAATACTATTTGTGTGATGCGAGATACACAACCCAGCCGGGATTTATATCCCCATATCGCGGTGCCCGTTATCATCTAAAGGAATTTTCTGGGAGAACACCTTAAAATAGGAGGGAGTTATTCAATTATAGACATTCCTCTTTGAGGTCAAGGATTGAAGCTACATTCGGTATATTGAAGAATCATTTCAAGATTCTCACAGCAAAACCCCACTACCCCTTCCAAGCCCAAGTCGACATTGTCTTGGCATGCATGGTTCTACATAACTACATTGCAATAGTGGACCCAGACGATGACTTGTTAAATGAGGATATCGACGTTTGTGAGGATGACACTGAAGATGCAATTAATGAAGATAACGTCATTGATTTCTCATAGTCCTAGACTGTTAGAGAACAAGTTGCCTCCAAGGATGAATGGAGATCTCGCAGAGATCAAATCGCTTTGGACATGTGGCTTGACTATTGTTGTAAATACCGACATGGTGACACGACTGAGTCTGCGGTGTGATTTGATACAATTCCCTTCAGTTGCTTTAAGTTTATTATGGTTGTGGTTATTGTAACGTATTTCGCACGCTGTGTTTGTTACTACATTAACATGTGTTGGTTATATCCACTTGTGTGACTTATTTATTGGTTAGGGCATCAAACTAGACCTTGTGCTTCTGATGGATATCCTGTGTCTCACATCTTTTATGTCATGTACCTCTTTACCATTTTAGTTATCTTATGTATTATGCTTTCTTGTGTCTCACCTCATTTGTTGCTCCATTCCAACGCAGTCATTGTAAAGTACCATCTTAATATTTTTTGGACTAACATATGAATTGTTGGGCTATAGGAAATGACTGATAATGCAAATAATGATGTGACTGATTTGGCCAACACGAGGACCACCACTCACCCCCCGACATCTAGGGGCCAACCACACTCTCCCGTGCTTCCATCCGGCAGTGGGTTCAATCACCCATTCAACCCAATATTCCAGCCATCCTCCCCATACATGCAATCACCCTCTGTTTTTCCAAATGTTTCGCAAGCCGATGGTAACTTTTTCCCTATGCCTCACCCCATTTCATCTTACATGTACATGCTCAGTAACACCCCATCTATGCCACAACCATTTCAAGCCTCCAATTCCTTTGGTTACTTTCATTCTCCAACTAGTATTACAGGGACTACTTCTGATTCAGGTAGTAATAAACTGTTGGAGAGGGATGAAGTTGTAGCCACTTCAGCTACTTTGCCCAAAAATACAAGGCTTTGGCCCACAAGAAAAGAAAATTACCCCGTGGTGAAGCAGCATCATCTGTGTCCTCAACTAGATGGTGGACCCCTGCTCACGAAGACGTTCTCATACCCTTTTTGGCCAATTTGGCAAGGTCTGGTCTTAAACCAGACAAAAACTTTAAGCAACATGCATTTGCAATGGCGGACGCTGAAGTAAACAAGCAATTTGGTACATCATCTGCTACCAAGAGTGTTGTTAACCATATGAAAACAATTCGTTCTTAGTTTCAAGACATGCAGGCTACGCGGAATATCAGTGGCACAGGTTGGGATGAGGCAACACAAACAATCATGCTGGACCCCGAGAGTTTTGATGCATGGAATGAGGTAAATGAAGCGTGCACAGCTTCAAAATGTTGATTCCTCTGACCAAACAAATAATTACACATCTTTACACTGAATTGGATATTGATTGCAAGCAGGATAAAAATAAGAGTAGGCTTAAAGATTACATAAATAAGCCGCTGAGACATTATGAAAACCTAGTTGTCATCTATGGGGATGATCAAGCAAGAGGTAACTTTGCCAAGGCCTCTATGGAGAAATTTGGGGGCCACAATGCAATCAACCTTGGAGATGATGACGATGATCAACATGGTAGCATGTCTGTTCCTCATAAATCTCCTCCCACGAGTAACTTTTTAGATGAAGATAAGCAATCTCAAACCAACAATGATAAATCCTCCAGCAAGGACCATCATAAAAAAATTCCATCGGCGAAAGATTGCACGAGGAAGACAGACCTCAATCGTGACATCATGCAACAAATGATGGATGAAGTTAAACACTTTTCCACATCTCTCAATCTTGTTAATCAGCACTGGACCGAGAAATTGTCAACAACTATCTTTAGGCACAAAGATACTTACCCTATAGAAGTCCTGGAGCTTTTTTATGATGCCACATTTGAAAACGAAACCAAAGCGAGGTATTTCATAGGTAAGAGTGACTTCGGCCAAAGGGCTATCTTGGACAGTTTCATGCAGATGCAAGGAGGGGGGAGTAAATAAGGGTGGGTTCCGGTAGGATTTTACACTTGTGCTTTTATACTTATGCAGCCATTTTGATTCATACTTGCTGATTGGTTATGTATTTTGCAGGACCGGTGGGAGGTCCCTATTACTATATAGATTTGTGTCGGATCAAAAAAATGAGGCTATTTTGTTGTTAAGACTTGGATATCTGGTATGTCTGTAATTGCTTTGAGAGCACATGACTCACGCTCCACAGAAACATTCTGGGAGCTTTTGATCTGATTTGACACTCTGCACCACTTTATGATTTATCTATGCCTAATGCATTTAAGCTAGTGGTGCACATATAGCTTCACCCATTGTGACTTATGGCTGTTGATGGGTTTTTGGGAAAAATCGACCAGTCACATATATGCAATGATCTGTGGGGCTTGTTTCTGATATTCTTCCCCAGCAATTAGTGCAGACAATCAGTTGGCGAGGCAGTCCCAACCTCCCATTATTCAGCTATGAAAAATCTAGTATTATCGGGTATGCAACCAACATTGTCATGCATTTGTTTCCTGAGGATGGATATGTGATGAAGTAGGTTCCTATTTGAGCTCAAAACTTGATCCTCTCATTTGGGCTCACTGCTATTTATGGATGGATATATCTATGGATATGTGTTGTTGCCTTATGCTGTTTTGAATGTTTTGTCTGCTTATAAACTACTTTGCGTTCAAGTTCTAGGTACAAACTGCTGGTATCTTGTGTTGTTTTCTTATGTTGCTTTGAGTCTTTTGTGCATTGAAACACTTGCTAAAGCCACTTGGTCTTATTTATGGGTACACACTGCACTTTCATAATGCGGCTTTGAAACCACATACCAAATTACATTCAGCAAATTGTTGTCCATGTAAGACTGCCTATGTTGTTGTCTGTAGAAAGATGTATAATACATATGATTACACTGGGCATTGATATGCTGAATGAAGCTTCTTTTTTTTGTGTGTGTTACACATGCATGCAGGCCTTTGTTGCTATAAACTTATAATAATATAGTGATGGTCACACTATCTGTACACAACATACGTCAAGGATAATCCTATTGGCAAAAGTTAAGAATGCAAAAGAAAAACAAGATAAGCATCAAATATAACAGGTGATATGGTCATGTGGATGCTAAAAATCCTAACTGCTGGAAACCCCATCATTTGCTGAAGTTTTTAAAACTTTCAGATGGTTAAACATTAAGACTTTGTTGTGTTCAGGTTTTTCTGTTTTGCTCAGCCCCCATTTGTGCAGTGATGAACGTCATGTTTTCTGATATTCCAAACCAGTAAATATTGCATGCAATGCTATGGGGAGGTAGTCCAAACTGTGGAATGCAGCCAACATTATCATGCTATCGTTTGCTGGGGCCGAATATGTGATGAAGTTGACGTAGACCTGAGCACTATTGCTTAACATTCTCTCCTGATGAATATATGCAGGAGCTTGCAGCTACATGCCTGTTAAGTATTAGAATAGCCTTGTTTTACAAAAAACAGAAAATGTTGAGTTGCGTTGTATCTTATATCCATACGGATTACACATTACATTTTTATTATATTTTCAATGTGCAGATTATAATGTTTATAAGAACAAGGAAAATACTGAATAGCCCTAAAACTGCAATACATTTTTTCAAATATTCAACTTGTTGTATTGCATGCTTCAATTCTCTTCGCAAATGCTTTGTTTCCAGATCTTTTAATTCCGACACTGATTGAGGAGAGGCTTCTTCTTTTCTGGTTTCACTATTTTTGATTTCTTTATCATCTTCGTCCCACCTAAAGAATTTGCATGATCTATTCGGGTATTTGGCACAACCCCAAAAATATTTGCCCTTGTTCGAACCTACTTTACACAGCTTCAATGGTGTTGGTATATTGCATAAGCATTTTACCTCAGGAGATTTGTTCATACCTCTTTGGGCAGCAGCCATGGCTAAGCACTGACAAAGAAGAAGGTCCTTGGGGAATTTTTTTTCTTGAAGAAGGAACCAAAATGAAGAGGCTCTAGTTATTTGGAGCTTCTGCCTTTGTTGCAACTGGAACAAACTCACCCAACACAATATATAGCTTGTTTGAAGAGTGTTATCAGCTCTAGTTCTGCTCGGTTTTTAAAAAATGACCATTGCATTGTGTACCATTGGGATAATTCATGTGTACTACTTTGGGAGCGGTAAGCTCACCATGGTTTTGGGATTCAACTCTTCTCAGGTTGAGGTATTTGTGCATACCAAACCTTGGAAATAAAAATGTAAATGGGGGAATGATTTCTTGTTTCTAGAGTGGTCAAACAAATATGTGGAAACAAAGAAATACATTTCAAGGGGTTGATTTTAATGTGAAACAAACAAAATAAATGAAAACTGGGAAACCCCCTAGAAATGTCTTGATATCATTTCATTTCTTTTTTTCTGTTTTCCCATTTTTTCCAGAAAAGTACCAAACAGGCCCTGAAAGGAAAACTCTAACAAAAAACGAAACATATAATAAAGAATGTCTTTGATCAGCATGATATATTATATTTAACTTATAGTTTAATTTGGGCACTCTATATATTAACTGCACCAAAGAAATTATATATCATATGAAATAGTGTTGTGTTTTGACCAAAAAATCAATCTGATATTTTTGGCAGAGGTTGTAGTCAATAGGAGTTTGTTGTCTTGTAGGAGTGTGGACTAATTATATAAATTCAAATTCCTATTTTGACAAGGATAAAAAATTCATATTGTGAAATTCGACTCTTATTAGGCTTTAGAATATGTAGACTTCTATTCCTACTAGAACTCATATTCCATGGATAGCAAGGAGTTGTGGTCTTTAATGCTATATATATACTGTCTTTCAAGCCAATTACAATCATCTATCTATAAAGCATCTATTAAGAAGAGAGAGTTCTTTTGGGAAACCTATTTAATATTTTTCTCTCTTTTATTCTTTTATTTGAGAGAGCTTTATTAGGCTTTTAGGGTGTTGTTAGGGATTGCATGATTGAGAGATCTCCACATTTTATTCCTCATAATTTAGTAAAGTGATTCTCTTCCATCACTCGTGGACATAGACTACAAGCCGAACTACGTATCTTTGTGATAGTGTGTTCTCGATATTTTTTGTACTTTCATGTAATTAATATTAGTCTATTCTTGGGGATTTGTCATAGCAAATAGTAATAGTGAATCAATCAATTGTGATCTTACAGTAACTGCTAATAAATCAGTAAAGACTTAGTTACATCTGAGAAAGTGAAAACTAAAATATTTTTATGTTGTAACATCATTATTACGTGCGAGTTCAGGATGCATGTTCATTAGCTTCAATATATAATATTGTTTTGTAAGATCCATATGTTAGGTATTAAAATCTAAATAAATATAGAGAACGCAATAAAAATAAATTAAACTAAAAGATACCTCTGGCCATTATTGTCTAGATAAAACTGTAACTCAGAAAATTAGATCGAAAGTAGAGATAATCTGAGTACATAAATAAACAAAGAACAAAAGTTAGATCACTGTTAGAATAAATAGAGAAAACAGAAAGAGTTTCTAGCCTATGTCTTACTGAAAAGCCTTCAATAACTCTTTATAGATAAGAATTTAAATACTATAACAAATTAAGATAATTTGTATTGAGTGGGTCAAAACTTTATCCGGATACAATAACAATGGCCATGGGAACGCAATTTTTATAAAGATGAAGAGGAATCTCTATGATCAAGTTAAGACACACTTATTAACTTTAAAATTAATACTAAATTATATATTATGTATTGTACATTTAGATTTTAATTACACTAGGAGAGATACACGTGAATTGCACATGGTTATTTGTGTGGTTTATTTCTTTAGTATAACTTGGTTGTAAAAGTGTTTCGTTTAAATCTTCACTTGATGATGTAATATTATCTGTGTACTTTCTTAATACTTACATTTATGTATCTTCATCTTTCATTTTATGTAAGCTACAAATTATTGGAAAAGATTATTCGCTTATAAACCATGAGCAATGTAAGCTACACATTATTCGAAAAGATTATTTGCTCATATAGCAATCAATTTCTTCAATGCCTTAAATCCAATAATAACAGATGACATAAAATTCTTGTGAAGTAAAAAAGAAAAAGGAAAAAAATTCTTTTGTCTTAATTTCTAAAGACTGTAGAATAAGAAATCCTATCATCATTTAAGAAAACCTCTCCATAAGTTTGTAAAGATAACCACATTGAACTATTAGTTGCTCAATTCTTATTATTTTATTATTAATTCATAAAATCATTGAAATAGCTATTACATATGTAATTCTTAAGTTATTTTGATATCAAGTTCTCCAATCAAGAGAAAAAAGCAATTAAAGGGAAATTAGTCCCTCAAATTGCTAATTATACCATTGATTTGAATGACTAATTTCAAATAACTTAAGAAAGGGAAATTAGTCCCTCAAATTGCTAATTATACCATTGATTTGAATGACTAATTTCAAATAACTTAAGAATTGAGTTTCCTAATAATAATTTCAATGTTATACCATTGATTTGAATGACTAATTTCAAATAACTTAAGAATTGAGTTTCCTAATAATAATTTCAATGATTTGATGAACTAATTTCAAAATATGAAAGGTTTGGGGGACTACTATAAAAAAAATGCTTTAATCAATTAATTTTTGTTACTAATTAATTAATTCCATAATTTAGTATCAATCAATTGGTTAATATTTACACGTGTAATGCATATTATGTTTACAATGCTAATGTGCTCTAAGCTTCTTTCTACTCTTTAGTTGTTTACCAATTCTAATTTGATCATTTCTTTATGAATTGGTGTTGAATGGAGAGAGCTTTAATTCGGGAGTTTAAGCTTCTTTATACTCTTTAGTTGTCAAAAAATTCTAATAAGAAATAAGATCAAATTTTATTAATTAGTTTTGAACTGAGAGAACTTTAATACATGTGTTTAATTTTGATTTAATGGCTTTAGTTGATAACCAATTATATTTAGGATAAGAATGTGTTGGATTTTTTTGGTCAAAATCACTTTCCAAAATGAGTTTTCAAACTATATATAGAGTAACTACAAATACTTTTCATAAATGCTTAGCAGCCTAGTAGAAATTTAAAGTTTTGGTGTTTTAAAAGGTTCTCTGTTCGAGGCTTGCCAATGACAAGCCGAGAAGTATTTTATTTTAATTAATTCCTCATAAGTTCTAGTAAGCCGTAGGTCGTGGGTCGTGGACCGTGACTCGTGGGCTCATGGGCCATGGGTCATTGGCCAATAGGCTGGGGATTAGGACTAATCGGGCTGAGGCACTTTGTTAGGCGCACTTTGCACTTCGCACGGAGGCATCAGGGCTAGGTGGCACCCTTTGGCGTCACGTTGGCTGCCACGTTAGTTTCCTTACAACATGCAGACGAGATACGCATTCGCACGAGGGTATGAACCTAGTGTTCTCGAGATCAGACGATGCTCCTCTGTTTGATGTGGTTCGCTCGTTCGACGAGGTTCACTCGTTCGACGAGATTCGCCTGTTTGACGAGGTTCACCCATTCGACGAGGTTCACCCGTACGACGAGGTTCACCTGTTCGATGACGTTCACTAGTTCGATAAGGTTCGCCTATTTGGCGAGGTTCACTTGTTCGACGAGGTTCGCCCATTTGACGAGGTTCGTCCTACAGACGATATTAGTCTGATTTGTTGAGACGTGATCCTCGCGTTTTGTAGTAACACGTCTATTGATTGCCTCGTATTCAGGAGTTAATGCATGCAACAGTTACGACAAAATTTACATCAATTTAATAGATTGTTATTACAATCATAATTGTAATTATGATTTGTAATAGCCACATTAATTGAAGATGACTCTTGTGCTGGCCTTAGAGGCCTATATATAGCGCTCCTTGGGTAGCTCTTAGAGCAAAATGGAAAAACGAACGTCGAATCGAGGAGATATTGCCATTGTTGCTGCTGTTATGTTTCTGCTACAGAAACTGTGCCCGAAGGAACTTGCCCTAAAACCGAAAGGTTTTGAACCGAAAGGTTCTGAGATCGAGGAGATCTTTGCCTTGACCGAAATGTCTTATAGATCTAGGAGATCTTCACAGTACTGGGTTGGTGCACACCAGAGTACTGTATTAATATTCTTGGAAGTAGTTTGGCCTTGGGATCCTTACATCGGAGAATGCCAAATATTACTTTAAGCATAATATTTCACAAATGCACAACAGTTAACTTCAAAAAGTTTAAAATTACAGCACATCAACTTTTACTGTTTTATTCCAAATGTAACCACAATCTTTAACAATTTTAAAGCAATATTTCTGATCTACTAATGGATCCTGTAAGGACTCTTGGAGTGGTTTGTCTTAAGTTAGAGAACTTTGACGGATCCAACTTCAACGCATGATGTTTGAAAGTAATCTTCGGGATGCAACTCCTGAAGATCTACTATGTGGTTTTTGAGGAGAAACCCGACTTTGAAGAAGACTCTGAGTCTGAAACTTCTTAGGCTAAAGATGATCATTTCTGCAGGAGTTATCTACTTAACTGTCTGGCCGATTATCTGGTAGATGCTTGCACCAACAAGACCTATATGAAGGAAATATGGAATGCTGTGGAGGACCAATACAAGGATGATGAGAAACTGTCCAAGTCTCACCTCATTGACAAGTTTCTGGACTTCAAATTCAAAGATGACACTGAGGTTTTGCCATAAGTCAAAGAGCTTGAAAAGCTTGTTATGAAGCTGAAGGATGAAAAAATCAATCTTTGTCAAACTTTTATTTCTGGTACAATTATCAACAAGCTTCCTCCATCTTGGATGTCATTCTCTATAGATATTCGAAGAAGGAAAAGGTAGGTGAGTCTGTCCGATTTGAAGAGGTTCATTCGGATTGAGGACGAGATTCGGACTCGCACGAAGGATGAGCTCCTTGCTAAACAGAAGATGTCTGCTAACATGGTGGCTGCTAACTCTGAGAAGGGTACCGGTTCTTCTTTCAAGAAGAAAAAAAGGCATTTAACAAAAATAAGAACCACCCAAAGAATCTAAATGTTCAAAAGAAAGGTTTTAA
Source organism: Asparagus officinalis (assembly GCF_001876935.1). NCBI lineage: Eukaryota > Viridiplantae > Streptophyta > Magnoliopsida > Asparagales > Asparagaceae > Asparagus > Asparagus officinalis. Next base: position 18,034,894 of record NC_033795.1, on the reverse strand, counting down.
GAAGAGCGACAAATGCTTCAACTGTGGGAAGCAAGTATATTTTGCCAAGGACTGCAAAGCACCAGAGAAGGGAACATCACACATTGTTAATCAAGTTGACAATTGTGTGGCTATGCTCTTCCAAGTGACAACTCCCAACAACGTCTCTGGTTGGTGGTTAGATACAGGTGCTACATGTCATGTCTGCTCCAACAGAGATTTGCTTTCTTCTTATGTTGCTGCCAAAGAGAACGTATTAATGGTTGATCATTCTGTAGTTCATGTTCTTGGAACAGGGATTCTGGTGTTGACTCTCTCTTCAGGGAAGACTCTCATATTAAAAGATGTGAAACATGTTCCCTTAATTGCCAAAAACTTAGTTTCTAAAAGTCTGCTGTGTGATGCAGGTATGAGGCTGGATTTCCAAGGAGTAAATATTGTGTTATCATTTAAGAAAATATATTTTGGTAATGCATATCGTACTGTAGCATGTATAAGATCAGTACTATTGTACCCAACTCAGTTATAAATAAAGTATCCTCATATGCTTACTCCTCTATATTATGGCACAATAGGTTAGGACATATAAATTATAGAAAGTTATCTAGCATGGAGAAGTTATGATTACTTCCAAAATGTGGGGGTAACAAATCTGAGAAGTGTGAAGTCTGCGCGCAAGTGAAGTTGACAAGGAAGCCCTTTCCAAGTATCACAAGGAGCACCAACCTATTGGATCTGATTCACTCAGATACTTGTGATTTCAAAAGCTTCGTCACTCGAGGCAGCATGAACTATTTCATCACCTTCATTGATTATCATTCTTGCTTCTACCACGTCTACCTGCTAAAATCTAAAGATGAAGCCTTCAGCAAGTTTATTGAATTTTGGACTCGTGTGGAGAAGCAACTTGGACTTTAGGTGAAAAGACTCAAGAGCGACAGAGGAGGAGAGTACCGATCTAAGGAGTCGGAAACATACTTTAAGAAGCATGAAATCATTGCTGAAACTACGGTTCCGTATTCTCCACAATCTAATGGGATTACAGAAATGAAGAATCGTACATTGACCGAGATGGTGAATTCCATGCTAATCACATCTAGTCTACCTACCTGCTATTGAGGAGAGACTCTGCTGATGGCAAACTGAATTGTAAATAGAGCACCTTATTCTAAAACTAATAATACTCCTCATCGATTATGATTGGGATATCCAAACCCTTTGGATAATTTCAAAGTATGGGGGTGTCTCGCATATGTTCGAGTTCTAGATATTAGAAGGCCTAAGCTCGAATCAAAGGCAAACAGATGTGTGTTTCTTGGCTTTGCTGAAGATAGCGATGCTTGCAGGTTCCTGGACCTTGGAACCAACTCCAACATTGAAGCCCGGGATGCGGAATTCTTTGAGAATAAGTTTATCAAGGATAAAGACTTATTGCTCAAAGATATAGTAAAAAAATACAAGTATGTTAGATGCACCAGAGGAGTCAGTTTCACGAGAGACTAAAAATATCAATGATGAAGAGTTACTGAACCATCTTCCAAGCGTGTTAAGAGACAGAAAGATTTTGGAGATTTCTTCATCACCTATAATGTGGAAGGAGACCCACAAACTTTCCAAAAAACAATGCAGTCAACAGACGCTCTCCCGTGGAAAGAAGCTATAGATGATGAGATGTATTCATTGATCCAAAATCATACGCGGGAGCTGGTAGATGTACCTCAAGGTGCTAGGTCCATCAGTTGCAAGTGGATCTTTAAGAATAAACTTCATCCTGATGGTACTATTGAGAAATACAAAGCAAGACTGGCGGCAAAAGGATTCTCTCAGAGAGAAGGAATAGATTTTTTTTGATATCTATACACCAGTTTGCAAGATCACTACCATCAAAGTTCTTATCACATGGGTGATGATGAAAAGGTTCGCCATACATCAGATGGATGTGAAGACTGCCTTTCTCAATAGAGACCTCATAGAAGAGATCTATATAGAGAAATCAAAAGGACTTGATACTCTAGCTGGTAAAGTGTGTAAACTTATTAAGTCTCTATATGGACTTAAGCAGGCACCGAAACTCTAGCATGAGAAGTTCGATGGGGTTGTTCACAACAATGAGTATCAAGTTAGTGAGTCTAATAAGTGCCTATACATCAAGGTCGTTGAAGGAAATGTGATTGTTATCTGCCTTTATGTGGATGATATGCTCATCATCGGGAGTGATTTAGAGATAGTAACATCTACCAAAAAATTTCTATCAGCATAATTCATCATGAAGGACCTTAGAACTGTGGACGTGATTCTCAGAATCAAAATTATATACTCTGAAGAGGGTATTGGATTATCTCAATCTTATTATGTTGAGAGCATGCTAAGAAAGTATGACTACTATGATCTTCTAGAACTATCAATGCTGTATGATTACAATAAGAAGCTTCGACCGAACACTGGAAGACTAGTAAAGCAGCTTAGGTACTCGAAGATAATTAAGAGTCTTATGTACGCAATGAGCTGCACAAGGCCAGACATAGCATTCACTGTAGGAATGCTTAGTAGGTTCACAAGTAATCCTGAAAAGCTTTATTGGGATGCTATCCAGAGATTGATGAGATACTTAAAAGGAACTACATATCCGAGCCTCTTCTACACTAGATATCCAACTGTAATCGAAGGCTATTCAGAAATTAGCTGGTGCTCAGAACCAGATGAATGTAGATCTATCAGAGGTTTTGTCTTCACCATGGGTGGAGCTGCTATCTCGTGGAAATCTAAGAAGTAAACTATGATTGCACAGTCATCTATAGAATTTGAGTTCTTCGCACTCTGTGTCACAGGAGATGAAGTTGAGTGGCTCAGTTATTTTCTCTGAGACCTTCCATTGACAGAAATACAAGGCGTAATTACTATCTATTATGATAATCAGGCGATGAGTGCTGTGATAGCGAACTCGTTGTTCAATGGAAAGAAGCGGACCATTCGTCTGAAGATGACTATTTGAGAGGACTCATTTGCCAAGGAGTCATCTTTGTAATTGACGTTCGGTCTTTAGTGTGGCTGATCCTTTGACTAAAGGTCTGAAAAAGGACATAGTCGAAAGGACGTCTACTGGAATAGGTCTCAAAAATTTATGAGTCTTACAAATACTTACCATTTATATCAAGTTATTAGTTCAAAGCTTACACTACTAATGATAAGATGACTAATTCAAAAGTCGAGTAAGATTTGCAAAGTATGGTGAGTCTTATAAATACTTACCATTTACATCAAGTTATCAAAGCTTATGCTACTAATGACAAGATGATTGGTTCAAAAGTCAAGTAAGATTTACAAGTAAAATCCTATCATGGTAAAGAGGATGGTTGTTAAGCCTTAATGAGTCCAAATCATTTCAGATGCGGGATGTTGGATAGGTAACATGCCTAAAGGACTCACCGATGATCCTATCATGTAAAGAGGTTAGCTGTTAAGCCTTAATGAGTCCAAAGCATTTTGGATGTGAGGTGTTAGATAGGAAACATGCCTAAAGGATCCACCTAGAATCCTATCATGAGAGAAGATGACTCTTAAGCCTTAATGAGGTCAAAGCATTTTGGATACGGGATGTTTGATAGGAAACATACCTAAATAACTCATCTATGCATGAGTGGAGATTTGACCATCTCCTACGGTGTCTTGTGGAAAGATACCTAGAGCCCTAGCAGAAACCAAGACATGCACATGGTCATAAATGTGCAAGGCAAAAGCAAATACAAGTGTGGTTCAAAGTAAAAGCTACCACAAATGAGTTTGATCTTGTGTGATCGCTGGATTTTAGACATGTGCTGGTTCAAATCTCTGCAACACCATACATTTATCTTTTATTCAGTTGGTCTAAGGGGGATTCAAGTCCTTGTGACATCTACCATATGCACAACAATTGAAACAACAACATTATAACACGATACTAGTTTAAAAACTTGTGGGAGATTGTTGGATGTTTTAGTCAAAACTACTTTCCAAAATGAGTTTTCAAACTATATATATATTAACAACATGTACTTTTCATAAATTCTTAGTAGCCTAGTGAAAAGTTAAAGTTTTGGTGTTTTAAAAGGTCCTATGTTCGAGGCTTGCCAACGGCGAGCCGAGAAGTATTTTATTTTAATTAATCTCTCATAAGTTCTAGTAGGTCGTGGATCGTAGGCCGTGGGCCATGGGTCATGGGCTAATGGGCCGGAGATCAGGGATAACCGGGTCGAGGCACTAAATGACGCTTTATTAGGCGTACTTTATACTTCGCACGGAGGCATCGGGGCTAGGTGGCACCCTTTGGCGCCACGTTGGCTACCTCACAGGCTGCCTCGTAGCATGCGAACGAGCTACACATTCACATGAGGGTATGACCCTAGCGTTTTTAAGATCAGCTAATGCTCCTCTATTTGACGAGGTTCGTTCGTTCAACGAGGTTCGCTCGTTTGACGAGGTTCGTCCATTCGATAAGGTTCACCTGTTTGATAAGATTTGTTCGTTCGACGAGGTTCGCCTATTTGATAAGGTTCGTCTATTTGACGAGGTTCGCTCGTTCGATGAGGTTTGCTCGTTCGACGAGGTTTGCCCGTTCGAAGAGATTCACCCTACAGACGATGTTCATCTGATTTACCAAGATGTAATCCTCGTGTTTTGTAGTAACGCGTCCATTGATTGCCTCGTTTTAGGAGTTAATGTATGCAATAGTTACGGTATCATTTACATTAATTTAATGGATTGTTGTTATAAGCATAATTGTCATTATGATTTGTTACAGCCACATTAATTGAAGATGACTCTTGAGCTGGCCTTAGAGACCTATAAATAGGGCAACTCTTAGAGAGAACTGGAAAAATGAATGTCGGATCGAGGAGATCTTGACGTTGTTTCTGCTGTTGTGCTGCTGCTGTAGAAACTGTGCTTGAAAAAACTTACCCTGAAACTGAAAGGTTTTGAACCGAAAGGTTCTGAGATCAAGGAGATCTTTGCCTTGACCAAAAGGTCTTATAGATCGAGGATATCTTGACAGTACTGGGTTGGTGCGTACAAGAATACTATACTGCTGTTCCTAGAAACAGTTTGGCCTTAGGATCCTTGTACCGGAGTAGGCCAAATATTTCTTTAAGCACAACGTTCCACAAACGCACAATAATTAACTTGAAAAAGTTTAAAATTACAGCACATCAATGTTTACTGTTTTATTCCAGATTTAACCATAATCTCCAACAGAATGTTAATATTGAAAAGGATTAAGGGTAAAATTTACAAATAAAAGTTTTTCAAGAACTCCCACTTTTAAAGGGAGTATGATATATCTATTGGAAATTATTGTTAAATATGGAATAAAACAAAGAAATTATGACGTGCTGTAATTTTAAATTTTTCAATCCACTGTCATGCCTTTGAGAAACGTTGTGCTTAAAGCAATATTTGGCCTACTCCGGTGTAAGGATCCCAAGGCCAAACTACTTCCAGGAACAGCAACACAGTACTCTGGTGTGCATCAACCCAGTACTGTCAAGATCTCATCGATCTATAAGACATTTTGGTCAAAGCAAAGATCTCCTCGATCTTAGAACCTTTCAGTTCAAAACCTTTCAATTTAAGGGCAAGTTCCTACGGACACAAATTCTACAGTAGCAACACAACAGCAACAATAACGTCAAGATCTCCTTGATTTGACATTCGTTTTCTAAGCTTGCGTATGTGTATTCATGAGTTGCCCAAGGGTACTATTTATAGGCCTCTAAGGCCAACTCAAGAGTCACTTGCAATTAATGTGACTGTTACAATTCTCAATGACAATTAAGATTATAACATTAATGTATTAAATTGCTCTAAATGCTGTTGTAACTACTACATGCAGTAACTCCTAAATACTAGACAACCAATGAACGCGTTGCTATGTAACGCAAGGGTTACGTCTCAGCAAATCAAACGAACCTCGTTTGACAAACGAACCTCATCAAACAGGCGAACCTCGTCGAACGAGCGAATATTGTCAAACAAGTGAACCTCGTATGACAGACAAACCTCGTCAAACGAGTGGACCTCGTCAAACAGGCAAACCTCATTGAACGCGCAAACATTGTCAAACAGACGAACCTCGTCTAATCTTGTGAATCAGACGAACCTCATTGAACAAGTGGAACTTCGTCAACCAATTAACGAAGCTCATCTGACTTCGAGAATGCTAGGGTCACACCCTCGTGCTAATTCATAGCTCATCCGCATGCTGCGAAGCAGCCTGCGAGACAACCTTCGTGGCGACCATTGGCCCCGATATATATATATATATATATATATTTGAAAACTCATTTTGGAAAGAGGTTTTGACCAAAAATCCAACAATATCAACAAAGTACACCCTATATGTCTCTTGTATTGTTAATGTCTAAAATATTGTTCGACATTTTTATTGGCAGATGACAAATAAAGGCAATTTTTTAGCTTGTACTAAAATATCATCCTAATTACATATTTTTATGATGTTAGGATCACCGAATATTTAGAAATTAATAATTTTTTTTGGTCAATGAAAATTTTTATTCATAACCAAATGTGAAGTTGAATTACATCTCTTTGATAACAATCCGAGCCTGAAAAGACTCTGTATACTCAAGATAATCTTTAATATATTCCTTTACATGAATTGGTAGCTCCTGATTCAAAAGTTTACTGAATATTGTAAACTTTAGTGCACGGAAAAATGTATCTGAGTCTCGTGCACGCTGTTGAAAAATCCTCAAATTCCTTTCCTAGCACAGCATATAGATTGAAGCTGACAGTGCCATCCTTTTAAGTTTAACTTTGAAGCCAGTACCTCTTAAGCTCACACTATACCAAGATGAAATTTGGTTCCAATTGCATGACTTCCAATTAAAACCAATCCAATCCATCACTTTGTTCCAAACTGCCACTGAATATCTACAATCAAAGAATAAATGCTTGCAAGTTTCTTGTTGGTTAGGAATTAAGCATAGCACACACTGATTTGAGTTGAGGATTCTAAATCTGTATAATCTGTCATGTGTTAGCAATCTTGAGATCGAAGCTAACCACAAGATGAATGAATGTTTAGGATAATGCTAACCACCCCATATACTTCTTGATAGAGCTGCTGGAGGCATTTGCTAATTTATTCTTCTATACATTTCAGATACTTTGAATTTATCCCCAGCACTACAACAATTCATAACAGAGGATAGTTTATCAATGCTACCAAACCTCTCAGCTAACAAGTCCCTGACTTTCAGAATTTGTCTCCACATCCAAGAGTCACACTTCCCACTTTGCACATGTCAAATGTTGTATTGCCTCAAGTAATTTTCATGTATCCATTTGATCCATAATAAGTCTTTTTTGTGATGAATCATCCAAGCAATTTAACAGCAGAAGCTAAGTTCTAATATCTAGCTGAATATACCCCCAATCCTCCATGTTTTATATCCTGGCAGATTGTAGACCATGCCACCAAGTGAATTTTGTGTCCCCATAGGAAATCAACACACAACTTATCTATCTTCATAAGCATTTTATTTGGTAATATATAATTACTTGTCTAAAACATTTAGATCCCCAGAATGATTGTCTTGATCAATTGTAATCTCCCTACATAGGATAATGATCTGTTATTCTGCCAGTTTTGGAACTGAGAGGTGATTTTGCTAAGAAGAGAGGAACAATCAAGCCAAGATAGCCTTTTTTGAGATGAGAGGGGCTCCTAGGTTTCTCATAGGTAAGACCCCTTCAGAGAAGTTACGATAAGAGCATATTTGAGCTTTGAGATCCTCTTCAATACCACTTAGATACACTAAACATTTAGCAGGGTTAGGTTCCAGGCCTGACACTTGACTAAATTCCTTGAGACACTCATTTAATCTTGAAATAGAGCTCATATCTGCTTTGCCAAATAGCAAAAGATCAACTGCAAAGATTAAGTGAGAGATTTTCAACTTATTACATTTAGGATGAAATTTGTAGTGCCTGTCATTCTTGAGGGTATCCAACTTCCTTAATAGGTATTCCATGCCTATTACAAATAGATATGGAGATATAGGGTCCCCTTGCCTAAGCCCTCTTGCTCCTTGAAAGTATCCATGCAAAGTGCCATTAATTGACAGAGAGTATTTTGGAGTTGAGATACATTCCATTATCCAACCAATCATGTTTGCAGGAAATCCCAAACCTGTCAACATCTTCCTGAGAAATTGCCAACTTATTGTGTCAAAGACTTTTCTCAAGTCTATGTTTAATATGGCTCTTGGAGAAGTCTTCTTTCAAGAATAATGTTTGATGAGCTCATGAGCTAGAAGAATGTTACTAGAGATAAGTCATCCTTTCACGAATGCACTTTGAGCATTGCTAATCAGTGAGCCCATGATTTTTTGAATCCTAAAAGCAATAATTTTTGAGATGATTTTATAGACACAATTACAACATGCAATTAGTCTGAAATCTGTTGCATTCTGAGGATTGAGCACTTTAGGAATAAGAGTAATAGCTGTAGAATTGAAGGTACCCAAGAGCTTACTAGAAATAAAAACTCCTCAATTGCTTCATAAAGTTCATCTTCAATAATATTCCAGGAAGCTTTGAAGAAGTATGCACTGAAACCATCTGGACCGGGACTTTTCTCATTAGGCATGGAAAATACTGCATGTTTGATTTCATCCCTAGTAACATGCAAGCTGAGCATATTTCTCTGACCAGATGAAAGTATAGGGTCATTAGCTATTATCTTAGGATCAGGCAAAGTAGTGGGAGATGAGGTACCCAATAAGCTCTTGTAAAAGTCCAAAAATTCAGCTATAATATCAGGCATATCTGTTAATATGTGACCCTCCCTATTGTATAAAGACATAATTTTGTTATGATGTCTTTTATTTTTCATCACTGAATGGAAGAAGTGTGAGCTTTTGTCTCCATGAATACCCCAGTTAATATTTGCTCTTTGCCTATAAAAAGAGGTTTCACAGTCCAGTAGCTTAACATATTTACTGATGCATTCTTTCTCTTTCTTAATCAAGGATGGATTGAGTAGATCCTCACTTAGTTGCACCTGAATGCCAGCCAGATCATTCTTAGCTCTAGTGACTTGTTCACTAATATCCATGAAGTGCTTTTTATTTAACTCCTTAAGAGTTGGCTTGAGATTTTTGAGCTTGGTGTAGAATTTGAACATCTTATAACCATGAATATCCTGCTCCCAAATTGAGCTGACCGTTGGTAAAAAATCAGGGTGTTTGACCCACATGTTATAGAACTTGAAAGGCTTTTTCCCCTATAACATCATCCCCTATAGTTAGTGATCTGAACAACTGGGCATAAGATAATCTACCTGACTTGAAGTGTATTGCTAAATCCGTTCTTCATTGATCAAACATCTGTCCAGTCTAGACCATATTCTTGTGTCCACATCTTGCTTATTACTCCAAGTAAAGTAACATCCTGTTGATCTTATATGCATCAACTGACAGGAGGTAATAAAGTCCCGAAAATCTTTAGTTTCAGCTTCAGTCACAGTCAAACGCCCTATCTTTTCCTCGCTACTAATAATTGAGTTAAATTAATCTCCTCTAATAAGCCAGGGACATGTAACATTACATTTAAATTCCAGAAGATCATGCCACAAAACTCTCCTGTTAATCTGCTGATTCATAGCATATACTATAGTGCACATACAGGAAATTTTCCTATCTTTAGACTCGATATAGCATGTCAGAAATTGCTCTGAAGATTTGATGATGTGAGCATTGAGTATATCATTATCCCATAATATCCATATTCTACATTTTGCAGCACCTTGTACATTGGAAGCCCATTGCTAGTTTTTTGTTATTTTCCTTGATAGAATCTGCTGTTTGCTTTTAGTTAGTTTTGTTTCCAGAAGAGCAAGAAATGATAAATTGTACTTTTGAATGAATAGCTTCACTATCTTATGTTTAGAGGATTTATGAAATCCTCTAATGTTCCAGATGGTTAGGTGCATTATTAAAATATCCATCCTCTATCCATACTAGATGGATCATTTAAATGCTCCAGGAGTGAAAAATGAGAACTTTGAGGAGTAAAATCACCAGAAACAGGAGCATCCATTCTCCTTGCTAGTCTGCTTTTAATGACATTACAAAATCCAGAAGCATGTATAACTGGGGATGAGAATCTGTTTAACTGATATCCAGCATTTGGTGGTGCATGTTTTTGTGCACTCTGGCTTTTATTGCCTAAGGATGTCAGCATATCTGTAGAACCCCTTCCTTGGTCACCTGTGTCTTGTTGTGCATGTTTTTGTGCATGCTTTTGAATATTCAGATCATTTGCTACTCTGGAATCCTTCACAGTTTCTGGAGCATGAACATGCTTCTGTGCTAAAAGAGGACTAGGTTCTAAACCCTGATCAATCTGTCCTGTATAGACCTCCTGTTCAGATATCTCTTGCATGGTAGGATTAACTATGTTGTGTGCTTGCACTGGTGCATTATCAGTTTAACGATTAATATGAACCTATACCTTAGTACTCTTCTTCCTCCTGCAATGTTCAATATCATGACTAACTACAGTGCGTAAGGAGCACCATTTTGGTTTAAATTCATAGTGCACTGCCTATTTATATTTCCTTCCATCTGGATCTTGAATATTCAAAAAGTCAGGTAATGGCTTTTGCAGTGGCAGTTTCACCTCAATTAAAACACTAGCATAAGACAATCTTTGCCTAGTTGCAGTAAGTTTATCTGTTATGATAGGTTTGCCAATTAAACTAGCAACTTTACTTATACCAATTGAGCTCTATAGGTTTAATCTCAGATTAGGCAATTGTACCCACATTGGATAATAGAAATCCTTCAATTTTTCCATATCAGTATCTATACTCCATGGCATTAATATTAGGGGTCTAGAACCAAAAAACCAAGGCCCTGCCTCAAGAACATCCCTCTTGTGATTTTCAGATTGAAAATAAAAAAGAAATAGACCTTGTTTAATTAAAGAGACCTTAGGAATTGAGATATTGCCCCAAATCTTAGTCACATAGGATTCCATAGATTTATATTTGACATTCAATCCTATGACATGTCCAATTAGAGCATTCCTCCAAAGTTTTTCACCTTCCCTCCACTCCTCAGTAGAAAAAGAGACTGTATCAGAATTAGAAGATGAAACAAAATTGAGAGATAAACAATTACCAAATTTTCTATTGTTAGCGAACAGTCTGACAAAAGTTTTGGCAGAATCAGGCCTAATATTCTCTGTTTCTTGAACTTTTCTGGCTTCAATCTTATTTGCTTCCAGATTCGAACTCTTTGAGTTATTGGATCTCAATTCAGATTGACTAATTACAGGCTCATTAGTTTTCTGAAGATTTTCAGAATTAAACTAGACAGATTCTCTCGTTTCAGACAATGGAACAGTATCAATATCGGAAATCAAATTTATAGATCTAGGATCTAGTTCAAGAGTATTAACATATTTAGGAGTTTGAGATAGAGGAAGATCTGATATCACCTCCATTTCGACTTCATCAGCCTAAGAAACCCTCGAGGAGCTGACTCCATTGCTTTTACAGAGATGTCGATCTTGAAACCCCTCCTTCAATTGAAGCGAGGAGAGAGGCGATTCTTTCAAGATTCCTGTAGATTGAAGAATTTCATCCATTGATTTCTTTATCCTTTCACCTTTTGGTCCAGTTGATCCCATTGCAATAGGACTGAGATCATCGTCTTCCTCCTCATAACTACCATCAAAATGATCCTCAAGAACAGTCGAAGAGCTTGAGGACCTTAGTCCAATGCTTAGGATTCTCCTCTCATTCTTCTTCTTCTTCCTCGCCATGAAATCCAGCGGGGGTGCACATTAGCAGAAATCAGATCTCCCGCTAACATGCACCATCAGATCTCCCGCACTTCTTAGTTTTATATCCCCATCTAGATTAAAATTAATAATTTTTCCCCAAGCATAAAGTAAATAATAAGTTTATACATTCTCTTTGATTTGAAATACCTCGGATTCCATCTCAATTCGATGATACAAGCAATGATCAAAATTTTTGGGAACTTTTTTTCTTTTCTTTTTTTTTTAAGGGAGGGTTTGCAATTCCATGTAGTCAATCAATAAACTTATAGGCATAATCATTTTTTTCTTGGATAATGACATGATAGCTTAACAATCGCATGTAATGGATGTTGAAGCGCATAATGCATTTAGTAAATAAAAAAGTTCGACAACCAGGCCATACCTCTTATTGTTATTAGTAGTAAACTAGCTAGCATACGTATACACACACATGTGTTATATCTAACAAGTCAAAAAAAAAAAGTTCTTCAGTTATCATCTAAAATTTGTTCCAATCTCTAGATAAACATTATTTAGTTCCCACTATGCTTCAAACGAATTACATAATATGAGCGCATCAAGTTACTTGAGCAAAAATGCTCTTTTTATTTCTTTCTGAAAAGGTAATAATGCTCTATTACCCTTTCATGAACATGGACCATATATATTCGATTCGGGAGTATTGGCAATCTTGTACACTTGATGTTAGTCTTGAGAGTGTAGACCAAACTTGGAATCAAATCAACGAAGAAAATTGGAAAAACCAAGTTCGATCGACCGACAAAGGAGATCCGGTCGACTGCAATGCCTGCAAGAAACAAGTGTCGCTCTGGCCGGTCGACCGACATGGATGGTCCGGTCGATCGAAAACCCTGTAGAAATCCAAGCCCAGAATCGAGCTCTGGTCGGTCGACCGAAACGAGGACTCCGGTCGATCGAAAATGTGCACGAGCAGACCCTGTAAAATTGACACTCTGGTCGGTCGACCGAAGACATTGGTCCGGTCGACCAATGTCGGGATTTTTAGTTTCCTGATTCGTTTGAGATTTTGTTTTGGGCTGGGATCCAATATATACCTAAACGTTTTTAGGGTTTGTAGAACACGTGAAAAAGAGGGTTTTGAGAGGATTCTGTTGGCCTCTTTGTTTTGATGATGTTTAACAAACAATTTACCACTGTAGGCTGTCTAAAAATCACAATAGATAGCTGATCCCCATCAAACACCGATGATGAAAGTTACAATCTGACGACTTCTAGAATATTATAATTTAAAGAATTTCACGTAGATCGCTAAAGGTTACAATCTGACGACCTTCACGACAACTGATGGAAGCTCTAATCAAACAGCCTTCATAATCAACATCGGGAGTTACAATCTGACGACTCTCATATATCAGAGAGCTAAAGCAAAGATTACAAAATGACGATCTTTGCAACGCTTCGACAGAAAGAGACTACAAATCGACGGTCTCTTCAAATCAAACTGTGGAAGTCCTCCCCGCGAACCAGCATCAAGACGCACCATGTTCATAGCCACGAACGCAGCTCAAATCAGCCGCTGAACGCAGCTCAAATCAGCAGCTGAACGCAGCTTCAACCGCTGCCTGACGCAGCTCCAACCGACGTTAAACGCAGCTCCAATCCGCTGCCAAACGCAGTTCAAATCGCTGCCAAACGCAGCTCTAATCGCTGTCCAACGCAGCTCCCAATCGCTGCCAAACGCAGTTCAAATCGCTGCCAAACGCAGCTCTAATCGCTGCCAAACGCAGAACGGTTTCAAAACCGTTTCCCACGATCTGAGGGGATCACAACTCCACTCAGGAGTGATTTAAGGGGCGGTTACATCCCATTAGCCCCACTTAGGAGCGAATTAAGGAGGTGGTTACACCTCTTAATCCCCTATAAATAACTAAGAAATCAACTAGTTCAGGGTCAGTCTGTTGGAACTTCTTGGCAGCAACAGAAGAGATCCTTGGGCTGGCTTTTGGATCCTTCTCCTGAGGGGATCACAACTCCACTCAGGAGTGATTTAAGGGGCGGTTACATCCCATTAGCCCCACTTAGGAGCGAATTAAGGAGGTGGTTACACCCCTTAATCCCCTATAAATAACAACAAACTCAATAGAGTTAAAGATCGGATTTTTGATAATCAGATCGGGGCTAGATCTTTCGAGTGCGGTCGGTTAGAACTTCTTGGCAGCAAAGGGAGAGATCGACATTCATCCTTTGGAGCATTCCTTGAAGCCTTCGGCCTTGGCTTGAGAACCGATTCTCGGTTCAAATCAACTCTTTTTCGAGAGTTCTAAACTCGATCATAGTTATCAACTCATCAAGAGTTTTAAACTTGCCACGCAAGTTCTCCACAACGTCAAATCGTGAGGAGAAGACCACGTTCCAGTGAAACAAGACATCGGATCTCAACTCTTTTTCGAGAGTTCTAAACTCGATCATAGTTATCAACTCATCAAGAGTTTTAAACTTGCCACGCAAGTTCTCCACAACGTCAAATCGTGAGGGAGCAAGTTCGACGCAAGCATTCGAAGGAAGCACTCCATCGCCACCGTCAAGAACCCAGAATTAAACAAAGGGGAGAATCCAGATCATTCTCTTCTCTTTTGTAATCAGGAAATCTAATTGTAACTGAGATTAAAGGAATACAAATCAATTTTCCTTCATTGACTTTTTACTACAAATTTTCCACCAAACAAAAGATGGCGACTCCGCTGGGGAGTAGCTTCTCTGAACCGTCGAAACTCTCGTGGTAGAGTTTGATCAAGCCAAGTTTGAGGAGGCCCTCTCCTCCGGATCTCTTAGCCCCAAGGCTATGCGCAAGATCCACAAAGTCTCCAAAGAGACTAAAGCTCCAACTGCTCCAATGGCAGCCGAACTGCCTAAGGAAGACTGCTCGGACAGCCCCTCCCCCGATGGAGTGGGCTCAGCTTCAGCCAATCCCGTGCCAAGACGACGGGTATCGGGTCGAAAGATGCCCATTGAGGCGACAAAGGCCTTGAAGCAGGCTAAGAAGAACGTCGCTCGACGGAGGAGGAGATCCTTACGACGAGCACATCTCCGAGAATGCCGATCCTCAAGTCAACATGAGCTTCGTGTTTGTGAGCCTAAACGCAACCATGTGCTCTGCGTTTCTGCTTCAGAACGCAAGCCTCGCGTC
>NC_033795.1:17908294-18018819 GCF_001876935.1 Asparagus officinalis | reverse complement strand
CACCCTCAAGGGAGTTGCCTTTGAATGGTTCAGGAAACTTCCTGCCGGATGTATCCAAAAGTGGGCAGATCTAGAGAGACTCTTCCTGTCGAGATTCTTTGAAGAGGATACGGAAGTCTCCATCCATACTCTTCTCGCCACTAAGCAGAAGAAGAGGGAGTCCGTCAAAGCCTTCGTCAAGAGGTTTCGAACCATGGCTCTCCGATGTCCGACAGGTATGACACAGTCTACCCTAGTGCAGACCTGTCGGCACAATTTGCAAACCGAACTCCTAGCCCGAATTGGAGTTGTAGAATGTTGTCAAGATTCTTTGAAGAGGATACAGAAGTCTCCATCCATACCCTTCTCGCCACTAAGCAGAAGAAGAGGGAATCTGTCAAAGCCTTCGTCAAAAGGTTCCGAACCATGGCTCTCCGGTGTTCATCAGGTATGACACAGTCTACACTGGTAGAGACCTGTCGGCACAATTTACAAACCGACCTCCTAGTCCGAATCGGAGTTGCAGAATGTCGTTCTTGGAGACAACTAATCTCTCAAGGCGAACAGGCTCAAAAGATTATTGCCAGGATCAAAGCTGAAGAACAAAGTAGGCAGGATCAGCCTGAGCAATCGGACCAAGCCCAACCTTCACCTGAGCAATCGGACCAAGCTCACTCTTCCCAGTCAGAACCGGAAGATACTACGGCCACTGAAGCTAATCCTCCTCTTCAGTAGGATGGCAGGTCCAACAACTATCACGTTAACAGGTACCTCTGATAGTCTAGTTTCTCCAAATTCCCTCACCAATCCTCCTCAATAGGATGGCGGGTCCATCAAAACTATCACGTTAACAGTTACCTCTGATAGTCTAGTTTCTCCAAATTCCCCCACCAATCCTCCTCAATAGGATGGCGGGTCCACCAAAACTATCACGTTAACATTTACCTCTGATAGTCCTTTTCCTCCAAATTCCCCCACCAATCCTCTTCAAGTAGGATGGCGGGTCCACAAAACTATCACGTTAACAGTTACCTCTGATAGTCAAACTTACCAGATAATGGCCTACCAGGTGATGTCCCTCTATTCCGACTTTATGGATAGTGCCTCACTAGGGGATGTGCCTTGTCTACCTCTTTTTATTCCCCTGCTAAGTTTTAATCAAGACTGGGGGTTGGTTACTTGGAATCCACAGGATTAAGAGTAACAAATCTTTCACATCGTCAAGTTAACATTACACTTCTGACGATCATCATCTCCACAGAGTATGCATTCAACTGGCATCGCTCCAATTTGTCACGTTAACAATACACCTCTGACAATCAACCTATCACTCCTCTTCAATAAGATGACAGGTCCTCAAAATTGCTCAAAGCGCAATCTTCCCCAGCAAGATACTAAGTCTTCAAAATCTTAATATCAAAATTCATCGCTTCTGATGATAAACTCACTTAGCAATTCTCCCCAGCGAGACGCTAGTCTCCAAAGTCTTGTTCAAATCACAAGTACACAATCCTGTCACGTTAATATCACACCTCTGACAACTCACTTATCAATCCTCTTCAATAGGATGATAAGTCCACAAAGTTGCTCCTATCGCAACATAATCCTGTCACGTTAATATCACACCTCTGACAACCCACTTATCAATCCTCTTCAATAGGATGATAAGTCCACAAAGTTGCTCCGATCGCAACACAATCCTGTCACGTTAATATCACACCTCTGACAACCCACTTATCAATCCTCTTCAATAGGATGATAAATCCACAAAGTTGCTCCGATCGCAACACAATCCTGTCACGTTAATATCACACCTCTGACAACCCACTTATCAATCCTCTTCAATAGGATGATAAGTCCACAAAGTTGCTCCGATCGCAACACAATCCTGTCACGTTAACACCAAACCTCTGACAAATCAACTTATCAATCCTCGTCAATAGGATGATAAGTCCACAAAGTTGCTCCCATCGTAACACAATCCTGTCACGTTAACACCATACCTCTGACAAATCAACTTATCAATCCTCTTCAATAGGATGACAAGTCCTCAAAGTTGCTCCGATCGCAACACCTTCCTGTCACGTTAACATCACACCTCTGACAAAATCCACTTATCGACTCTCCCCAATAGAGCGATAGGTCTTCAAAATTGCCCCGATCGCAATATTCTTCTTGTCACGTTAATATCACACTTCTGACAAAATCAACTTATCGACTCTCGTCAACAGAGCGATAGGTCCACAAAGTTGCTCCTATCGTTACACAATCCTGTCACGTTAATATCACACCTCTGACAAAATCAACTTATCGACTCTCGTCAATAGAGCGATAGGTCCTCAAAGTTGCTCCGATCGCAACACTTTCCACTTATCGACTCTCGTCAACAGAGCGATAGGTCTATAAAATACTGTTATGTTAACATCACACCTCTAACAGTCAACCCCCCAATGAACTTGTTAATCCTTTTTCAACAAGAATAGCAAGTTGTCATTATAAAATCCCCAGCGGATTAATTATTTTCTGGAACTATCCTAGTGATAATAAAGAAAATTTTTGAATTTCACTTTAGGTGAAAATTCATGCCAAGTTAATACCATACCTCTGGCACTTTCAACTTTCTTTCGGTGTTTCAAGCCACACAGGAAGAAACGACACCAAAAATCCATGCCTTCACGCATGGGGGACTTTATCTCGATCCCTAATTAGAGATAAGTCTACGCCTAACACGCGTTGCCGGTTAATCTTTCGCCGTGAAAAAGACACCAGGATTCATGCCTGGGGGGGATTTATCTCGACCCCTAATTAGAGAGAGAACAAATCCTTTACCACAAGGAATCAACAGCTCCAAGATCAGAGTTGAGATCCAAAGTATTCCGAAAATTCGTCCCAGTCAACCGCGAACTTTCAAAAACTTTGGAGGGGGTTCTGTAGGCTGTCTAAAAATCACAATAGATAGCTGATCCCCATCAAACACCGATGATGGAAGTTACAATCTGACGACTTCCAGAATATTATAATTTAAAGAATTTCACGTAGATCGCTAAAGGTTACAATCTGACGACCTTCACGACAACTGATGGAAGCTCTAATCAAACAGCCTTCATAATCAACATCGGGAGTTACAATCTGACGACTCTCATATATCAGAGAGCTAAAGCAAAGATTACAAAATGACGATCTTTGCAACGCTTCGACAGAAAGAGACTACAAATCGACGGTCTCTTCAAATCAAACTGTGGAAGTCCTCCCCGCGAACCAGCATCAAGACGCACCATGTTCATAGCCACGAATGCAGCTCAAATCAGCCGCTGAACGCAGCTCAAATCAGCAGCTGAACGCAGCTTCAACCGCTGCCTGACGCAGCTCCAACCGACGTTGAACGCAGCTCCAATCCGCTGCCAAACACAGTTCAAATCGCTGCCAAACACAGCTCTAATCGCTGTCCAACGCAGCTCCCAATCGCTGCCAAACGCAGTTCAAATCGCTGCCAAACGCAGCTCTAATCGCTGTCCAACGCAGCTCCCAATCGCTGCCAAACGCAGCTCAAATCGCCGCCAAACGCAGCTTCCAACAAGATGCCAACGCAGCTTCCAGACACTGCGTTCAAGCTTCCAGACACTGCGTTTGAACGGAGAATTTACACCGGAACGCGGATTTTGTGGTTGACTCGTTTAAACACGAGCTGAACAGTTTCAAAACCGTTTCCCACGATCTGAGGGGATCACAACTCCACTCAGGAGTGATTTATGGGGCGGTTACATCCCATTAGCCCCACTTAGGAGCGAATTAAGGAGGTGGTTACACCCCTTAATCCCCTATAAATAACAACAAACTCAATAGAGTTAAAGATCGGATTTTTGATAATCAGATCGGGGCTAGATCTTTCGGGTGCGGTCGGTTAGAACTTCTTGGCAGCAAAGGGAGAGATCGACATTCATCCTTTGGAGCATTCCTTGAAGCCTTCGGCCTTGGCTTGAGAACCGATTCTCGGTTCAAATCAACTCTTTTTCGAGAGTTCTAAACTCGATCATAGTTATCAACTCATCAAGAGTTTTAAACTTGCCACGCAAGTTCTCCACAACGTCAAATCGTGAGGAGAAGACCACGTTCCAGTGAAACAAGACATCGGATCGTCAACGGAGAGCAAGTTCGACGCAAGCATTCGAAGGAAGCACTCCATCGCCACCGTGAAGAACCCAGAATTAAACAAAGGGGAGAATCCAGATCATTCTCTTCTCTTTTGTAATCAGGAAATCCAATTGTAACTGAGATTAAAGGAATACAAATCAATTTTTCTTTATTTCTTTTACTGCAAATTTTCCCACAAACAACCACTAATGTTATTTGTCTAGTGTTTATATATTTCTATTTATTATAGACAAACAACGAGTTGGAGGTTGGATGGGTTGCGCCATAACGATCATATCAAATGGAGGTTGGCAGATATAGTGGTTAAAGTAATGTAATTCAAGTTAAAGATTCAAGTTCAAGCTTCATCCGCAAGTGTACCAAGTTAAGCTTATTGAAGATCAAGATTGCTTGGGTAACATTTAGTTTAGGTGTTATATTATCTGTGTTAGTACTTTAAGCTCAATATAATATGCACACACATTTTTTTAGGTGTTATATTATGTGTGTTGGTACTTTAAGCTCAATCATATACACACATACACGTTTTGGTTTTGTATATATATAGTTATATATATACATATATGTTTTGGTTTGATAGTTTTCAAGTTTTAATATGAAACAATTGAATATAATTAGAAAACATATTTTTGTTTTATACTTACATGCATATATATGATTTCATCAATATCAATTTTATTTAGTTCAATGAAATCATGTTTTAGTGTATTATATGTGTATTTTAATAAAATACTATATTTATTGTTTATAGACTTCATAACAATAGTTTACATCTTTCTTCAAGTTTATAAAATTATTTTTTATTGTTTCAAAACATGGTTAAGCTAAAATGTCAAAACTCATATGTTTACATTTTTATGTTTTGGACTATTTTACAAAATGATGATATTTTTCATTTGGGAGGTTTTTTTGAAAACTAGTTTTTGTAGCATGTTTATTATCATGTCTACAATCTTTTTCCAAAGTTTTACATTTTTTGGAATTTATTTGATATTTTTAAACAGGGTTTTAAAATCAGAAATCATCTTTCAAAACCTGATTTTTCTAGTATCAGTTTGCGGTCGACCGTCACGGTCGACCGCCTTAAGTCCAGAGACTCAGATTGTTTTTCAGAGGCTCGCGGTCGACCATGACGGTTGACTGGATGTGACATTAGGGTACTCTCACTAATGTCCATAGACTTTTTTCTCTCCTCAGGTGCTCGCGGTCGACCGTCGATGTTACCGTTGGCTGGTAACGGCTAGTTTCTGAGCTGTTTTTTTAAGGGCTTTTTTGTCATTTCAGTAGGATTTTGGCTAAAGTTTTGAGTGGGTATAAATACCCCATTGCATTCAACTCTCCCACTAATAATGAGAGTGTTTTTAACAAGTTTAAGAAAGTTTTAAGAAGGGTTTATATTTGGTTTAAGTTTGTTTTAAAATCTTTTAAGCAATTGACAGTTTAATTTTGTGAAATCAATTTCACAAGAGCTAGAAGAGATCATCACTTGATGTTTGAGCATCAAATCATCTCTCTCACTCTTGTCATTTATTAGAGAAGTTTTCTAAACTCAATCTAGCTTTACTTTTATATTGTTTGATTATCATTCTATTAAGCTAGTATTTATATTTGAGTTTAGTTGATTTAATTTCACTCATTGTTTACACATACCCACTTAAGCTTATTGTATTTACATTCATAGTATAATTTGGGTTGTGGGTTTGTGACATTAAGAGTGAGCTTAATTGTGTTCTCATCTATTGTAGAGAACAAATCATTTGTTGTATTGTGAGCCTATTTGTGAAGATCACTTTGTAATATACTTGTACACCGAGAGAAGTGTGTGGTGTGAGTCGGGGATCGTTCTAAGAGGAGTGGGGTAGGTAACATACCTAGAGAGAGGTTGTAATTCCTAACACTTGAGGGAGACACGTCTGTGACCAACACTTGAGAGGGTGTAATTCCTAACTCTTGAGGGATACACGTCTGTGACCAACACTTGAGAGGGTGTAGAGTGGGATTGTAAGAGTATTGATTATAAAGTTTTCGGTTAGCTAGAAAACTGAGTGTGAGGTGTAAACGTTATTCAGGTGAACGTATAAAACCCGATTATGATAGTAGATTTCTCCCCGAGAGTGGAGAGCGGAGACGTAGGACGGAAGGTCCGAACTCCGTGATCATATTATGTGTTTGCATTATTTATATTGTCCTATCACAATTGTATATTTAGTTTAGATTGTTTACCCTTGTGTTAATTTATATATCCTTGCATATATTTTATCATATACCTATTGGTTAGGATATATCTCTTTATTCATATTGTATATTCTTACTCATATCATATTGTATATCTATCTTGCAAGAATAATTCTTTAGTAAGTTTTAATTAGCATAAAATCGAATTAAATTAGCATAAGACTCTAATGATCCCCCCTCTAGGGTTTAACAATTGGTATCAGAGCTTGGTGCTTTTTGATTTAAGGTCTAATCACCTTGAGTTAAAGATCCAAGTTATCTTATTTGTGCTAATCTATTTATGATTGTATTTGTCTTGCTTGCATATATTCATATATATATCTTGAATATGGATGCATTTCGTTTAGGCTATGATCCAAATAGTGCTCCAAAATATAAAAAATTTCCTTATGCTCAATGATGCTCTAAATTTAAAATATTTGTTGAATCTAGAAATATCGACTTATGGGAAGTTATTTATTGTGCTTATATTGTGCCCAAATTAGAGAAATCCAAGTGGAGCAATCATGATAAGAAAATGTTTACAATGAATAAGTTAATGTTAGAACTCTTGCATAATGCTTTTGAACCATGTGTTTCTAATGAACTTGCTCATTTTTATAGTGCTTATACGATTTGGAAACTTTTTGAAGCACATCAAGGAGATTTGGAGGAGATTCGACGCGTTGTGGCAGAATCAACTTCAAGTGATAGAGGAGCATCATGCACACGGCCATTAGGGGATAACCCTAGTGTGGTAAGCGATTCGAAATCCGATAATGATCTATCTATTAATAAACTCGCTTGTGCATATGAGAGATTATCACATGCCTATACAAAATTGTAAAATAATTTTATTGATCTTAAAAGCAAGCATATTAGTTTAAAATCCGATCATGAGTTGTTAGCCTCTAAACTTGATGTCATTACTAAGGAGAATGCTGCACTTAAAGAAAACAATGACATGCTAAGTTTAGAAAATGAAAAATTAACTTCATCTATTACTAGCTTAACTCATGCTAATAATAATGCCATGATATAAGTAGAAATAATTAGAAATGAGTTTAATTCATTTAAATATGATCATGTTTCATCTACTTCTATTTCCAATACATGTATGCAAAATGATGAGTTGAGTCAAGTTAAACATCGCATATCTTGTTTAGATTCAACCTTAAAAACATGTATGGTTAATAACAAAAAGATTATGGACTTGTGTGCAAAGTCCCGTGTTAACACTTCTAAATGACACATTATGCATATTTGTATAACAATGTTTATAAATGCTCAAATTGTGGTCGTAAAGACCACCTTGCTAAATTTTGCTATGATGTACACAAACCTAAGATTGCTAATACTCCTAGTGCATCCCATCTATCTTCATCATCTTATACACATACACATTCACATGCTCATTCTCACAATGCTCATCATAAGTGTAAAACCCCGTATATTTTTGTTAGAAGTATATGTGAATTATTAGTAATAAATAATTCTATTGCAGTAAAGGACTTGAGGTCATGGATATACTTGATAACAAGTTATTAGAGAAGTATGAGTGTAATTTTATAGAGTTTTGTGCATTGGTTTTGACAGATTAGCAAAACATGCATGAATCTGGGAAATGTCTGCTCTGTCGACTTATGAGTCGACTAATGAGTCGACTAATGAGTCGACTGATGAGTCGACTGATGAGTCGACCTATGAGTCGACTGACGGGCTGATTTCTAGTTTTTCTTTTCTTTTGCGGAGTCGACTGATGAGTCGACCTATGAGTCGACTGACGGGCTGATTTCTAGTTTTTCTTTTCTTTTGCGGGTTTGGTTTGGTTTTGTTTCGGGTTTGACCACTTACATAAAATCTCTCTTACCCGAAATCAAACCCAAAAACTCATCAGATCCCAGAGAAAAACCGTAGCCCCTCTCTCCCCTCAAACCCTAGTTCGTTTTTGACGATTTTTGGAGGATTTTCGAAGGAGTTTGCACGGGATTTTGTGCAGTGCAGTGGAGGAGATCGTGCTTTGGCAGATCCAGGAGTTTGTGCTTCATATCAGAGGCGAGTAACATCTCTCCCAGCCCTCACCTACTATTTGTATAGTTTCTTTGAATTTTTATTTCGAATTTTTGAGCCTAAAACATATTTTTATGCATAAAAATAGATGCTTTACATTATAAGCTGCAAGATCTATACTTTTCAGTTAGTAAAAAGCTCACCAAAGTTTTTGTAATGTAGATCTAGATCTGGAATTAGTTTTAAATGTGGGTTTCATGTGATTTAATGTTTTCAATATATTTTTAAACATGTATAAATATGTTTAGGATTTTAATGTAAGATATTACATGCAAAATCTCTCATTTCTGTTGATACATATGTGTTAGAATCAGAAATATGTTGCTTGATATGACAAAAAGAACTTTAGTTTATCAATTTTGCAGATAATCATCGTAAGCAGAAAACTGAGGATTTTCTGCTCAGTAGACTAATGAGTTGACTCATGAGTCAACTTATGAGTCGACTGATGAGTCGACCAATGAGTCGACTGATGGGAAAACTTTAGTTTTGTGTTTTGTCTGGTCGACCAATGAGTCGACCAATCCTAGTCGACTTATGAGTCGATTGATGAGGATATTTTTAGTTTTTCCTCAGTTTGGATCTGTTTGAGTTATTTCAGTTTAACTGAAACTGTTTATGCTTGTTTATTGATGTTGTGTGCTTTAATATGAACGAAGAGTCGCCTCGAATAATGGGTATTAGAAATTATTGTTTAACTTGTATCTTTACATGTGAGAAGATATGCGGACACGAGTTTAGGTTTACACGACACGAGTTTAGGTTTACACACCGAGGCACGTGTGAAATTTTGTATAGGTATATCTTTCTACCTATCTCATCGATACTTGCACAGTTTGTTCAGTCCTCGTGTTGGACTATAATGTATTGAAGTCCCCGTGTTGGACTATAATCCATTTCAGTACTCGTGTTGGACATTCACCTATTTGTCCATGTGTTGGACATCAGTTTAGACCTTGAGTTGACACTTATACCTGTAATTCACCTATTTGTCCATGTGTTGGACATCAGTTTAGACCTTGAGTTGACACTTATACCTGTATAGACTGGACACGACACTTATATGAATTTGGACATCAGTTTAGACCTTGAGTTGACACTTATACCTGTATAGACTGGACACGACACTTATATGAATTATGACATGACACCATAATTAAGTTCTGAGATGAATTTGTCTTCTTTTATTATTATGCTTGCATTAGATTTTGGATTTGGTATTTAGGGATTTACAATTTGAGATAAATGGTATATACATGAGGGTTTCCTTATTTGGATTATTTCGCTCGACGTACCTATGCTTATATTGTAATTTCCTAAATACTAAAATCCTCTTATACGTAGGTAAATTACAATTTGAGCTACATGGTATATTGTATTAACTGTATTTTCTGTATACAACGAGCCCTTTCCCTTGGGGTTGGTTGTGATGTTGCTCGCTAGAGATTTGACGCTTGTTGTCCCTCCCTCTTTCAGGTAACGAGCCAGGAGCCCAAAGAGTCGCAGGTTGATGGTGATGCATTTTAGCTTCAGCTGTCTATTTAGTTATATTTTTCTTTTGAGCTCCACTGTAGACTTTTGTTTAGACATTTGAGAGTTTCATTCTAGAAGTTGTAAAGGTTGTGTGCCTTATTTCCTCTTATCAGATATTTTGTATTTGAGACTTATTGAGTACTTCAGTTTATTTATTCCAGACATTGACTTGTACTTCAGTATGCTAGATGATGGAATATTAATTTGATCTCTATTATTTCATCTGTTGATTTCTGTATTATCTTTTACTTGCTTTTGTACCTACACCTTTTATTGACTCTACTAGAGAGATAGTAATTGTGATGGTGAAACATATTATTGCACGGTATGGTGCATGACAGGTTTGACATTCTTAGTTTCACCTTGGACTGCAGCCTTGTGTGAACCCAGGGGCGTCACAATAAGCATGCTAGTGTGTTTAAATATGATATATGTGGTCGTTTTGGTCCGTTGGCCAAATATTGTTTTGACTTAAAAAAAATCACGTTTGCTAAATGTTTCTAGTAGACCACATGTGTTTAAATGTGATATTTGTGGTAGATTTGGCCATTTGGCAAAGTTTTAGTATGATTTGAAAAAATGTTCAAACTTGCCAAATTTCTCAAGTAGACCACTTTTGTTTAATGATGTTTCTTATTTGCAAACTAGTTTTAAAAGACAATCTTTATTTGCAAATGAGTCCTGTGCACGAGCTAATGATCCATAGAAATAAATGGATCTCTTTCATTGCACATATTGTAATCGGAAGGGTTATTTGAGTGATTATTATTTTGATCATATTAGTGCACTACATATGCCCAAACGGGTTCATAACCCTAGGGCCTTGAGCTTAAATGATAGAGGTCATGTTCTTAAACCTCTTGGTACTAAGAATTCTTAGGTACCAAAATAAAATTGATTTTTAAACCAAGTATTTTAGTGTTTTTATTTTTCCTTTTCTTGGTTTGGAAAATTATACTTTAATTTTTTGAACATGAAAATAATTCTTTTTATTGGTCAAATCCTTTTGTTTTCATGATTATTAGTTTTGTTTTGATGAGAGGTTTGTGTTTATATAACCCGTCGGGTTTATTGGGTGTTTATTCCTAAATCTTGTTTCCCTGGTACTAAAAGTCATTATATGGGTTGGAACAAGCTCAAGAGCTTGATATGGTTGCCTCTCTCATTTGTGAAAATCAATGATGACTTGGTGTTATACTCTTAAAGATGATTTTTAGTGTTTAAAATCCATAGTTCATGATTCTTGTATGTTAATTTTGAACTATGAAAATTTTGCTTTGATTTGTTCTTTTTAATTCATTATATAAGCACAAATAGATGATTCAAAATTCAAATATGCTTTATAATGTATTCTTTATGTGGTTTGATCAAGTTTTACAAAGAAAATTTTCTTTATTGATCAAATATAATTTTGGGTTTAAATCTTGATTTATGATTTCATTAATTAATTTGTTTTCATTTGAAAACTTTTTGCATGATTATCATGTTCCTTTTCTTTTGATTTCATAAATCTATTCTTATGCAAGATTTATATGTTTATATTTTGAGACACTTTATTTCTATGGTACATCCATATGTGTTCTTATTATCTTGTAGTATGTGAGTTGTGTTTAGCATGTTTTTCATCTTGCTTGCTCACATATGTATGTCTTTGTATTTATTTCATACTTTCATGAAGCATTTTGATAGGGGGAGAAATCCTTATATATATATATATATATATATTTGTTATACTCACCCATGCTTATTTGTAGGGGGAGGTTTCGCTCTCTTCATTCTATTGTTTTTTCCCTTTTTGATGTTGTTAAATGGGGAGAAATATTACGAGTATATTCTTTTTGTTTATATGCATGATATATTATATTAATTTTCTTTCATGCATATATCTTTTTTTATAAATTGTTTGTCATTATCAAAAGGCGGAGATTGTTGGCCTCTTTGTTTTCATGAAGTTTAACAAATAATTTACCACTAATGTTGTTTGTCTCATGTTTGTATATTTCTATTTATTATAGACAAACAACGAGTTGGAGGTTGGATGGATTACGCCATAACGATCATATCAAATAGAGGTTGGCGGATATAATGGTTGAAGCAATGTAATTCAAGTTAAAGATTCAAGTTCAAGCTTCATCCGCAAGTGTACCAAGTCAAGCTTATTGAAGATCAAGATTGCTTGGTTAATATTTAGTTTAGGTATTATATTATGTGTGTTGGTACTTTAAGCTCAATATAATATGCACACACATTTTATATAAGTTAAGTTTTGATTTCTATGTATATTTAGTTATATATATACATACATGGTTTTGAGCTTTTAAGTTTAAATATGAAACAATTGAATATATAATTAGAAAACATATTTTTGTTTCATACTTACATGTATATATATATATATGATTTCATCAATATCACTTTTATTTAGTTCAATGAAATCATGTTTTAGTGCATTATATGTGTATTTTGATAAAATACTATATTCATTATTTATAGACTTCATAATAATAGTTTACATCTTTCTTCAAGTCTAAAAAATTATTTTGTACTGTTTCAAAACATGGTTAAGCTAAAATGTCAAAACTCATATGTTTACATTTTTATGTTTTGGACTATTTTGTAAAATGATGATATTTTTCATTTGGGAGGTCCTTTTTGAAAACCAGTTTTTGTAGCATGTTTATTATCATGTCTACAATCTTTTTCTAAAGTTTTACATTTTTTAGAATTTATTTGATATTTTAAACAGGATTTTAAAATCAAAAATCATCTTTCAAAACCTGATTTTTCTAGTATCAGTTTGCGGTCGACCACCACGGTCGACCACCTTGAGTCCAGAGACTCAGATTGTTTTTCAAAGGCTTGCGGTCGACCGTGGTGGTTGACCAGATGCACTCCAGAGAGTCTCGTGGTCGACCGTGGTAATCGACAGACTGATGTCCAGAGACTTTTCTCTCTCCTCAGGAGCTCGCGGTCGACCGCCGCGGTCGACCACTAATGTTACCGTTGGCTGGTAACAGCTAGCTCCTGAGCTATTTTTCTGAGGGCTTTTTTATCATTTCAGTGGGGTTTTGGCTGAAGTTTTGAGTGGGTATAAATACCCCATTACATTCAACTCTCCCACTAATAATGAGAGTGTTTTTAACAAGTTTAAGAAAGTTTTAAACAAGAGTTTATGTTTGGTTTAAGTTTGTTTTAAAAGCTTTTAAGCAATTGAGAGTTTAATTTTGTAAAATTAATTTCACAAGAGCTAGAAGAGATCATCACTTGGTGTTTGAGCTTCAAATCATCTCTCTCTCTCACTCTTGTCATTTATTAGAAAAGTTTTCTAATCTCAATCTAGCTTTACTTTTATATTGTTTGATTATCATTCTATTAAGCTAGTATTTATATTTGAGTTTAGTTGATTTAATTTCACTCATTGTTTACACACACCCACTTGAGCTTATTTTATTTACATTCATAGTATAATTTGGGTTGTGGGTTTATGACATTGAGAGTGAGCTTAATTGTGTTCTCATCTATTGTAGAGAACAAATCATTTGTTGTATTATGAGCTTATTTGTGAAGATCATTTTATAATACACTTGTACACCGAGAGAAGTGTGTGGTGTGAGTCGGGGATCGTTCTAAGAGGAGTGGGGTAGGTAACATACCTAGAGAGAGGTTGTAATTCCTAACACTTGAGAGAGACACGTCTGTGACCAACACTTGAGAGGGTGTAGAGTGGGATTGCAAGAGTGTTGATTGTAAAGTTTTCGGTTATCTAGAAAACCGAGTGTGAGGTGTAAACGTTATTTGGGTGAACGTAGAAAACCCGGTTGTGATAGTAGATTTCTCCCGGAGAGTGGGGAGCAGAGACGTAGGACGGAAGGTCCGAACTCCGTGATCATATTGTATGTTTGCATTGTTTATGTTGCCCTATCACAATTGTATCTTTAGTTTAGATTGTTTACCCTTGTGTTAATTTATATATCCTTGCATATATTTCATCATATACCTCTTAGTTAGGATATATCTCTTTATTCATATTGTATATTCTTGCTCATATCATATTATATATCTATCTTGCAAGAATAATTCTTTAGTAAGTTTTAATTGGCATAAAATCGGATTAGATTAGCATAAGTCCTTAATCACCCCCCCTCTAGGGTCTAACAAATTCTTTTTAGAGAGATCTCAGAGAGATAAAAACCTATTTGTGGGTATTGTAATTTTCTTTAATTAATCAAAGAATTATGTGGTGTGGCTCCCGAGGACGTAGGCATATTGTCGAACCTCGTTAAATTTGGTGTGTTCTTTCTTGTTTATCTTTCCTGCATTTTTCTTTTATTTGCTGCGATTTTCCTACTTGCTAAACTCTAGAAGAGCACGAGTTCGATTGATTGTTTCGAATCCCTAACACTATATTGTCCTTTTAATCTTAACTAGATTTTATACATGTGTAATACACGTGGTTAAATACCATGATTAAGTACTTTTGGCTTTTTTCTAATTGAAATTTGTTCCTCAGTTCCACCTTAATAGTTTGTACTCACTTTTGTCTCTAAACTTTTATATCACGTATATTTATTTATTTGTTTATTTTTGATGTTTGTTTAAATGTTCTACACCCAATTTAAATTTTTATATTGGTATTTGAATTGACAGAAAACAAATTTAATTTGAAGCTAATTTAAATTTGCTATTATTTTGATCGATATGAAACCACTTTACTTGAGAAAGTATAGTGTTGCAAAAGTAAAAATATTAAAATAGTATTAGGTGAATATTTATAACCAATAAGACAAAATGATAGATTAAAAGTATGCTAAAACAATACAAAAGAGATTATGAAGTTTGTTCCTAATTTTTGATAGACTTCATAAAAACTATAAACTAAAGATTAATGTTAACTATAGTATACTTTTATATGATAAAAATATTAGTATAATTTTATATGATAAAAGCATCCAGAAGCATATAAAAATACTAAAAAAGTTCATGAAACTCCCTTCTAAAGATTCCTAATTTTACTTAAAATAATTAAACAATTCTATAAAATATTCAAAAAATATTATCTTTTATTCCTTCTGTTTTATTTTTTATTGAGCTAAGATCAATCCTTCTTCATATTTTTCTTTTTCTCGGGCAATTCTAGAGTAGTATCTTCGTCATCTACATCGATTGTGACATCAGGATGGAATTATATTTTTTGTGTTGTTATCTTTCCTGAACTCATTAATCTTTTATCTTCTTATTTAACTTCTCAAAGAAGTCAAATGTATTTCCAATGTTCATAACAAACTACTTAAAATATAGACTTTAATTTTTTTTCTATTTTAATGAGAATAGATGTTAATTTCATATATATGAAATTCTTTGTGCTCCTAGTTTATTACTTAAATAAGATTAGAAGCTATATCTTTTTTTTCTACAATGGCTTCTTTCAATGTGCATCCAATAAGAGTTTCTGTTATGTTAATAATATTATCTTTACCCTATCCCTGTCATTTTTTACAAAGATCTAAATTAAATACATGTATTTTTATTACCAATTTAACTTAAATTATAATATTAATATTTAATTTCTTTAGCATTTGAAGAACAAAGTATGAAATTTGTGAATACTTACTAATTTTTTTTATATCTTCCATGGAAAATTCTTCTTTGATTGAGATAAAGTTATTAAATTATTTTTAATATAACTCAGTCGGTGCTTCTTTAATAGATAAGATTTATGTTAATGCCAATTCAAGTGATTTATGGATGTTTTTTGAATTTTAGATTTATTTCTCTTACTTTTCCATTTGCAATGGAAATAACTTAATTCATTTAAAGGGTATCTCTGAACATTCTGATAGTTTCTCATATATAATTCTTTGTATTATTTTACCATATAAATATTATTAACATTAAAGTTAATCTTTCTAAATTATAATCAATTAATGCTAAGCTATTATATTATAATATTTTATCATTTTTATGGTTTTAAACATCTATCAATTAATATTACTAATATATTTTTGCTGCTCTAACTTATTAGTAAAATTATATGCAGTTACTTTAACTTATATAGCGATGATAATTTTTGAGTACTAGAAAAACTTTTATTTCCCAAAAATACCCTTCATCTTTCATGAAATTAACCAATTTACTCTATTATCACAACTCCTAGTCTTATTAAATCACATTAATTAAAGGTTTATACTAAGTATAACTATTCTTTAGATTATTAAATAATTAAATCAATTGTTATAATAGTATTAGATTATCAAGTGTATGATGTTTTAATATACTGTGGGAATTAATATTTATGTAAGAACTCAACTCCAATTAAATTATACTAGTATAAAATTATATTAAACATTAGATTTGTATAGTATAAAATTATAATTAAACATTAAATTTTTTTAGTGCTTGTTAGCTGCATATAACATTTATATCCCTAGAGTGGTTTATAAAAATTAAAATAATTAATTATGTAACTCTAATTAAATTAATAAATTAATCGTTATCTAATCAAATTGTAAACAATAACTTGTTGTTTATGTGCAATTATTTAAAGGCATAGTTGAAATGTTTTATTCAGACTTTAATAGTTATAGTGCTAAAGAGACACATACTAAGATAGAAAATAGTTCATATTTTTCTGATTCTACCTTAAGTGGCCCCCATAAAACTTAAGATTTACTAAGGTGTGAAAATTTAATATCCTTCTAATGGAAATATTTCATAAAGAAGAAAATTAGCAGTTTGGAAAGCTTATTTTCGTGCATTAACACCTTTGACAAGTGAGCTCCTCTTGATACCTCCAACAGATTATCACGAACCCCTTCAACTTCTAACTGTTTCATTTCACTTCCTATATAATCTCCTTCACAGGTCCCCCATTTTCCACTTTTCACATAACAAATACTAGGTCAAATCAAATGATTAAAGTGTCTAAGTTCTACTTTTCCCATCTGTTGCTCTTCTTTGCCCTGCTAATGCAAGGAAATTAAAGGAAGATGGGGAGTTCGAATACTAAAAGACCTTCTTTTTCCATTGAGGCAAGCTTGGCATTAGCGGTAAGGTGAATTTGGTGAAGGTGATTATAATGAGCTTGGCGATTTCGGTAGTAGAGGCTTGAGATGATGTCAGAGGAGGTGGAGGAGCTGGGTTTCGATGACCAATTGTAGCTGATTCAGTGAAGATAGTGGTTCTGACGAAGGAAGTAGTGGCGGGTAATTCGATCGAGGCAATGAATGTGGATTTGGAGGTAGTGATGAAGGTTTCGCTGGAGAAGGAGAGTGTCAGAGGATCTCATGATGAAGTTGGGACATGAGTTCGTCCATTCATATTTTTTAATACTTTTGTGCATGGATGAATGCATTTATATTATCTAAATTGAAGTTTCAATGAGGTGTGTGTTGTCATAATAGGAGAAACTCATTTCTTATCCACATCTCTTTGTTTCTTTTTCATCTTATGTATTTGGTGTAAATTGAGACAAAACAATTTAGGAAAAGAAAGATAATTCCACAAAGAGAGAGAGAGAGAGAGAGAGAGAGAGAGAGAGAGAGAGAGAGAGAGAGAGAGAGAGAGAGGAGAGTCTTTGTATGTGATAGTCACCGAGTCTATCCTTTAATGCTAAAAGAATTTTGTCACATATCATCTGCTTTAGGATGTGTAGTTATACTTATATTGATGTGTTTTATATAAAATTTTGTGCTACTTATTCTCTTTGGTTCATTGAAGATCCCAATAAAAGGACAACAAGTGTGTCTACATGCGTACATACATAAACTATACCCCTTTAAAATTTTCACATAACAACTAATCTTATATTTCATATAGTTAGATAATTTTAAACTATAGCATAAAACGTTTATACTGAAGTTTAGATATTAATAATTAATAAACTTTATATCTATATTTTATTATATAATACATTATACTATAATTATAATGATATTCAAACAAATATGTATACTTAAAATTAATATATGATATAAATAATTACCAAAGTTTGATATATCTATATTATGCTAAACTTTATATCTAGTGCATTATACATAAAAGAAGAATGTATACTAAAATATATTTTAATATATCTATATGTAACTATACTATAATATATTTTATAAACTATATTATAACTTTGAATGGTACATTTGTTATAACTCAAAGCATATTGTTATGGACGTGGATTAGCATGCAAAGCCCACCACATGCATGAATGTTTACACGGCTTTAATGTCTAATAACACATACTAAATACAATAGGAGTTACATTTTGTTATTAGTCTTCATGAGTCATTCAGTTATTTTGGAATGGCATCTAAGAGTCATTTTTTATGGTCAAAAATCAATAGTGAATTCTGATAGTCTTTATTTGTAGCTATAAATATTCTAAGCATATGATGAAAAGAAGTAGATAGTATATAATCTTTAGAGAAACTTGTTATTTCACTTGCTTCTAATTCTTTTTTTTCCTCTCGGAAACTGCAAATAATGAGAAATTTTCATATAGTACATATCAGGTTTATATAATACTATCTTCTCTTGATCCATCATGATAAATATTATTTGGCTTTATTTGGTCGCTTAATTTAATCTCATGTGATTTTTGGGTACTTTAGGAAATTTTTTTGGATTTGTAAGTAAGGAGGGATTACACAGTTTTATATGTGTTGTATCTAAATAATTTCATCTTCTTTTACTTCATCACATGAATTAAATTACATGCTCATTCTTGAGAAAATTTTTATAGTCTAAACTAAAGATGAATACTTTAAGAAGTAACGCTACTTGAAGATTGAAACTAAACTTTGTGAGAAGTTCCTTTGAGAAGTAACACTATTTAAAGATTGAAACTAAAGTTTGTGAGAAGTTCCCATACTTAACCTCTTAAACTTCCAATTAATTATTTATCAAAAAAAAAAACTCCAACTAATGAATCTAATAATTGACCTTCTCTCAAAAAAATTCATGATTAGGCTTCTCAACTCTCATCGGCTCCAAATTAATGAATAATTTAATTAATAATTTGGTGTATAAAGTGAAAGAATGTAGCACATGGCCTATCTATTTTAGTTTTAACCTCTGATCTCTTAAAAAATTAGTGAGATTGCAGGTCATGGCATGATAGGAGCTACACATGCAGGATCGATGTTGGTGTTTAGGCACTCATCAATACAAGAGCGAAGAATCTGCTTACTAGAATCTTTCATCAGATATAAAAATAAAGAAAAACAACAAAAAATGTAATTACATTGTAGATAAAATGTAACTTTAATTGGAGCCTCTTCATCATTTTCTTGTTCATGGAAATAGTCGAAAACATAATCAAGTTTGTACAAAAAATCAGAAACTCAAAAGTCTAAAACCTTTGTTCTTCTCCCTCTCTTTCAGTTATCATTCAGATCCTTCAATGTATCCTCACTCTCTCTACATTCATCAATGGGAAATTAATTTATAATAATAATTATTATTATCCTTATCATCATAGATGCAACCTCAAATCAAGTTTTTAGAAAATACTATGTCTTCTCTGCCATCATCTCTTTAAATTTTAGATTTTAGTGCACAAGGAAAGAAACAAATTCAGGTTGGTAATTATCAAAGAAAAAAATTGGGTATATTTTCTGCAAAATTTTAACTTTGATTTTGATTTTAAATTTCTTTGTCTATACCCTCTCTTTCTTGATTCTTACCTTTCTTCAATGTTGCTCCCTGCTATCATACATTTTTCCTTGCTATAAATAGGTGAACCCATGCATACAAGTTATTTGTTGATATGCTCACGTATATTAGTAATATCCCATTTGTATCCTTACTTATAACTTTAAATGCTAGAGTTTTAACAAAATGTCATGGGTATTATAGTAAATGTTATTCTTTGAGAAGAAAGAGAAGAGCAAGTTGTTTTCACAGAAGGAGAAGAGGAAGAGGGATATTGGGCAAGCGAGCAAGGGAAAGAACAATGTGGAGGAGGAGAAGAGACTTTGAGGGATAGTGGAGTGTATTCTAATTTTGATGTGTAATTTATATGATTAACGTTAAGATATAAGTAGAAAATCATAAAGTTTGTGAGCAAGGTTACAGTGGCCTAATATTGTTCTAGTAAAATTTAACCAGATTGGTAGACTGATATATATGAGAAAATAGTATAGAAGGGACTTTCCTGAAAGATATAGGTCACACAGAAATTAGGATGATTCTTCTAAAAGCCTTATTACATCCGTAAATTAGGTGATGACTTGCTGGAGTGACACAAGCCTATTAAATATGATGAAGTTGTACTCACATTGTGTAGAAATATATAAAGGATATTTATTCACTTTGGTACCCTAAAGTTTACCAATTTTATTAATTTGGTACACCCAATGTGCTTTTAACAATTTAATACCTTAAATTTTCTTACATATTTCATTTTGATACCATTTGTTGGGACATGTTTGTTTTGTTGAGTGTATCATTTAAAACTACTTAAAATACTTTAATTAAAACGTAACTCAGGATAAAAAATTCAACACAATGTAATAAAAATTACACAATTTCAAAAAAATTAAAAATCTAAAAACTAACATTCAACTTAGTAATTTGTAACTTTGGCCTAGCACTCTCATTTGAAGAGGATAGTTGATAATATTTGGTTATTTTATAATTTATTTCAGAATTGACTTACATTTCTTTGCTTTTAGCATTTGTAACTTTATCCTAGCTCTCTCAATTAAGGAGGATAGTTGATAATAATATTGTTTTCGGTCTGCTGAGGATTGTTATACTTTCAAGTTAAGATAGTTGTTAATACACATTCACTATTTGCCTCATCCAATTGTCTGAATATCATTATCCTATATTATTGCATGACTTGATTCTGGTTTTAGTCTGAATAATACTTGTTTTCCATATTTATTTAATAGAGTAATGTATATCATTGACGCATAAATGATGTGTTATTGTGACTTGTATATCATAGTTTGTTTTCTATTGTTGAGGATGCACCCACTGTACTATCGCCCAATTAATCCCTAAATGTAATTTTATTATTAAAATATTATGAATTTTTAGCTTTTGTCCATATGTTTTCTCCATTGTTTACATTCAATAATTTTTTACAACAACATTCCCTAAATAAAATTATCAAGTTAAAATAAATCTAAAAATTTTACCACGTGCATTGCTCGTGCAATCCTCCCAGATTGTATGCTATGGACTACACGAGCGTTGTGAATTCATTTATTGCTCAAATCCAGATGGATTTTATTCATTGGACTTTAGAATATACGATTTGGTTATCTTGCTTTTGTACTATTACCTGATTATATGCCAAATACCTCTCACACACCACCATCAACCTAACTTCTTTGAGGAATACATTTGGCATTTATTGAGTCACACTTTCAGGTGGTTGCTCAAGGTACTAAATTTATTTTGTAACTATAAAATGATGGTGTGTTGCTTAATCTTAAGGACTTGGGCAGTCAATGAAACCAAAGTAAATGGCTTGATCAAATATGTAGTTAAAGCCTTGAAGGGTTTATGTCTCTTTATTAGTGAAATGTTTGTCTCGATTTTTATTTGAACTAAAAGTAGAGAAATTTTATCTTTTTAATCATAAATTTCTGCATTTCCATCTTAATTAGGATGACATCACAAGGAAGAGAGCTTTATGAAGATGTATCCTAAGGAGAATAATTCTCTCGTGTCTTGACTTTTCAGAGAGATATTTACTAAAATTATTTGGGCATTAAATTGGTGGATCTACAACCAATTTTGGAACACTGACATTGTTTTGTCTTTTTCTTCATCATGTAAACATTTACATAATGATAAAATGATAGTCCCTAAAAATGTCAAAGTTTAGCTAGATGTATTCTTTTTTTCTTTTTTTTTTTGTTGCAAGTACATGATTCTAACCATATAGTTTTGACAACATACTATAATTATTTAACATATAATACAACAGAATGTTATACCTGCAGAATGTTAGTATCACATGATTAACAGATTCTAAATAAAAGATGGTCATAGTACTATCACTAGCATGCAATATTAGTCGACAACAACTAAGTATGATAACGATTCAATAAATATACTCTTCACGTTAAACTTCATGTATGTGCCTATAGAATAATCTTGATTGCCCTTTTCTAAAAAAATTCAATCCTATTCAGATTTTCTAAAACCTCATAAACCTCAAGAATGCACAAAAGGTATGATAAAATATAACTATTACCTAATGAAAGTAGCGGGGAGACTAAATTCCCGAAGCACCACATTGTACCATTGGTTAAGCTTCAAAATTGGAAGCAGAGGAGATAACAACAATTCAAAAGACTAATGTTATTAACTGATACAACACATATCTGCGATCATCATCTCCAAACTGGCATAAATTTTCTGTTCATGTATGGGCCTACAATACCAGCAAGCATGAAGGAGCCATGTAAAGTGATGAATTTGGAAAAGTAATTGGAGATGTTGATTTTTTTAAAAGAGGTTTTGAATTTCACTCTAGCCTTTATTGAAACGCACCATAGATTGCTAATCACTTGAAGCCCTTCAAATTCTTAAGAACTTATTAGGTATTTATTCACAAATTCAGAATTTTAAGGTTGTTCGTCGAAAAGTTTTTTTCTCAATGGAGTTATTTTGACATGCTAAATTTTTTATCAATATTTTAAAATTTATTTAACTCAAGTGTTACTATTAGGTCTCTTTTGGAATCTTTTTGCTGAAATTTTACATCCAAAAAAGAAAGGGTAATGAATCATTGAAGAAAGGGAAGCTTGTACACACAGGTTCATATAAATAAAATGTGGTATTTTTTAAGAGGCATCTTCCCTTAATTAATTTGTTTATTTTCTTAAACACATTAATTTAATAATATAAAAGGATTTTATGATGCAGTAAAATAGTTAGATTGGCTAACAAATTGATTCAGAAAATTCTTCTAATTTCTCCCTTTTGGCACCATTTTTTTGGAGTTCTACTTTTTTCATACATTCCTTTTATGTTGGAGATACCTACTCTTATAATGCTTGTGTAGAAGTGGAAGGGAGATCGAAATCGTCACATAAACTTCAGCGTTTTCACAAGAGTGATTACATGGATCCTGATCAAGGTAATTGTCTTGGTACCCTATTTAATATTACTACAATAAATGTAAGTAGTCCCCCCAATATTAACTTATCTTTCTATTTACTCTAC
Organism: Asparagus officinalis; assembly: GCF_001876935.1. NCBI lineage: Eukaryota > Viridiplantae > Streptophyta > Magnoliopsida > Asparagales > Asparagaceae > Asparagus > Asparagus officinalis. The sequence goes on along the minus strand of NC_033795.1, from coordinate 17,995,695 downwards.
AATATGGCATTTGGCTGACAAAATTTATTATCATTTTTAGTACAGGGACTTGACACGGGAAGAAGACTATGCATCTTTGTCTTTTCACGGTCCATTGAAATGCTAGGTAATGTTGTTGAAGATACTGTACTAGAACATGGCGGAGAGGTAACTTGAGAAGCACATTATAATGTAGAGTTGTGTTTAAAACTGATATTTTGTTCTTGCTTTTAGTCATATTGTATAAAATTGTGCAGAGCATGCAGAGTTGTGTTTAAAACTGATATTTTGTTCTTGCTTTTAGTCATATTGTATAAAATTGTGCAGAGCATGCATGCGTCAATTCCTTTCTTGTCATTAGTTCTTGCTTTTAGTCATATTGTATAAAATTGTGCAGAGCATGCATGCGTCAATTCCTTTCTTGTCATTACAAAGAATAAAACTATCAATTGTAAAATTATACTTTTATTTATATTTCTACTAAAAAGGTTTGAAACCGAGTTAAATGATCTTTTACATACTAACATTAATATTTTGACACTCCATTTACGAGAAAATATTCATATAGAAATAAGTGTAATAAACTATTTTGACTTATATTCTTCTATACATTGAAAAATGAAAATTTGAAAACTCTTGAAGGCAAATTAATGAATCAATCTTACATGTAAAAATATAACTAAATCTTACTATAAAATTATCCTTTTAATAGTGATATAAGATTTGCAAAAAAAGTAGTGCTCCTTCTAGGTCTTCGATCACTAGGCTATCATATGTTTGTTTAACTCCAAACTAACTTAAAAGATTCAATGTATAAATTAGAGTGAAATGCTAAACTAAATTATCAATTTTAGCTAAATCTAAAAATTTATACCACATGCATGGCACATGCAATTCACCTAGTGTATGTTTTTTATATATATATAATATATAATATCATATATATATATTATGATATATATATAATAATATATAATATATATATATATATATACAATATATATATAGTACATAGTATATATCTACCATACTAATATATATATAAATATATATAATAAAAACATACATATATATATATATAATACTATATAATATATATAAAGTAAGATAATGCAAATAAGTATATATGCTAAAATACACCTAAGGGTATAATATATAATATGATAGGGTAAAACTATATATAAGGAAGTACGAGGTATGGCTCACTAATATATATGTATTATATATATTATATATATATATAATATATATAATATATATATATAAGTATATATAATATATAATAAGTATATATATATATAGATATGAGGGCACATATATATATAGGGATATATATATATTGAGAAAAATATATAGTAGTATGTACCTAAGAAGATATAATGATAAAATATATATATAAATATAACGATATACATATATGTAGTATACATAGTATTAGATAGGGGCTACATATATATGTAGTCACATATAAACGGTATACATATATATATACTATAATAATATATATAATATATATATATATTATTATAACTATATATTATAATATATATATGTTAGAGAATGCCTAACTAAAGCTATAATATAATAAGGATATATGACGGGTGTACCAGATATAAGAAGGTATATATTAGTGAGGGTATAGGGAGGTAGATAGATACAATCAACAATAAAGTCGCATGGTCACATAATATAGATATAAGGTAGCGTAATATGACATAATAACAAGTAATATATTAAGTATTAGCATATATGTAATACAGGGTCGAGAGAACTAAGCCGGGTAATTATAGCGGATATAATGAGTACAGTGTATTATTAACAATATATAATACATATATATAGTGATACATATATAGTAACAATATATACACATATGGTAGTAGAGCAAACCTAATATATAGTATATACATAAATATTAAAGATATTATCAATATATGCTAAACGATACCTACCATACTATGCACCGTATTACAAAGTATTATACCACATATATAAGATAGGATTGAGCAAAGAGGTCAATTCACTAGGAGGGTATATAATATATATAATATAAGATATATATATAAGTAGCGACTATATAATATAATTATATTATATATCTATGAGTATATAAGCTATTATAATATGTATATAGGTTGAAATAAAATAGGGTATCGATCATAATAGAGTGTAAGTATACTAGGTGTAGGTAAGGAAATACATTAAATTATAGTAGGATATATATATAATATATTGGTATAGGGTAGTAAGTAATATAATATATAATAGAGTATAAAGGGGCTATATACTAATATATATGAATATATAATATATAAGTATAAAATATAAATAAAAATATATATAATTATAATATATAATATATATATATATATAGCTGAAATATATATAATATATAATACATAAGTATATATAAACCCTATTAATATAAAAATTATATAGTTATATATACTATACATATCATAATACAAGTATATAGTTTGATAACAATAACTATACATAAAATAACAGAAGCTTATACAATTTTATATGTAGATATTAATTATATATTAATATAAGAGATTTGTGAAGTGCTTGAGGGTGGGTAATGGGTGAATACACCTCTAGCAAATCAAGGCCTCTGCAATGAAGCATAACTTCAGCATTATACAAACAGCTACGCAGGGCTGTATGCAAAATGGGGTTGCAGGAATGGCTGGGGCGGGAGAACATAACTCTTTGTTGAGAAATCAAGACAGAGTCGGCCTAAATCCGGGATTGCCTAAGACGTTTGGCGATGGAATCAATCAAGTATGACGTGTTATGCGGTAAACCTAACCTATCTACTCGCCACAGACTTAAAGATCATTGGGGAGGTGTGGCTTGGGGAAGGATTGTATCCAAGTTTTTTATATTCTTTCCTGGCTCTGACATATGGCTCGTCTTTGATTTGCAAGCTTTTAAGCATTCAAAGTTGAACTTTGCAATAATAATTTATTGGTTTGCGTGTTTATTGGTTCTTGCATGGGGTAGTTGTTTATGGTGCCTACATATATATGGGAGGATTCGACAAATCTTGATTACGAGAGCACGCGCGCCATAAGAAGAAGGACTGAGAGAAAGCCTTAAAGTTGAGATGGAGCTGAGCGCTTTAAAATGATCGGAAACGTGAACTAGAAAATGCGAAGGTAACGGAGCGACGAATCGGAGGTGCACAAACCGTACTCAGGTAGACACGTAACCACAGGCACCTATTTTATTATAGTATATATATATCATAAAGTATTATATGATACTATATATTAAGAAATGATATAAATGATATATATAATATATATGATACCTTATAAGTATATATAAATATATATATATATATCATATAATATAATATATATAATGAAAAAAATCAAGAATACACTTTTCTTTGCTAAGTTTTAAAATTTCACCCCTTTTTTGTAGTTTTGAACTTTGAGGGAGTAATTTGTAATTTTTAAAACTTTGAGAGAGTTTTAAAAAAATCTTTTAAGTTTGTTCATTGTAACTTATATGTTTCATGTGTCGGTTGTAATTTTTTAAATGTCAGGATATTTTTACAACTCTAAAATTTTGAGGGTACTTTTTGTAATTACTAAAATTATAGATTAATATTGGAAAAAAATTAAATTTTAGCAGTCAACCAATAGTTTCCAGATTTGATGTGTACTTATTATAAATTTTGAAAATCTAGAGTTTTTTACAATTTTTAAATTTTGAAGGAGTTTTTTTACAATTTTTGTAACTTTGAGGTTAATTTTGATAAATTTTAAATTTTTAGGTACTTAAGGGTAATCTATTGAATTTATCTTTTGTTGTTTGCAAATTTTAGAATTTTAGAATTTAGGGTGATTTTTTTATAATTTGAACTTTTGAGGACGTTTCTATAATTTTTGAGATATTGAGGGTGTTAATTGAATTTTTTAAATTCTTCAGAGGCTGCTGTTAATTTCTTAATTTCATGTTTGTTATTTTAAGTTTTGAAATGTTAGAATTTTTCAGGTACATTATGGTAATCCCTTGAATTCATTTATGCTATTTGCAAGTTTTGAAAATTTAAAATTTCAAAGTGCTTGTTTGTGAATTTTTGAGGGTGTTCTATAATTTTTGAGACATTGAAGTGCTAATTGCAAATTTTAAATTCTTCACAAGCTGCTGTTAATTTCTTGATTTCATGTTTGTTATTTTAAGTTTTGTGACATCAAGATGATTTTATAATTTTAAACTTTTCAGGGTATATTGTGCAATTTTAAATGTTTTAGGGTTTTTTGCAATACTTTATGTATTATAGTATGTTAGTTACGTATAATTTTTTTATTTTAACAAACTAATATCATAAAAATGTTTTATATATTTTATTAATATTATTTTTTAAATTGTTAAGCTATAGATAGTTCACAATATGATGTAATTATGATTAGGATAGATTAAGATATAAATGAAATATTCAAAATGAAGGATAATATTCAAAATAGTGATATTCAAAATAGTGAAGGATAATATGATGTATTTATGATTAGGATAGATTAAGATATAAATGAAATATTTAAAATAGTGAAGGATAATATTAACCATTAAAAGATTTTTCTAAACTCATGCTTTTAAAGAGAACTAGGTGGAATGCACGTACAATGCACGTGGTTAAATATTATAATTGTTGATTTTTAGTTTATGAATTTACTATAACATAGTTGCAAAAAAGTTTATGATTATCATAATATATTAAAAAGTCAGATATTTTAATATATAAAATCTTATTGGTTTCAACACTTTACCTTACACATAATTAGTGAGGTTTAAAGTCTTAAAATATTAATGTTCTAAGAGTAATTTAATGATTTGGAATTATAATTATAAAGTATTAATGATGTAAGCACCAATATCTAAAAAACTATTATTATTAATAAAAAATAAATCTTGAATTCATCAACGTAAAATGATAGGTTTATCTGGTAATAGAGGATTTTGTTTAATTATAAAGAAATCACTCGCACCTATTATCTACTTCCACTTTCTATTATCTGGCGACAGAGTATTATAGATATTCAAAAACTTTTCTATAGAAATTTTAAAGTTATAATGTGTAAATTCAATCAAGAAAGAAAATATAAATTATGTGATCAATTCTAAAATCTGATATTATAATATTCCTACATCTTCTCAATTATTTAATTAATTTGTCAAAATGATTACTCTCTAATTTTAGAAAACTATAAAATATAATTTAAGAATGATTTAAACATATTTTGTACACACATGGATTGTATTTTAATAAAATAATATAGATCTATCCAATATTGAATAATATCCAAAAAATTAAGCTAAAGAGTTAAAAGAATATAATAACACTCATATCCAAACTGTATGCTTTATAAAGGTGAGATATATAAAATGAACAACTTAATTTATTTTGTTAAATAATTTATTACAAATCATAAAAAATGAGGAGAACCATAAGGATCACATAGTCATCCCAAATAAAGATTAAATTTCTCTCTGCGAATTTTATAGCAAAATATTTTCAGAGATACTGATAGACTTGCTATAAAATCCACTCTTATAAGATTGATATCACATGTGTCTTAAATTGTGCTTTGTTTAAGGGTTAATTTTAGAAAACTTCCCCTCAACTATGGGGGAAATGTTAACCCCCCCTCCCCCCTGCCCTCCTTAACTACTTAAAATGAGTAAGTGTTTGTTCGTCAAATTTGGGGTGTTATAGTTAATCTATCTCGACTTTAAAATTTTGATTTAACCCTATAAAAGTTTCTCAATTAACCCCTCAAAACTAATATCATTAAGTCGAATTCATTATGTGATAAGTACTTTGACTTGGAAAGACCAAAATATCCCTCAACCATAAAAGAATTAGCTTAATTTTTTGCAAGATGAAAGAAAAAGTAAAGATTTAGAGGTAAAATGATTTGTAAATTGGTCGTAATCCTTTTATTAATAGTTAAGAGTTTCTTTTAACTAAAATGGCTTTCTTTAATAGGGCATTTTGACAAAATTACTTATTAAAGTCTTTTACATTAAGGGGGTTTGTTAAGAGACGTGTAAAAGACCAGAAGAGTTTTTATAAGACAAGCTAAGTCGAATGGTGTTTTCTAAAATCGCTTCAAAGTTGAGAGGGGTTATCTACAACACCTCTATAGTTAGGAGGCTCTGTCAAATTAAATTAATTAGTTGAGTGGTTTTTTTGAAACATTCCCCATACTTTAGAGAGTTTTCAAAGAATTAACTATTCTTTTAAATTTAGCTCAAATATTTTATAATTCTATATTAGTACCTAAATTATAAGCAATTTTAAAATTTTAAGGGAATAATGTAGAATTATTGGAGATTTAAAATCAATGAAATGATATCTAAATTACCTTTAAATATTGCTCTTATGGGAAATATATGAAAAATTAACCATTATACCGCTCTATCGACTGATATCAAAGGTTAAATACTTTATCTTAATAATATTTATGGTTTTATATTATTATTTTTTAAGGATTTTTCTCATATATTGATCATTATCGAAAATATTGAATGGTATAACAAAATCGAGTCATTTTTAATTTGATTGTAGGTTTGGCATTAGGTCGTGTTTGAAAACAAAAACTAAAACACAAGTCACAAAAGCCACAATTCATATCACAAATCTCTCCACTCCCAGCTCTCCCAAATCTCAAGCATATATCTTGACACAAATTCTTATGTTGAAAATTCATCAATATTTGAGATTATAGATTAAAATATTGTATTATGATGAGCATTGTCTCATATAACACCCATATATTTTTTACTTAACCATGATTATTGCAATCCAATATCATGGATTTTATTTGTCCATTATTTATATGATAACCAACACTTTGTAGTAGTCATTCGAAATCCTCTTCTAAAGTTTTCTAAGTAAAGTATATAAATTCAGAAATAATTCAAAATCTTAAGATTATTCAAAATATGATGCTGTAATTTTTTCACATTTCCTCTAGTATATAAATATAAGCTAGCCCTCTGGCCTCATATTATGTGATAAATATTATTTATCAAAGGGATCACATACTATTACTTTTGGTTAACAAAGACTTTAAATCTTTATTGGCTTAATTAAATTAAATATCTTTCAGTTTATAAAAGTTTCAATTACATACCTCCACTTGTATCTTTCTGCACTTAAATATCCTAATTTTTTAAAATTACATGTTTGTTCCTTCTATACGCAAAAATACATTTATAATTTTCCTATATGAATATAATGATAATTCTATATTTTCTACTTTTTCCATTAATAATTTATTAACATGTAATTGTCTATTAATATATTATTAGACATTACTAATAATTAATATGAGAGTTTTACAATAACATTGAAAGTTTTAGAGACCAAGACAAACTTGAAGTGGCATATAATATGATTAATTAACAATCATAACTAATTTAGTTTAGTTAGGATTAAAATATAATATTTAAAAAATAGGGGTAATATAGTCCATAGAAAGTTTTTTCTACAACTTCCTCATTTAAAGGGAGTATGATTCTAAGCAAAGTATATAATTTTATTTATAATTCAAAATCTTGAGAAATATTCAAAATATGATGCTTAAAATTTTTCACATCTTCTGTACTATATAAATATAAGATAAACCTCTTACCTTATATTATATGATGTATATTATTTATCAAAGGGATCACATACTATTGCTTGTGTTTAACAAAGGATTCAAATCTTTATAGGCTTAATTAAACATAAATAGCTTACAACTTACGGAAGTTACACTCATATACCTCCACTTATATCTTAATGCACTTAGATATCTTAAAATTTTCTAAAATTGTATGTTTTTACTTATGTACGCAAGAATACTCTTTATACTTTTCCTATGTGCGTGTCACGATATAATTTTAGGATAATTCTATATTTTATATTCATTCCAAAATAATTTATTAACTTGCAATTGTCTATCAATATAGTATTATGCATTATTAATAATTAATATGAGAGTTTTATAATAACATTGAAAGTTTTAGGGTCAAGTAAGACAAAATTGAAGTGAAAAGTAATATGATTAATTAATAATGATAATTAATTTAGTTAATTTAATTATGATTAGAATATAATATCAAAAAAGAATAGGGACAATATAGTCCATGAAAAGTTTTTCCACAACTCCTAATATGATTAATTAATAATGATAATTAATTTAGTTAATTTAATTATGATTAGAATATAATATCAAAAAAGAATAGGGGCAATATAGTCCATGAAAAGTTTTTCCACAACTCCCTCTTTTAAAGGGAGTATGATATGATATGATATGATGATGATATGATATTTGAATCATTATCACGCAAAATATATATAAAACTAGTTGTAAACTTTTTCCGTAACAAATTGTATTAAGAAGAAATAAATGTGGCCCTTGTCTAGACCTTGAAGCCCAGATAGTCCCACATCATCTAAAATTCCACTCTTTTTTTTACTATTTTCAAAGCATTAATAATTATTGTAAGAAAAACAAGTCATTATGTGTCCATCAAACAACTTTTTTTAATTGATTAGGATCCCATCAAACATATCTTCAATAATTAATTAAATTAATTATGATTTGTTGAAGGAATGAGTTAATTATTGGATCTCACCTAGATGGCTTCAGCAAGATCAGCACATGCCACATGCATATTAGAAGTGGGAATATGCAGATTTTACAAGAAACCACTTGTAGATATCTTATTAATTTTACCTACCATTTTTCTTCCTTTCTCTTTTCTCGTTGGTTGTTGAAGAGATTGATGAAAGGCATAAAAGACATAATTACCAGCCAATTGTCTCTTAGATCGAGACGGTTAATTAGGACTATTTTATTAACAAAATAGAAGTTAGGCATTAGCTAGGATTCGTTGGTGATCGCTATCCTGGGCGCCACAAGTACTTCGCCTAAATTGTGAATTTGTTACGCAAGATTATTAAAAAAAAAAGAAAGGAAAAGTTCGGTGACCTCCTTAAAACAAATGTAGTTAATTTGGAGTTTATTTTTTTAATCTGTAATAAGGTTTTCCTTTCTGGCATAATATGTGATTTAGACATATATTTGTTTCTGTGACAAGCGATACACGAACAACCAAATACCTACTTCTATATGTATCCTAGCACAACAATTAGCGAGCTAACTATAATCTGATCTTTGTTATACTACAAAAAGTAAGACCAATACTATATTGTTTATTTACCAAAATTCGTGCTATTTTCACATATAATTTGGACCCTCTCTACTGCTATCTCGATAGTGAAAGACATCTGGTCTTCAAATAGAAACCGTCTAATACTATATGAGCGGTTATGATTCATTTATAATATAATTAAGTTTCTATCTATAATGAATTTTGTTTATTTTTTCTTTTTATTCAAGATAAATCATATAATTAAAAAAAAGACAAATCACATAAGTATGTATAAATAATTAATAGTTATGATTGGGAAAATGATCTCTTTAGCGTCACATATTCCTTGTCCCTTCACACTCACGACTTTACTTTATTTATGGGTTGTTTGGTTCGCTATTTAACTCGTGGAAAACTTTTACATCGCCCTCCATGTTATTTTTTTCGGGGTCACGTTGTTTTTTTCATTTCCTTCGGTTTTCTTTCCCAGCTTTGTTTCGCTAGGGCTGAAGAAAGAAAACGAGATAAAAATCGCCGCCACCTAGGTTTTTTTCCTCTCCCCCAATTCCTTCCCCAACCGAGTGAAATCGGCGGAAACCCTGGCCACGTCAGATTTTGGTCTTCTTCGTTGATTTCTTCGGTGAGCTACTGTTACCTCCTTGCTCTCCTCCCGTCATAAACTCCCGCGATCTTCTTTGTGGCTTTATTCGAAGAGATTAGGGGAGGAGCGTCTGATCTTTGCCCACAATATTTAGATCTGATTTTTGTCGACGTTGTTGCTTCAAAAATCAAGGTAAAATTTATTTTTTTAAATTTTCATTTTAAAAATTTAATTTACAGCAATTATCTAAAAATTTGGGGGTGGTGGGTCTGAACTTTGTCGAGGTGTTATAGAAAAGAGTTTTTTTAGATTAGATTAAGAGGTGATTAGATTCTTAGGATGGGTAGTTAATTTGATGATTTAAGAGATGATGTGTGCTGATAGATGCAAATAATTGTTATTTTTTGGAGGTCCAGAGGATGACAGAGACCTTGGCTAGTTGGCTGGCAGTTGGAAGAAATGTCAAAATGTGTCCTTTTTTTTAAAGAAAGGAAATTTCTTTATTTGTTTTGGGTCCATTTTTTATGTTGTTGATCATTAATGAGAAGGCAATACACGATTTTAAGTAAAGGAATTTTTTAAAAAAGTTTTGTTCAAACTACTGTTTGCCTAACATAGCTACAATTAATATATAATTGATCATAATTAGGAACATAATAGGTAAGGTATTTGAGTTAAAATAACTAACAATTTCAAAGCTACTTTCAAAATACTATTGATTTATGATAAAATAGTATGAAAACGTTACTGTAGTGTGTTGTCATAGTAATTTTTTCATTTTAGGAGCTAAGAGTTCATATCTTTGATATTTTTAAATGTTATTCATGTCACTGTAATATTTTTTTCTTAGATATTTGTGTAATCCATGTTAGTAATTTGTAATTTGTTCAGATTTTGTTAGTATTCGACTTAGTTTCTAACTAGATAATGATTTTTTGCATCGTAGATGGATATTGATGGTGATTGTTCTGATGAATAAAGTATTGTTAATATGGTTCAAGGTGCTGCCCTATACGTTTTAATTATAAGAATTACTATCATAAGGAGAATGCAAGCAAGACGTAAATCAATTCGTAGTGGTCCAAGTAAAGAAAAAAAGATAAGAGAGAGCTAGAATTGAGCACATAGAGCGAATTTATAATGGTTTTAGTGATAGTTGCGTGAATTATATTAGAATGCGGAGTGGTGCTTTTGTTAAACTAGCGAGTATAATGAGGAACAATAGCATGCTAAAAGACTCAAGGAATGTAACCGTGGAAGAACAACTTATTATGACACTGAACATTCTGGGTCATAAATCTAAAAATCGCATTGTCAGATCTCATTTTATAAGATCAGGGGAAACAATTAGTAGATATTTTAACAAGGTATTACAAGCAATTATTTGCCTACATGGACGGTACATGAGACAAGCCCCTAATGACATTCCCCAAGAGATCGTTAACAACCCGCAATACTACCCTTATTTCAAGGTATATCTACACTTTAAGCATATTTAAATGTATATCAATGTAAATAAATTTTAATTTAGATGTGTGATACACGTATTATAGGATTGCATTGGAATGATAGATGTAACTCATGTTGATGCTATGCTTCCGATTAATCTTGTTGCACGCTTTCGAGGCCACAAAGGTGTTACACAGAATGTGCTTGCAGCTTGCACCCCAAACAAGCTGTTCACATATGTTCTAGCAGGTTGGGAGGGGTCTGCAAATAATTATAGGATTCTTCAGGATGCATTGTCTAGACCACAACCACATGGATTGAGAGTCTATGATGGTAATTAAATAAAGAATTAACTTAAAATTTATTAAGTTTAATATTCAAACTTGACTTCACAATTTTCTTAATAAAATTACAGGCAAATACTATCTGTGTGATGTTGGGTACCCAACCATGCTAGGTTTCATCTCTCCATACCGAGGTGTTCAATATCATTTGAAAGAACATTTGCGTCAAACACCAAAGAATAGAAGTGAATTATTCAATCTAAGACATTCTTTATTGAGGTCTAAGATTGAATCTGTATTTGGCACATTGAAGAATAGATTCAAGATTTTGTGTGTTAAGCCACATTATCCTTTTCTATACAAGTAGATATCATATTGGCATGCACGGTACTCTATAATTTCATTACAACTGTGGATCCAAGTGATGAACTACTCAACGATGAAGAATTTAATGAAGACATTGATGGTGAGGTGGCTTTCGAGAATGACACTAATTTAGTTGATTTTACTCAAAATCAAACCCAAAGAGAGCAAACTGAATCAAGAAATGAGTGGAAGACTCTTTGGGATGACATTGCTTGGGCGATGTGGGTGGACTATTGTGATATGTATAATCATGGTGTAACCATAGAGACTTGGTTTTTATTTTTGTTCTATTTATGCTCATATATGTACTCAATAATTCTATTTCTATTAATGTCGTTCTGCTTTTAATTCATGTATTTCATGTTTTACTTCTTTCTAACTTTATCTATTTAATTAGTGATGGCTAATAATACATCATTGAGTGGGAGATATAATCAAAAAGGCAAGAGGGTCGTTCTATCACCTTCCCCACTGCCTCAACCCTCTCAGTCTGTGCATCACGGCAATGGTGGGTATTTTCCATGATAGCAACTACTTTGATTATAGTATGAAGACTGTTCCATTTCAACCCTCTCGATCAAATTAGCTACTATCATTCAGGATTCCATGATAGCAGCTACTTTGTACAACCACCTCAAGCATACCCGAACATGTCATTCCATGATAGCAGCTACTTTCCATTGCACCATAATTTGGGTCATATACGAACATGCTGAATTCTCCAACTTTGCCTCCATAATTTCACAGTCCTAATCTTAGTGGGGTGCAGCTTTCGCGCACTAGTGGTAATGGATCAACTCCCGAATCAGGTTCCAAACGGGACCTCATAGAAGAAGGGGTAGAAACATCGCCAAATCCAAAAAAAGAAGAGGAAAAACACCACATCCAAAAAAATAAATGCTGAAACTGGTGGTTCTCAAGGGACCAAACATTTATTCTAGGTCTCCCGTTATAATGATGAGCTCATTCCATTTCTTGCCGACTTGGTAAGAAAGAGTTACAAACCTGACAAAAGCTTTAAGAGAACCGCTTTTCATATGACTTCTCAACACATTAATGAGAAGTTTAACACAATTTTTAAGTGGGATAATGTCATGTATCGCATCAAAACTCTACGAACAAGATTTTGTGATATGGAAACTTGTCATAGTCTTAATGATGCCGGATGGGATGATAGTATGAAGACTGTCATCATGAATCCTGAATGTTTGGATAAGCGGATTGAGGTAAATAAACCCTGGTTAAAGAATAGATTTATTTTTCATTTCTTTTGCTTATTTTCATTGAATTAATTAAAATATACTTTTTCAGGACAAGAGCTTTAAGAATGCTAAGATTAGACAATATATTAATAAACCCCTTAGGCATTATGATAATCTCGCCCTTATCATCGGTGATGATCAAGCTACATGATAATTTGCTAGTGATGCTTAGAAAATATTTAGCCATAGTGAGACCATAAATCTTGGAGATGAGGCGAACTCACCAATGCATTCTCCCCAATCTACTCAAGTACATATTTTAGATGATGATGACACTCCTCCGCCTAAGAAAGCACCCCACACATTAAGTTCTAAGGCTAAGTCATCCTCCGCCAAAGTAAAGGCTCGTAAGACCAACCTAGATAGTGAGATCATGCTAAAAATGGTGGATAGGATAGATGTATTTAGCATAAATATGAAATGTGTAAATATGCATTGGACCGAGAAGTTATCTACGGTCCTATATGCTCATTCACATGACTTTAGTATTGTCAAGTTAGATCCATACTACCGTCACATATTTATGAATGGGCATGAATTTAGACTATTTATGGGCATATCTTCAGATGGTCAGAAGGAGATGATTGAGTCATTTCTCAACAAAGAGGATTGAAGACATATAGATTATGGATATGCATGGTAGTTTATGATTCTCACTTAAGCACATTTATGTTTGAATTTTTTTTTAATTATTTTGAAGACTAATATTGTTTGGCTTAGAGACACTACTCATTTTGAGATGATGTTTATCTTTTGTGGTTGTCGAACAGTATGACAATGGCTAATATTATATTTATATTGTAGTAAGTAGTTATTTCCTTCCATTTTATAATATTACCTTTCATAGTGTGAATATTATGGTGTACTAACCTTTAAATTAAACTTATGACTATAGGATATTTGTAAGTCACCATACAATTTCCTAAGATGAAAGCAACCTACAATGTGCACACATTGTCTTGGATGACTATTACTCTGCGTATTTTGTGTAGTAAGTTTTCATGAAACGAGTTTATATTGATGACTTTTTCACTTTTAGGCTATGATGATTGTCATAATATCTGAGATTAGTAACCTGCAATATCTACTGATATTGTACTGGATGGCTAACAATAATGATATTGACCAAATTCTGAGCCCTCAGCCATAATCAGTAGACAGCTCCTGATTACTTGATGTTGTTGGTTGGTTCTTGATGTTGTTGTTGTGCATATGCTTTGTGACCATTACTATCTATTTGCGTCCAGTTTGGTGTGCATATGCTGTTTTTTTGGATTTTTTTCTGCTCGGTTTTTTGTGGGCACATGTTGTCTCTATATGTTGGTTGGCTGGTGGTGTTGTTGGCTGGTTGGTTGGTTGGTTGGTTGATGTTGTTGGTTGATGTTGTTGGTTGGCTTGTTGTGAGCCTGAACAGGCACATGTTATTTTACTTGCTTGTTGGTTGGCTGGTTGTGTTGTTTGCTGGTTGGTTGTGAGCCTGGTTGTGAGCCTGGTTGTGGGCACATGTTGCCTTTATATGTTGGTTGGCTGGTGGTGTTGTTGGCTGGTTAGATGGTTGGCTGGTTGATGTTGTTGGTTGGCCTAGTTGTGAGCCTGGTTGTGAACCTGGTTTTGTTTTGTGTAGTCTCCTTTGTGTTTAGGTTTTCTAAGATGTTTGTGCTCAGTTTTGTGTTCGTGAGATTTGTGTTCAGGCACTGTTTTTCTGGGTTGTAAGCTTTCATGAAATGAGTCTACATTGGTGACTATTTAATTTTAGGTTATGATGATTGTCAAAATTTTTAAGATTAGCCACCTGCAATATCATTTGATATTTGCACTAGAGGCTAACAATGATGATATTGACCTAGTTCTGAGCCCTCATCCATAATTAGTAACCATCTGCTGATTACTTGATGTTGTTGGTTGGTACTTAATATTGTTGGTGTGCACATGTTAGTTATATATGTTGGTTGGCTGGTATTGTGTGCTCGACTTCTTGTGTGCACATATTGGTTCTATATGCTGTTTTTTAGGTATTTTGTGCTTGGATATTATATGCATATGTTGGTTCTATATGTTGGTTGGCAAGCTCTCTATGGCTATGATGCCTGCTGTTAAGACGAAAAAGTCCCCTACAAGGACTTGCAATTGTTGGCCAAAGTGGTGTTGTTGCTGTTGATATTCTAAAAGCAAGAAAGAGAAGTCTACAAAGAATAAGCAAGGAAAGAAAAAGAAGTTCCTTAGTAAGATAGGAGATGACACACCACCTGTTTTTCCTTTAGAGGGCATTGAAGAGGGTTTTGAAGGTATGCCTACTTCCAAGTGTTAAGTAATAAGCGCATGGTCCATTTCATGCCATTTAACTTGATTTGAATATTTATTAGGCATTGAGAGACAGAAGGCCTTTATGCCTAAGCAAAAATTGGAAAAGAAATGTTCTAGCAGGTTGGATCTATGGTTCAGTTACAGAAGATATTTTGATAGGTTTTAAAATGCACTGCCATGGATGGCGATTAATCTATTGTATTCCTCCAATGTCGGCTTTCAAAGTTTCTGCTCCCCTTAATCTTTCGGATTGTATCCATCAAGTTCTTCGATGGGCTCTGGGTTCAGTTGAAATTTTATTGTCTTGCCATTGTTCACTATGGTATGGTTATGGTGGTGGCTTGAAATGGCTAGAAAGTTTTTTAGGTAAAAATTCCGATCTTTATCCTCTGACATCTATTCCTCTTCTGGCATACTGTACGTCGCCTGCTGTTTGCTTGCTTACCGAAAAAATCTTAACTCCAGAGGTATCTATTTATTCATTGCTAACCCATTATAGTGAATGGCTCACATTCTTTAGATGTTCTGCTAATTTTGATCTTTCTATGCTCAATGCAGCTTACCAATGTATTCCTTATAAGGCACCCTTCTCTTCATTAGCATATAGCGACGACATCAACATACTAGCCGCTGGAACAAACAATGGACGTGTAGTATTTTATGATGTTCGGGGAAAACCTCAACCTTTTACTATTATTCGTGCATATGTTAGTTCTGATGTATAGTATCTGTTGAAAATACTTCAGTATGAAGATTATTTTATCACTAAAATTATATGTATCGTCCTATACTTCTGCCTATGTCCTTTATACACTTGACCTGGTGATATAAATTCTTTCTTATATTGTATGTCATTTTAATACTATCATATTATTTTATGCTTTTTGTCAATTGACACTAATTTATCTGCATTTTATCAGGCTATTACAAGTTTGTGTTGGCAGAGGTCAACGCCATAAATTTGTATATAGTGGTGACTATAAACACTTTTCTCTACTAACTTCAAAACCAACCAAACACAAGAAAAGTGAGAAATGTTAAATAATACAAAAGTTTTCTTTTTTTTTCATGCGAACCAAACACAAGAAAAGTAAATACATTGGTTTCCCACCATTTTTTGTATACGAACCAAACCAAAACAATCTATTTCTTGAAAAAGTTTGGAAAACTCAAAACTTGAGTTTTTTTTTACATAGAATTGTATTTCCCTATATATAGGAAACGAACCAAACAGCCCCTTAGGTTAAAAATCATTTTTCCTTATTAGAATATAAAACTAATTGCCATTTACATGACAAATTAACTATAACAACATATGATTGTGTTGTTAATTCAGTTTAAGCGTGTAAGATGCAAAGTTAATATTAAAAATTAAAAGGAGCTACTTCATTTCTAGCGTGGATGGTAAAGTAAATGTGTCGCAGATTTGCTACATCACTTATGCATTCGAAGCTTGAGTTACTCACTGTTGGATATAAATGACATAAAATTAAGTTATAGCATGCAAAAATCTGAAAATAAAAGAATCAAAAATTCTGGCCTGATCGGGAACAGTCGTGTAAACACTGCCCTAGAAGATAAATGATCTGCTTATCACCCTAGCACAAATGATCCCCTCTCCTCTAGCAGTAAAACCTAAAGAATCGGCCGACCTCTGTACTCGGGCGAGAGAACAGAGCTTCAGCTCAGATGAAGAAGGTTGCCCAAAAAATAATACCAAAATATGAACGAAAATCACTTTTGAAAATAGAGGACAGATGAGAAAGAAGTGTAACTTGTTGTGTGATTTTTCGAGAATGAGATGGGCTGCTTATATAGGATTTTAGGGAGCCGTTATAAAATCCAGCAATCAATTCGTTAACGTTCACCATAATGTCGATCGTTACGCAATAAACCCGCAGCCGTTACACATGTGAAAAACATGCAAAATAAAGCCAGAGAAAACAAAAACGTACATGGCGTGGCGAGCGCGCGACGTGGCGAGGCTTGGCGTGCGTGTGCGCGTGTGTGATATGCAAAGCCCAAACAATACAAAACCCAAAACATTATTCAAAGCCCAATATAAGGAGAACCATTATAAACCACCAACTATTCATTTTATTTTCTAATATGGAAATATTCACAAAGGCAAAATTGCATTTTTCTCAACAACATAGCCAATAGTCCCCCCAAAAGGTAATATTTGACTGAAAACACAAAAATTAATAAATAAATTAATAAATCACAAAATAAATATAGGTTGGGCAACCTTTCGTATCGGGAATTTGGGAGAGGTAACTTTTGGTTTTGAACATTTTTTTAGTAAGTTTATCGCCACCTGAGGGACATAATGGACTAGGCCTTGCATTAGTCCCCTTTAACCAGGTATTGACGAAAACATATATAATACGTAGGTAAGTCCTCCAATGGTACTACAGCTGGACATCATACCCTCCGTCATACACGTGTTGGACTTATTAAGAGTAAAGCTCAGCCTAACCAGCTGTATCATAAGAGCATCGTCACCATAGAGAAGAGATAGTAGAAGATGCTACATAATAATATATGAATATATCTAAGTCGATGCTCCATACGAGTGTCACTAGTCCAGCTTGTTTCTACCACATTGAACCTATATTGGGACTAAGTCTCCAAATAAAGGTTGGGTTATGACTACCAGTGACCTCACTTATGAGCTTAACCTCATCTCCCTTGATGAATCTAAAACCACACTCCTGAATAAACCCTTAGTCAAAGGGTCAGCAAGATTCTTCTCAGACTTTACAAAGAGATCATAACTTTACCTAGCAGGCGTTGTACAGATTTATATCTTATTTGAATATGTCTGTTAAGTTTTTTATTAACATGCACTTGCTTTAGAAGCTCTATGGTAGATCTAGAATCAGAGTGAATGGAAATTAGAGGATAGGGTTTAGGGACCAAAGAAAGTTTAGATAGTAGATCTTTTAACCATTCTGCTTCTGTGCAAGTGGTATCAAGAGTAATTAATTTAGATTCCATGGTGTTCCTGACAATTACTGTTTGCTTACAAGATTTCCAGGATACAGTAGCACCATAAAAAAAGAATACATATCCAGATGTGAACTTTACACTGTTAGAATCCGTGACCCAGTTAGCATCACTATATCCTTTTATAGCATCAGGGTACCCAGTATAAGTCAAGCAATAATTAACTGTATCTTTCAAGTATTTGAATACTCTTTTTAAGGCAATCCAGTGATTTTTGCTAGGGTTACTGGTATACCGGCTCAGTATCCTTACAACATAAGCTATATCGGGTCTGGTCCGGTTGGATATGTATATGAGAGATCCAATCAGGTGAGAATACTTCAGCTGGGAGACAGATTCACCTTCATTCTTCTTCAAAGATAAAGAAGAATCATAAGGTGTGGAGACAAGTTTAGAGTCATGAAAATTGAATTTTATTAGCATTTTCTCAATACTATGAGAAAGACTCAAGGATATTCCTCTAGTGTCTCTAGTGATTTTTATTCCAAGTATCATGTTGGCAAGACCTAAGTCTTTCATGTCAAAGTTCTTAAAGAGATAATCCTTAACCTTTGAAATTAATTCAAGAGTTGTTCCAAAGAGAAGGATATCATCAACATAGAGACAAAGGATGACATAGTCATTGTTTATCACTTTTGAATAAACTCACTTACCATGTTCATTCACAGTGAAGCCATATTGTGCAATGACTCTGTCAAATTTCTAGTGTCATTATTTAAGAGATTGTTTAAGACCATACAAAGATTTAACAAGTTTGCAGACTTTGTTTTCCTAACCCTTGGTAGTGAAGCCTTTAGGTTGGTGCATATAGATTTCTTCATCTAAATCACCATTCAAGAAAGCAGTCTTGACATCTGTATGATGTATGATCAGTTTATGAATAGCAGCAAAGGCTAATAATACTCAGATAATTATGATTCGGGCTACAGGAAAATATGTATCGAAGTAATCAATGCCCTTTTGCTGAGTATAGCCTTTAGCTACTAATCTACCTTTACATTTATCAATGGAACCATCAGATCTAAGTTTCTTCTTGAATATCTACTTACAACCAATAAGTTTACAACCTGGAGGTAAGGTGATGAGTATCCAAGTATGATTTTCCATGATAGATTTAATCTTATTATCAATGACTTCTTTTCAGAAAGGAGATTCAGGTGAATCCATTGCTTCTTTGAATGAGCTTGGATCACCTTCAATAAGAAAGGTAAAGAAGTCTTCTCTAAAGTCCTTTTGAATTCTACCTCTTTTACTTATTCGAGGTTATATATCAAGAGTCTGAGAAGAACTAGAAGATGGTAGATTAGAAGAAAGAGATGAACTAGGATTTTTTGAGATTTTGGACTTGAAAGGAAAGATGTTTTCAAAATAAACTTCATATCTTACTTCAATGATAGTATTGTTGGATACGTCACTGATTTTAGAGTTAATGACTAGAAATTTGTTAACATTGTTATATAGTGCATATCTAATAAAAGCAACATCTACAGTCTTAGAACCAATTTTTCGCTTCTTAGTTTCGGGAATAGCTACCTTAGCCAAACAACCCCAAACCCGGAAGAAGTTCAGACAAGGATTTCTCCCCTTTTAATATTCATAAGGAGTTATATCAGAATATTTGTGGGGAATCCTATTGAGAATGAAGCATGCAGAAAGAAGAGCTTCACCCTAGAGATTTTCAGGTGCTCCTGAACTGAGTAATATATAGTTCACCATGTCCATTAGGGTTCTGTTCTTTTGTTCAGCTACCCCGTTAGACTATGGTGTATAGGAAGTAGTTACCTCATGAATAATACCGTGTTCTTAGCAATATTCAGTCATATCATTTGAGGTATACTCCCCCACGATCAGATCTTAGAATCTTGATCTTTCTGTCAAGTTGGTTCTCAGATTCAGCTTTATACACCTTAATGTTGAGTCCTTTTGTTTTGATGATGGTTAACAAATAAGTTACAACTAATGTTGTTTGTCTAGTATTTGTGTTTTGTATTTATTCTAGGCAAACAATATATTGGAGGATGGATAGAACTGAGCTTCAATGATCATATCCAATGGAGGTTGGCAGAATTGTGGTATGAAGCCTTACAATTCAAGTTAAAGATCCAAGTTTAAGCTTCATCCGTAAAGTATACCAAGTTGAGATACATCAAAGATCAAGATAGCTTGGGTTATTTAGTTTAGGTTTATACTTGTGTGTAGATACTTTAAGCTCATATATTCACACACACGTATTTGGTTTTTATATATATAGTCATATATATATACACAAGTTTTGGTTTTTTGATTTTTAAGTTTAAATATGAAACAAATACATATTTATATATATACATGTTTATTTTCATATGGTTAAGTTGTTTTGGTGTAGTTATGTAGATATGAAACAAATATATATTCATATACACAATCATATGTTTCATATTCTATTATATTTGGAAAAATATTATGTTTTTGGTTTTTAGACTTAACAACTATATTTTATACTTTTTACCATGTCTATAAAGCCATACCAGAAGTTTCAAAACATGGTTTAGCTAAAATATCAAAAATATGTGTTTTGTATTTTCATGTTTGGACTATTTTGAAAAATGATGAGTTTTCACAAATGGGGAGTGCTTTTTAAAAACCAGTTTTGTAACATGTTCATTTTCATGTTTACAATTATTTTCCAAAGTTTTATATTTTTTTAATTTTATTTGTTATTTTTAAAAGAGGTTTAAAAACCAAATTTACTGTTTCAAACAGGCTGATAACCTGTTATTAGTCGACTGATGTATCGACTGACGAAATCGCTTGGAATAACAAAAAAATTTTGTTTTATTTTGGTCGACTGACCAGTCGACTGATGAGGTCATCAGTCGACTGACGAGCTGGATGCTGACTCTAACAGTCCGCTCATCAGTCGACTGATCAGTCGACCGATGGCCCAACGGCTAGTTTTTTTCCAACTTTTCTATTTTTACTGGGTTTTGTTGGTTTCTTCTTGGCTTTGGGATTTCCTATAAATACCCCCACATCCTGTTATGGAAACTTTGACAAGCAGTCTACGGCACCTAAACATTCCTTAGTTCATTGAACAAGAAGAAAAAAGTTTTAAAAGTGTTTTACAAGTTTGTTTAAGGGTTTAAGTTTTTGTTTGAGTGTGTTTAAAAGTTTGGTTTGTGAAGAAATTTTCACAAGAGCTTGAGGAGATCATCCATTGGTATTTGAGCATTCAACTCTTCTCCCTCTCTCTTGTTATCATAGAGAAGTGTTATGGTAATTTACCATCCAAAGATAGAGATGTCGGAAGAATGTCTGCATAAGCCCAAGAGAGCTATGGTCCAAACAACTTAGAGGCTCAAAAGCCCAGCCAACGTCAAGTCTCTCGACCAGATGAGCAGACAAGCCATATTTTGATCAAGGGTCATCATGACCGACTCGAAGTGTGGGATCAGTCGCCCCCTCGCAATTAAGATGACTCCTCGATAGACGACTCAATCATACACCCAACTCAAAGCTCACTCGACTACGGGTCGCCAAATCATAATGATGGCTCGCAGATCAACCCGCCTCGACTAAAGGGATAAGAGCCGACCAAGTTCACTTCAGATGTCAATCGACACAACAGTATTGATTAGTCCCATCAAGATTTCCATTCTGACATACCTCGTGCCAAAGCCACTTATTCTGCTTACAAGTCATTTCCTAGAAGATTGCCATGATGCTTTCCTGTGCACAAATGGCTTCTCCAATCGCCAGCCGCCACCTGGAGAGAGAATGATGGCCAAGCAGCTGACCTATCTTACGCCTTATCTATTCTATCAAATCCAGGATACTAAGAAACCATTTCACTCTTGTACTTGAGTGACGTCCCTTCCAATCACCAGCCGACATGTGGAAGGAGAAGGATGACTAAACAGCTTGACTGCTCACCCCTCAGCCACCTCCTATGCATAGTCAAAGCCAAGAGTCAACCTCTCAGAGGCAAGGGACTATAAAAGGAGGGATAAAAGGTAAAGAGAGGGGTAAGTGATAAGGGCTTGGCTACTTCTTCTTCATAAAAACAAGGAACCTACCTTAGTTAAAAAAACTAGAAAATTCTCAAAAGAGTATGCTCCAAGGACCTCAATGGCCTAAGGACCTTCCCATAAACCCCACTCAAGCTTCACAACTGACTTGACCATCGGAGGTACCACAGGGAAACTAGCCCCGTACCCCTACGATTCTTGCATGTGCAGGTTATCAGCCCACTCCGCGTGCTCAGAATCAGGCGTAAAGTCGGAGGAGGAGTTGGCCCCAACATTCATCCTCTCCCTTCTCCTCAGTGTCATCAGGATCGAAACAGCATCCTACGGTGGACAACCCTCATCGACTGTTTGTTCACGAACATCAATAAGAAGTTTTTCTAAACTCTATTTCTAGCTATTTATTGTTTTGTTCATAATTTCCATAAGCTAGATTTAAATTGAGTTTAGTTTTATTTTGTTTTATCAAATCTCATTGTTACACACACCCACTTGAGCTTTTAGTATTTTCATACATAGTATAATTTGGGGTGTGAGAGATTGTAACCTTGAGTTGTGCTTAATTGAGTTCTCTCATTGTTTACAGAACAATCATTTGTTGTGAGCTATTATTGTGAGGTTTACTTTGTAATACACTTGTACACTAAGAGGAGTGTGTGGTGAGAGACGGGGTCATTCCAAGAGGAGTGGGGTAGGTGGTAATGCCTAGAGAGAGGTTGAAATTCCTAACACTTGAGAGAGACACGGGCTAGAGACCAACACTTGAGGTGGTAGTTAGTGTGTTTATATTGTGAGTGATTATAAAGTTTTCGGTGAACTAGAAAACCGAGTGTGAGGTGTAAACATTATTCAGGTGAGCGTAGGAAACCCGGATGTGATAGTGGAGATCTCCTCGAGGTGAGGAGCGGAGACGTAGGTCGTGGGGACCTAACTCCGTAAACATATCGTTTGTTTGTGATTACATTGGCGCACTTTTACATTCGTGTTTATTATTCATATTACCTTTGTCAATTGCTCATTGTTTATTTTGCCCACTATCTAGTTTAGTTTGTTCACCATTGTGTTAACTTGTATATCCTTGCACATATATTATTCATATCTTATTTTCTAGGATATATTTGTTAATTAGTTTTTAATTTAGCATAAATTAGATTAGATTAGAATAAACCCTATTCGCCCCCCTCTAGAGTTCTTTCTTAGTGGCATTAGGATGCTTTCAACTAGTATCAGAGCTTAGTGCTTTTTGATTTAAGGTTTAATCACCTTGAGTTAAAGATCCAAGTTATCTTTTTGTGCTAATCTAGTTTTGAGATTTATTGTTATCTTGCTTGTATACATATAGATATTATGGACATACATTGTACATCTTGTTTAGGCTATGATCCTAATGTTGCTCCTAGAATAGATAATTTTCCCTATGACTAATGGTGTTCGATCTAGATTTAATATATTTGTTTGATCAAGACATTTTGATTTGTGGGATATTATAGATGAAGCTTATATTGTACCAACTACGGAGAAATCTAAGTGGAATAAAAATAATCATAAGATGTTTACAATGAATAAGCTATTGTTAGAATTTTTACGTTACGCTTTTGATTCATCTTTTTCTAACAAGCTTGATTCATTTGATAATGCTTACAAATTGTGGAAATTCATAGAAGCAAATCAAGGGAACTTGGAGGCAATCCGACAAGCTTTGGAGGCTTCCTCTTCAAGTTCATGTGGAGCCTCATCGTGCACATGACCACTAGGCGATAGCCCTAGTGTGATAAGAGAGTTTGAATCTAATAATGATTTATCTAGTGATAAACTTACTTGTGCATCAGAAAAACTATTGCATGCCTACAACAAATTGCATCATACCTTTTTAGAGTTAAAAAGCAAGAATGAAGGTTTAAAATGATCATGAGAAGTTAGCTTCCAAATTTGATATCATTACTCAAGAAAATGATGCTCTTAAAGAAAACAATGATATACTAAATTTGGAAAATAATAATTTGAAATTGGATATTGCTAACTTGACTCATGACAAAAATAATGCCATGTTAGAAGTAGAGAACATAAAAAATAATACTGCTTCTTTTATAAATGACTATATATGTTCTACTTCTAATAAAAATGCATATGTGCCTAATAATGAAGATTTGCATCTTGTGAATAAACGCATTTCATCTTTAGATTCAACTTTAAAAACATGCATTGTTAATAACAAGAAACTTATGGACTTATGTGCAAAGTCTTATGCTAACTCTTCAAAACCAAGCACTCACTATGCACATATGTATAGCAAAATTTATAAGTATTCAATTTGTGATCGTAAAGGACATTTAGCTAAATTTTACTATGATGCACTAAATCCCAAAAATGCTAATATTAGTGCCCCTTGTGCATCCCACCAAGTTTCTTCATCATCACATTTTGCACATACACATGCACATATTCATCATGTTCATCATAAGCATGCTCATGTGTTTAAATGTGATTATTGTGATTGTTTTGGCTATTTGGCAAAGTTTTGCTTTGATTTGAAAAGAAAATCTAGTTTGTCAAATGTTTCTAGTAGACCACATGTTTTTAAGTATGATGTTTGTGGTATGTTTGGACATCTTGCTAAATTTTGTTTTGATTTACAAAAAGCTCCAAATTTATAATTTGCTCCAAAAAGACCACATTTGTTTAATAATGTTTCACATTTACAAAATAATTTTAAAAGACCATCCATATTTGCAAATGTTTCCCGTGCACGAGTTAATGGTCCACAAAAATAAATGGATCTCTTTCATTGCACATATTGCAATCGAAAGGGTCATTTTGTAAGGTTATTGTTATGACCGTATTAGTACACCACATGCGCACAAGAGGGTTCATAACCTAGGGATTTGAGCTTTCATGTTAGGGGTCATGTCCCTAGACTCTTAGGTACCAAGAGTAATTGGGTACCATAATTTGTTTGATCTTTAAGAATAAATTTTTTGTTTTTTTTGGTTTCATGTTCTTAAAGATGATTTTTTAGTTTTTCAAATCCATAGTTCATGATTCTTGTATGTTTTGAAATCTTAATTTGAACTATGAAGAGTTTGTTTTGGTATGCACTTTTGGATTCATTGTAAATCACTTATATGATGACATTTATGTGTTTGTACTTATAGATCATCTATTTGTGCTTTATAATGTATTCCTTATATGGTTTGATCAAAATTTTCAAAGAAAATTTGCTTTCTTGATCAAACATTTTTTTGTATATACTTTGTTTTAATGAGAGGTTTGTATTTATATAACCCACCGGATTTATTGGGTGTTTATTTCCCAAATCATATTTACCGGGTATTAAAATGTTTATATGGGTTGAAACAAGCTTAAAAACTTAATTTGGTTGCCTCTCTTGCTTTTTGTCGAATATGAAAAAATTTGATATTGGTTTGGTTTCATTTGACTTAAATTTTGATTTATAATTTCATTTGAGTGATTTGTTTTCATTTGAATTTTTTTTTCATGATTCTCATGTTTTCTTTCTTTTGATTTCATAAATCTTTTTATACATGGTTTTTATATTGTATGTGAGTTATGCTTAGCATATTTTACATTTATGCTTGCTCACATGTTTACCATGATCTTTATTGCATATACTCCATATGATATTTTGATAAGGGGAGCAATCTCTATATTTATTTTATACTCACCGTGCTTATTTGTAGGGGGAGCTTTCGCTCTCTTCATTCTTTTGTTTTCCCTTTTTTTTTATGTTATCAAAGGGGGAGAAATATTATAAGTATATCTTCTTTTAGTTATATGCATGATAATTCTAATTTACATATTAATTTTCTTTCATGCATATATCTCTTTTTGTAAATTGTTTGTCATCATCAAAAAGGGGGAGATTGTTGGGTCCTTTTGTTTTGATGATGATTAAATTGTTTGTCATCATCAAAAAGGGGGAGATTGTTGGGTCCTTTTGTTTTGATGATGATTAACAAACACGTTACAACTAATGTTGTTTGTCTAGTATTTGTGTTTTGTATTTATTTTAGGCAAACAATATGTTGGAGGATGGATAGAGCTGAGCTTCAACGATCATATCCAATAGAGGTTGGCGGAATTGTGGTATGAAGCCTTGCAATTCAATTTGAAGATCCAAGTTTAAGCTTCATCCATAAAGTATATCAAGTTGAGCTACATCGAAGATCAAGATAGCTTGGGTAATTTAGTTTAGGTTTATACTTGTGTGTAGATACTTTAAGTTCATATATTCACACACACGTATTTGGTTTTTATATATATAGTCATATATATATACACAAGTTTTGGTTTTTTGATTTTTAAGTTTAAATATGAAACAAATACATATTTATATATATACATGTTTGTTTTCATATGGTTAAGTTGTTTTGGTGTAGTTATGTAGATATGAAACAAATATATATTCATATACACATTCATATGTTTCATATTCTATTGTATTTGGAAAATATTATGTTTTTGGTTTATAGACTTAACAACTATAGTTTATACTTTTTACCAAGTCTATAAAGCCATACAAGAAGTTTCAAAACATGGTTTAGCTAAAATATCAAAAACATGTATTTTGTATTTTTCATATTTTGGACTATTTTGAAAAACGATGAGCTTTCACAAATAGGAAATGATTTTTAAAAACTAGTATTTGTAACATGTTCATTTTTATGTTTACAATCATTTCCTAAAGTTTTACATTTTTCTAATTTTATTTGCTATTTTAAAAAGAGGTTTAAAAATTAAATTCACTGTTTCAAACAGGCTGATAACCTGTTACAAGTCGACTGGTCAGTCGACTGATGACATCAGTTGACTGACGTGTCGACTGAAGAAATCACCTAGAATAACAAAAAGTTTCTGTTTTGCTTTGGTCGACTGAACAGTCGACTGATGAGGTCATCAGTCGACCGATCAAGTCATCAGTTGGCCAATGAGCTGGATGTTGACTCTAACACCAACCTCATCAGTCGACTGATCAGTTGACCGATGGCCCAAAGGCTAGTTTTTTCTAGCTTTTCTGTTTTTTTTTCTTTTTGCTGGGTTTGTTGGTTTCTTCTTGGTTTTGGGGTTTCCTATAAATACCCCTACATTCCTCAGTTCATTGAACAAGAAGAAAAAAGTTTTAAAAGAGTTTTACAAGTTTGTTTAGGGTTTAAGTTTTTGTTTAAGTATGTTTAAAAGTTTGGTTTGTGAAGAAACTTTCACAAGAGCTTGAGGAGATCATTCATTGCTGTTTGAGCATTCAACTTCTCCCTCTCTCTTGTTATCATAGAGAAGTTTTCCTAAACTCTATTTCTAGCTATTTATTGTTTTGTCTCTCTTGTTATCATAGAGAAGTTTTCCTAAACTCTATTTCTAGCTATTTATTGTTTTGTTCATAATTTCCATAAGCTAGAATTTCTAGCTATTTATTGTTTTGTTCATAATTTCCATAAGCTAGATTTAAATTGAGTTTAGTTTGATTTTATTTTATCAAATCTCATTGTTACACACACCCACTTGAGCTTTTAATATTTTCATACATAGTTTAATTTGGGGTGTGAGAGGTTATAACCTTGAGTTGTGCTTAATTGAGTTCTCCCTTTGTTTAGAGAACAACCATTTGTTGTGAGCTATTTATGAGGTTCACTTTGTAATATACTAGTACACCAAGAGGAGTATGTGGTGAGAGACGGGGTCATCCCAAGAGGAGTGGGGTAGATGGTAATGCTTAGAGAGAGGTTGTAATTTCTAACACTTGAGGAAGACACGGGCTAGAGACCAACACTTGAGGTGGTAGTTAGTGTGTTTACATTTTGAGTGATTGTAAAGTTTTCGGTGAACTAGAAAACTGAGTGTGAGGTGTAAACGTTATTCGGGTGAGCGTAGAAAACATGGTTGTGATAGTGGAGATCTCCTCGAGGTGAGGAGCGGAGACGTAAGTTGTAGGGACCGAACTCCGTGAACATATTGTTTGTTTATGATTGCATTGGCGCACTTTTACATTTGTGCTTATTATTCATATTGTCTTTGTCAATTACTCATTGTTTATTTTGCCCACTATCTAGTTTAGTTTGTTCACCCTTGTGTTAACTTGTATATCCTTGCACGTATATTGTTCATATCTTATTTTCTAGGATATATTTGTTAATTAGTTTTTAATTTGATATAAATCAGATTAAATTAGCATAAACCCTATTCACCCCCTTCTAGGGTTCTTTCCTAGTGGCATTAGGGTGCTTTCAACACTTAAACCTATCTAACACTTCATCTTTAGTTTTGATAAGATAGGTATAACAATATATGGAGTGATCATCTATAAATATAACAAAATATATCATACCCTCTCGGGGGAGAACTCGGTTCGAGTCACACACATCACTATGAATTAATTCGAGGGGTTCGGAGTTTCTAGTTATAGACTTGAAGGGTTTTCTAGTGTGTTTTCCTTGAACACAAATCTCATACTTAGATGAGGAATCATGGGAAGATTTAGGAATAAGATTCAATTTAATCATTCTTTGAAAGGTTTGAAAATTGACATGTACAAGTCGTCCATGCCAAACATCACAAGACTCAACAATTTGTGCAACAGACGAGGCGTTGTGTGCGCGTGCATGTGTGATATGCAAATCCCAAACAATAAAAAAACCTAAACCACTATTCAAAGCCCAATAAGAGGAGAACCATTATAAACCACTAACTATTCATTTTATTTTCCAATGTGGGACTATTCACAAAGGAAAAATTGCCTTTTTCTCAACAACATAGCCAACACTCACAACATAGCAGGAACGGTTCTTTAATTGAGCATAACAGTTGTAATTTACAGTTGATGCTGGAATAGGTGTATGCTATTTGTAACTCTTTATAATTTTGTATATATAGAGGGAGCTTCAAATGATTTTTGAGGGTTAATGTCACAAAACACCAAATTTGGTTTTCTACAGGCAACATACCCGCCCACCTAATCTTCGGGATTTTTTTCTCTCAAGAATATTTTAGTTATTTAAAAGTTAAATGAAAAGAGTAGAGTAAAAAAAAGTTTAATTTAAGGAGAATTTTGTGAGACTCTCAAAAATTTACGAGGATTATGTGAAAATATCTTTTTTATTTTTATTTTTATTTTTGTTATTTGTTTTTTTTTTGTTTGGTTTTTTTAGAGGAGAGGGACCCTGTAAATGATACTTATTCATTAATATAAATTGGTCCATCTATCTCTCGAACCATTTTTTAGCCTTCATATGTCCCTGTAAACTATTGAGTTTATTTTTTGCTTATCCCATGAATTATTCTGAGACTCATCTTACAGATTGAGTTACCACTTTTCATCATAAACCCTTCTAAAACACCGAAAAGTAATAAACATAAAATGGTAACTAGTGCTGAATTTGATAATTCAAGGGTTGAGCAGGGACAAATTAAATAGTTTAGAGGACAATGCGAGACCAAAAATAGTTCAAGGAATGGACTGCAAATAATTCAGAAGATAAAATTGGAGAAATGTATAGTCTAGGGATAAATAGGGTTAGAATGGAAAAAAAAATTATGTATACAAGAAAATATGAGTACTGTATCCATATCTGTTTGGATGTAAATATGGTTACAAAAATTTATATTCGATAAGATATGGTAATGAATATGGTTATGTAGTAAAATATATGAATATATGTTGGTCATATAGTTACAACATTTTTAATCCTTAGATTAATGGATTTGAGTCTAATTTTGATGATCAAGAGATCCAAATTCATATATAGGTATATAGATGGGTGGCATATTCCCCTCCATTCATTAAAATCAGGGCTCACATTCACATAGGTTAGGGAGTGGTTGGGAATTGGAATGAGTGGATGAGAATATGATACCTCACTACCAAGCACAAAATTTGTGTTTATCAAGGCATACCCATTTTTCTAATATATATATATATATATATATATATATATATATTATATATAATATATTATATATATATATAATATAATATATATTATATATATTATATATATATATATATATATGATATATATATATATCATATTATATGATATATGATTTAATTGGGAGGTTCATTTTGATATAGCAGGAGTTTCCTCCTATGGACCTAATGTGGCTTAATCTCAGCCATAGATCTAATTTGAATGGGTGTAATGGGTCTGAGGAAATTTTGCACAAACACCTTCGTGTTGAAAAGAGTGTAGACATCTCATCACTCTCTTCTCTCTCTTAAACGTCCCCAAACCCTCCCCCCAGATCCCCAAATTCTCATTCTCCCTCTCCCCCCATCGAAGACCCTCCCTCCTCCCTCTCTGGACACCAATGCCGACGCCGAGCTCCCTCGTCGAAGACCCTCCTTCCTCTCTCCACACCGACGCTGAGATCCCCCATCGAAGACCCTCCCTCCTCCCTCTCTCGACAACGATGTCGACACAGAGCTCCCCCATCAAAGACCCTCCCTCACTTTCAGGTTATCCATGGCAAGAAAGGGTTTCTTTATTGTGAAGAAAGGTCGACGGTGTGGCATTTTTTTATAATTAGGAGGAATGCAAATCTCAAGTTGATAAATTCCTAAATACCTCCTACAAAGGGTATGCAACGTACGAAGAGGCTTTGCTTGAATAGGAGAAGCACACTATAGCTCGTGATTCAGCATCCAGCTCATGGCATGTCCAGACACCAGTTCAATTTCAATAACAAATACTTTCATCGAGGCATAATCTTGATGAGGACAAGGAAAACTTAGGGAAATTGCTATTTCCTCCATTTATGCTTTTGTATTAGGTTCAGTGTTTACAATATTAGTGTTTCTAGTATGTATCGTTGCAGTATTTGTTGGTTTCTCCATTGCAAAGAGCTTGTGATGTGATTTGTGGATTAGCTTGCAATGTGAGGAAGAGCTTGCATAATTTGGGTCATTGAGCTTATTGGTGGACTGTTTGTATTATGATTTGTGCTTAGTTTGAGCTTATTTTCGTTCTTTGAAAAATGTATGCCTAGTTAATTTGTTGGTTCTCTCTGCTTGTTCGTTGTTGATTTTGTTGTTGATGTTATTATTAGTATGTTTTGACATGATTAGAAGCTAGAAGGTCAATGAACAACAAAGGAGAGGCTATCAAATTAGAGATTAGCCCCTGTAGATGCCTAAGGGATCAGCATTTTGAACGATCCATGGATGCTCGAGTAGCTTGTGGAGTGAGAGGCGCTGTGAGGCTTCTTTTATGAGCATCTGCGCAATGATAGGTTTTTGTTTTACAAACGTTGCTATTTTGTATTTGTTTGTGTGACATTAAACACCAAAAAAGCAATAATTTGTATAATGAACCAACATAGGCAAAAGAACCAACATTTGTACTAGAACTTACGTTAGCTGGAGGTAAAACTAACACGAGAACAGCTAAAACTAACACGGGAGCCGCTAGAACTAACAATCACTCAGTTAGAACTAACATAGGCAATATAACCAACACTTATACTAGATCTAATGCTAGCTGGAGGTAGAACTAATATGGGTGCAGCTAGAATTAACATGGTAGCAAGTAGAGTTGACAATAATTATGATAGAAATAACATAGCCACTATAACCAACACTTATACTAGATGCAATGATCCTCACCCTCATAGATGGGACTTTCACCTCCTGTGATGCCCAATTTGTCATTGGAGGTCTAGTGCTGTCGATGTAGGTATATTTCTTTATGCCTGTCATCTCATAGTACCAAAGCTGTAGCAAATACATTAAGCATTAAAATTAGAACTAACAAGACATAAATTAGAACTATACTAGACAAAACTAACATGATATCCAATAGGACTAACATGAGATAGAACTAACCAACCTTTAATAGAACTAACATGACCCAATTCTTAGAACATGACGGCAACTAAGACTAGCATGACCCAAATAATGACTAACATGAATACGACTAGAACTAACATGGTATAAATTAGATCTTTCTTATCTGCAACATCACATGAAGTTAGTTCTATTGTATTTTGCACTATTATGGAAGGAAACAATTTGTTATATATTCTCTTTTGCATATAATGATGTTTTTATACTTATTTTCTAGTTATATTTGGATGTTAGTTCTATTTGATGATATGTTAGTTCTAGTTGCTCTCGTGTCAGTTCTAGCTACACTCGAGTTAGTTCTAGTATAAGTGTTGGATCTAATTGCTATTTATGCTCTACTCGCAGTTGTGTTAGTTCTAGCTGCTCTTATGTCAGTTCTAAATGCACTTGAGTTAGCTCTACATTACAACCCGCATTATTTCTATCACAAGTATTAGTTCTAGATGCTACGTTAGTTCTAATTGATTCAATGTTAGTTCTAGCTTATATACAGCTAGTTCTAGACAATCTCGTATTAGTTCTACATCCAGCCCGTGTTATTTCTATAGCAAGTGTTGGTTCTAGATGCTACATTAGTTCTAATTAATTCAATGTTAGTTTTAGCTTATATACAGCCAGTTCTAGCCAATCTCGTGTTAGTTCTTCTACCTCCAGCCCACGTTATTTCTATGGTAAGTGTTGGTTCTAGATGCTACGCTAGTTCTATATGATTCAATATTAGTTCTAGTTTATATACAGCTAATTCTAGCCAGTCTCGTGTAAGTTCTACCTCCAGCCCACATTATTTCTATCTATGGAAAGTGTTGGTTCTAGATGCTACGTTAGTTCTAATTGATTTAATGTTAGTTCTAGTTTATATACAGCAAGTTCTAGAATATCTTTTGTTAGTTCTACATCTAGCCTGTGTTATTTCTATTGCAAGTGTTGGTTCTAGATTCTACATTAGTTCTAATTGATTCAATATTAGTTCTAGCTTATATACAGCTAGTTCTAGCTAATCTCGTGTTAGTTCTACCTCCAGCCCACGTTATTTCTCTGGTAAGTGTTGGTTCTAGATGCTACGCTAGTTCTAATTGATTCAATGTTAGTTCTAGCTTATATACAGCTAGTTCTAGCCAATCTCGTGTTAGTTCTACATCCAGTCTGCATTATTTTTATGAAAAGTGTTGGTTCTAGATGCTACGTTAGTTCTAATTGATTCAATGTTAGTTCTAGCTTATATACAGCCAGCTCTAGCCAATCTCGTGTTAGTTCTACCTCCAGCCCGCGTTATCTCTATGGTAAGTGTTGGTTCTAGATGCTACGCTAGTTCTAATTGATTCAATGTTAGTTCTAGCTTATATACAGCTAGTTTTAGCCAATCTTGTGTAAGTTCTACCTCCAGCCCGCGTTATTTCTATGGAAAGTGTTGGTTCTAGATGCTATGTTAGTTCTAATTGATTCAATGTTAGTTCTAGCTTATATACAGCTAGATCTAGACAATCTCGTGTTAGTTCTACATCCAACCCTCATTATTTCTATGGCAAGTGTTGGTTCAATGTTATTTCTAATTGATTCAATGTTATTTCTAATGTGTAAGCTTTGTTGGATTAGATGTAAATCCCCAGCCTCTTACCTTTCATGTTTTGTTCTTTTCGGCAACAAAACGAATGAAAGAACAAATCTTTTATGAGCCAGGGCTCGATTTGTTATTAGTGGAAAACTCAAATATTATGAGTAGGTTGTAAAGAATATACATGTGTTGGAGGTAACATAGCCACTAGAACTTACAATAACTAAGTTATAACTAACATGGCCACTAGAACCATAGAATTATACTAGAACTAACGCTAAATGGAGTTAGAACTAACACGTGAATAGCTAGAAATAACAAGGCATCAGCTAGAACTAACAATAACTCAGGTAGAACTAACATAGCCACTAGAACCAACACATACACTGGAACTAACGCTAGATGGAGTCAGAACTAACACGAGTACAACTAGAAATATCACCACAACAACTAGAACTAATAATAACTAAGTTAGAACTAACATGGTCACTAGAACCAACACTTACACTAGAACTAATGCTAGATGGAGTTAGAACTAACATGAGAATAGCTAGAAATAACAAGGCAGCAGCTAGAACTAATAATAACTCAGGTAGAACAAACATAGCCACTAGAACCAACACTTACAGTAGAACTAACGCTAGATAGAGTTAGAACTAATACGAGAATAGTTACAACTAACACCACAACAGCTAGAACTAACAATAACTAAGCTAGTACTAACAATAACTCACTAGAACTAACATAGCCACTAGAACCAACACTTACACTAGAACTTGCGCTAGCTAGAGCTAGAACTAACACAGGAACAGTTAAATAATAAGGAAGCATCTATAACTAACAATAACTCAGCTAGAGCTAACATAGACACATAAGCTTATTTTCATTATGCCAGAAGTATTCTGACATGCTCCAAAATAGATATCATTAAAGGAAAGAAGTTACATGGTTTTGCCTCTCATTGTGAGAGCGATCAGATCTACTGATCTAGAGTGAGGCATGCCTTACTCTTACAAAAGGATCTAAAGTACAAAGTTCTACAACAAAAGACTTGTGAGCTTTAAGACATGTTTTGACATGCTCCAAAATTCAAAAAATGCTCTGACATGCTCCAAAATGCTCCAAAATGCTGAAGACATGCTCCAAAATGCTCTGACATGCTCTAACATTCCTCAAAGTTCTTCGAACATGCTACAAACTGTTACTTTTTCTATTCATTGAAAACATTCATGAGTTGTGCACAAAAAATAATTCAATTGAACGACAAATAAATATTACAAGATAAATTCTCAAGTAACTTACCAACATCGAGCAACCGGTCTTATAGTGACCCAATTGTTGACAATTCCCATATTTTTGATGTTTTATATCCTTTTTCGATTGTGACTCTTCAATTCCTAACTTGTACCTGCTAGGTGTTGACCCTATAGTTTTGATGATGATTTAGCAAACAATTTATTACTAATAAGTTTTCTAGTGTTTTGTGTTTATGTTCTCTTTTCAGGTATTTCAACACACGTCAATCAAGTGTTAAAGATTCAAGTTCATTTGCGTGGATTTACCTAGGTATATGTTTAGTTTACTTACATATATTGTATGATTATATCTAAGCTCAATATATATACACTTAACACGATTTTTGACGTTTTCTATCATATAGATGATTTTTTAATTAAACGTTGTTAAAATATCTTTATCTCATGTTTACAGCTCTTTCCTACTTCATTATATACATATAATACATGCACAACATATATATGCATATTTACAAGTCCTATATCAATTTTCACTTTCATAAAAATACAGGTTTTCTAAGCATTTTTAAAAAACATGTAGTTTTCACAAACGAAAATTGTTTTTCCAAAAATTTCTTTTCAAACATGTTCATTTCATCATTTAGAAACTTTCCCCAAAGTTTCACTATTTTTGGATGTGATTTGATATTTTTAACGAATTTTCAAAACTGCCCAAAACCTGTTAGTATTGCATATATCAGATTTCGGTCGACTGGTACGGTCGACCGACGGTGGCTCTTTTTCAAAGCCATTTTCCAGAAAGCTTTCCGGTCGACCGCACCAGTCGACCGAGAGAATTTCCGGTCGACCGAAAATTCCGTCGGTCGACCGCCAGCTCTAAACCCTGTTTCTTTGATTTTTTGTGCTTCGCGGTCGACCGGACCGGGCGACCGCCGAACGGTCAGAATGTTATAACGGCTAGTTTTTCAAATGGTTTTTTGGTCTTTTTGCCTACATTGGGGTACTATATATATACCCCATTGCTGCTCTTCCTCTTTAGAACTAAGAAATCCAAGTTTGTTGTTTAACAAGATATTAATCGTGTTTAAGAGCTGTTTAAGAGTTGTTTCATTAATCAGTTTTCAAGAGAAGTTTTTCTACAACAAGAAGAGGCTTGCAAATCCTATTGGGATCATTATTTCTTCAGCTCTTCTTGTCCATTGAGAAGTTTTCTAAACTCTTCTTTATATAGCTTATTGTTTCACTTTCATTTGTTTAGCTATATTCATTGAGTTATATTTATTGAGTTTCATTCACTATTATCACACACATATTTGAGCTTAGTATTTTCCTACTATATAGTGTGGGTTGTGGGGTGTGATTTAGTGAGTGTGAGCTTCATTGAGTTCTCACTTGTTATTTGAGAACAAATCATTGTATTTAACTTTTATTTGTGAGCTTAATATTTTCATATTATATATAGTGGGTTGTGGGGTGTGATTTAGTGAGTGTGAGCTTCATTGAGTTCTCACTTGTTATTTGAGAACAAATCATTGTATTTAACTTTTATTTGTGAGAATCACTTGTAATACACTTGTACACCGAGAGAAGTGACCAAGGCTGACCGGGGAAGAAATATTTGAGCTTCTACATCCTCTACCTAAAAAAATATTTGGAAAGAAAAGATTCAACAAAGAAAATCCATTTGGGGTTAGGAGAAAAATATTGAAGCAAAATTGGAAGGGAAGGGGAAAGGGTAAGCAAACAAGGATGGGAAATAAACCTCGCACTGTCCAATCGCATGTGCGTGTCTCTAAGGGTACTGAACTTCCGCATGGATGGTCAAAATTCAGCATATTTTATCAATTGCCATATTGGAGAAGTTTAAAAATACGTCACAACTTGGATGTCATGCACATCGAGAAGAACATATGCGAGAATCTCTTGAACACTTTGTTGCAGGACGGGAAAAAATCAAAAGATGACTTAAGGGCACGTCGAGACCTAGCAGAATTGAACATCCGTCCCGAACTGCAAGCTATAGATAAGGGTGACGGAAAGTTTGTACTCCCAGCCTCCCGTGTCACACTGTCGAAGGATGAGATCCATAATATGTGTTTATTTCTAAAGTCCGTGAAGACACCGGATGGTTATGCTTCAAACATTTCAGCAAATGTGCATATTGAGGACAGGAAAATTTTGGGACTCAAGACACATGACCATCATATTCTATTGCATCAACTTCTCCCGGTTGCGTTGCGACATGCTGAGAAGGAACTCGCGATGGTGGTAATAGAATATTGCGGTTTCTTCAAGCAGTTGTGCTCCAAGGTGATTGATGTCAGGGAGTTTGAAGAATTAGAGGGACGTGTAGCCAATACACTGTGTAAAATGGAAATTCTATTTCCACCCTCGTTCTTTACGGTCATGGTGCATCTCACAATACATTTAGCATATGAAGCCCGCATCGCAGGACCAGTTCAATATCGCTGGATGTACCCTGTGGAGAGGTATTTATTATTATAATGCTCAATTAATATTTGTTAAATTACGTATATCAGTTTTATTTTGTCACAAATCATGAAACTATATGCTTGTAGGTATTTGGGTTTCATGAAACATTTGATGCATAATCGTGCACGTCCTGAAGGATCGATAGCAGAGAACTATATAAGTAATGAGAGTTTGAATTTCATCTCTCGTTACTTGCGGGGTGTGGAGACAAGGCTCAACCGTCCCCAACGAATAATTGACGGAACATTCTATAATGATCGTGGGGAGGACACTAGATTCCCCAGAATGGAGCTAGATCAAGCCCACACATATATCTTGAGCAATGATACTACATTTAACATATACGCGACGTAAGTATTTAACTGTTTGAATCAGATCATATCACATCACAATAACTATCTCTATTTAACTGTTGTAAATGATTTTATTCTAGGCTTCACATCCGATATGTCCAGACTATTCTTAAATGCAGAACAAAAAACAAAAGAGTTATGGACACACACTCTAGACAATTCCCTGCATGGCTGAAGGGTGAAGTAAGATTTATTTACATTTCTGATTCGTATATCAAATATGTGCCTGCCAACAGATATTTAAACTATTTGTTTCTTTTCTTAAAGGTTGACCGACGTATTACGAATGGGGTTAACCTGCCTGAAAAAATATGTTTATATGCCAGAGGTCCTTCTAACGTGGTAAAGCGTTATGGAGGCTACTGTATCAACGGCTTTAGGTTTAACACCATCGGTTTCGAAGAGAGACGACAAACGCAAAATAGCGGTGTGTTCTGCTCCTTCTCGCAACTGTCATACGCTAGTTCAAAAGATCTAAATCCGATACAAGGTGAAATCTATTGCTACGGTCAGGTAGAAGACATTGTGGAGATTTTCTATGGGATTAATAATGAAGTCAGACATGTGATGTTTAAGGTTCGTTGGAGTGAGCTGAAAAAGGCGAAGGATGACTACGGTTACACACTCGTTAATCTTAACAAGGAAATATATCAGACTGAAAAGTACATGTTAGCTGCTCACGCAAAACAGTGCTTTTATGTCAAAGATATAATGAAAAATGACGAATGGGTTGTCCTTAAGAATCCGCCTAGATCCTACATTCATGAAGCCGTGTCTGATGAAGATCATGAAGATGTTATCTTGGCCGACGAAACAGTTGCTGAGTTTTCCTTGACACAAAATAATCTGGTGGATGAAATTGCACTGGCGCGCCCTGATGTACCTGCGATTATATGTGAGCCAAGGCGTAAAATCAAAAAACGAGTCCACGGTAGAGTCGATAAAACTATAAGGACAGTCCTTTTGTCTGCACGCACACGGTCGCAGGCTAACCGTACACGGTCGCAGAGTAGAGCCTCAACATCATCATAATAATATAATGCTTGGTTATGATTTAAAAAGAACATTCATGTATCTGTTTGACTGGTTAACATGTATCAGTTTGTGTTATGTATTATAGTATTGCCTTTATATTATCTGTTTGACTGGTTATCATGTATCAGTTTTTGTCATGTATTATAGTATTGCCTTTATATTATCTGTTTGACTGGTTATCATGTATCAGTTTGTGTCATGTATTATAGTATTGCCTTTATATTATCTGTTTGACTGGTTATCATGTATCAGTTTTTGTCATGTATTATAGTTTTGTTGGGTACTCATTATGTTTTCAAAGTATAGATGACAAAAGGATTACGTAAGAGAGCGCTTGAGAGACTTATTGGTAGACATTCTGGAGGCGACGCACATGGCTCTACGTCAGGTATTTTTATTTATTTATTATATCTGTACATTTCTATAAACTATTAATACGAGCCTAACATTATTTTTTCACATTTCCTACGCAGGCCGCATCGCTGCTACACATGACGGGCCGCCACAGGACACAGGACGAGGAGATGCTCCACCTGATGCGGAGACACTTGTTGATCCTGCCCAGCATGCAGAGATGCCGCCATCGCCTCCTCCGCATGCAGATGTATTGGAGGAGCGCCGATATGAGCCATATAGCGCAGCTGTAGAAGCTGCGCCACTACCGCCGGATTCTATTCCGGATCAGCGAGCCCACGAGCCGGCCAAGGTGAAGGAGGATTGGGATGCTTATCATGATTTGCGACTTATCGCACAGCAGAGGTATGAACAAGCAAGGCGTAGATGCCTCGAATTGAAAGGTGTGTATAGATTTTTATAGTTTATCTGTTAATATTTTAATTTGTATTATCGATATTGATTGATTTATATTTCGCCTGAATTTCAAATATTCGTAGGTACCGAGCGACCTACTAGGCGCGGCCGCAGTGGTACCAAGACACAGAACCTCATCCCAGATATTCATCGGAGGGCCGTGATCCGATGGGAGAACGGCGTGCCTGTCGGGCCATTTGCTAACTCTTTCAACAATTTCCTCGCCGCTTTAGCCAGG
Organism: Asparagus officinalis; assembly: GCF_001876935.1. Lineage (NCBI taxonomy): Eukaryota > Viridiplantae > Streptophyta > Magnoliopsida > Asparagales > Asparagaceae > Asparagus > Asparagus officinalis. Next base: position 17,955,688 of record NC_033795.1, on the reverse strand, counting down.
AGACATGATTTCTTCAACATATATTTGACGTGGAAGTCGCAGCGGATTGATGCGCTGGTGGCTTGTTGGCGATATATATGTGTGAGTCATTTATTTTAATTCTCATAATTATTAGTCATTTTATTATTTTGTTTAACACACTGATTTGTATCTCTTTTTTCATTGTATGCTGAAGCGATTTTTCTTTCTTGACGATTATGCTTATGCCTGGACTTACTGCTTCACGCAAATCAAGCTATCGTTCAAGAGGTGGCGGTCAGAGCTGAAGAAAAAATATTTTACTCAAAGAACAGAAGATTGGGAGCGTTACTGGCATCTTGACGAGCACGTAGATGGAGTAGATTTTTTTGCACTTTGCGATTATTGGGACGGCCGACCCGCGGCGGCGCGGGACGGCCAAGTCCGACCCGCGGCGACGCGGGTCGGACCAAGCCGACCCGCGCCCGCGCGGGTCGGTCATGGCCGACCCGCGGCGGCGCGGGTCGGCCAAGTCCGACCCGCGCTCGCGCGGGTCGGACCGCGCCGACCCGCGCAAGCGCGGGTCAGACTTGTCCTGCGCGCACTGTTTCGTCCCGGTTCGGTTTTGGATGGTTTTTTCTCGAGATTTGTTGGTTCCAGGGGTTTCTAACTGACCTGATATCATCCCCAAACGTGGTTAGGCTGTTGTTAACTGAAGATAGAGCCAAATCACTTGTTCTCATCCAAATAACCGCATTCGGGGTCTATAAATATGAGTCAAAGGCCTCCATTTTTCAGGGGCGATTGATTATCAAGACGAGGAGGTGCTGCCGGATTGTGGAGTCAAAGGAGCACGAATTTCAGCGAGGGTTGACAGATCTTGGCGAGTTCTTCGGCATAAAGAAGGAGAGTTCGAGAGATCCGACGCCCGTTCCCGTCCGTCCCTTGAGATTAGGCTTGGTCTTAATCTCGAGAAGAGCCCTGATTTCGCTTGGTCGATTTCAGTGCTTCAAATCAAATACTTCCTCGGCGAAGGCGAAGCTCTGCCGAATTTTCCATCAACCGGATCCAGATCTAAGGCGGTCCACGGATAAACCCCGGCACAGGCAAAGATCCCACGCAAGCAGAAGACCGATAAACGATCTCTGCGTTTGTTTGACGAGAATTGTATTTTTTCATTTTCATTGTGTAAAAGTCTTATAAAAAGACTATCCTTTTGTTTTTATTGTAACGATTGAAGTTGTAATGAATACCGCAATGAATACAACAATTTTCGACGCAAACAAACTGGCGACCACAGTGGGGGGGGTAGGAGTTTGGTTGGTTCGTGGGTGGGGGATTGTTATTGTAGTGGTGGTGGTGTTGTTATTGTTGTGTTGTGGTGTTGCATGTGTTGTATTGTCGTGATCGTTATGTGCGTGCTTGATGTTGGGTTTGGTCGTGGTGGGGGAGGGGGAAGTGTGGGGATTGGGTTGAGCTGGGTACTCGTGCGTGCGTGTGTGCGTGTCGGTGGAGATAGGTACGGGTGCGTGCGTTGTTAAAAACATGTGCGTGCTTGCGTATAATACATAAATATATGCCATGATACTCTCTCTGAATCATATAACATGTAAGAATATGCCATGATACTCTATTATTGCTATACTTGCATGTTATGCCTTGTTGTTTTATAATTTGTTACTTTACTGTAAAATTCAATTTTTGATGATGTACGTATTGCTTTATAACGTTTTATTTATTTTTTTTAGGATGAGACTTCTCGACAAGGTGGAGTTGGTGATGAGGATGATGATGATCGGGACTGAGTTTATTTTTTTTAACATTAAAAACAATGGGTGTGCTGTATAAATAACATTTCTAATGTTGGGATATTTATTATGTTTTAGAGAAATAATTATTATATATGCGTGAAATATGTGTTATATGTGCTTGTGTTGTGTAAATTTACTGTACAGGTTATTGTTGTGAAATATATTGTACAGGAATTTCTAATTTTCAAAAAAAAATTTAAAAATATTTCAGATGATTTTTAGCGACGGAATATCCGTCGCTAAAAGATCTTTTAGCGACGGAAAACTGACATGCCAGTTGTGCACTAATACAGTTTTCAGCGACGGATTTTCCGTCGCCAAAAATTATAGCGACGGTTAGTATATAGCGACGGAAAATTCCGTCGTTAATAAATTATACATAAACGACGGATTTTCCGTCGCTATATAACCGTCGCTATAAATTAGCGACGGATTAGCCGTCGCTAAAGGTAGATTTACCTACCCAGATAATAGTGATGGAGTTTTAGCGACGGAAATTCTTTTTTTCCGTCGCTAAAACTTTTAGCGACGGATTTTGGACTTTTGGCGACGGATTTGTCCGTCGCCAATAGTCCCCTTTGCAGTAGTGATACATACCAAGTTTCTTCATTGAACTTGGTAGTGATGTGGACTGATCTGGTCCATACATCTAGATAGAGAAGGGATAAAGAGGAGTTGAGTTAATTTTGTAAAAACAACCTCACTTTTCAAAAAAAAAAAAAAGTGCTACGTAACGTAATCTCCTCTCTCCCCATTGCCATTCAATACCCCGTCTCTCTATCTCTCCTCTCTCTAGAGCCCCCCCTTCTCAATCTGTATGCATATCTGCTTACATATCTGTATGCAAATCTGTATCCGTATCCAAATTAACGAATGTGGTTACAAATTTTCTTTACCGATAATATCCCTATTCGTATCCATATCCAAAGCTGGTAAGTGGATACCGATATGATTAGTATATATCCGACCTATATCCGAAATATTTGCACCCCTCAAACCTTCTTCTTTTTAAAGTAAGATCTCCTATGAACCAAGAATGAATGAACAGATTACCGTGGTGACGCTACTCTTGTTCAAAAGACACTTATTAGTCAAATCACATGTTGTTGTTGCCTCAAAAAAAGAAATATCACACGTTGTTGTGCAATATGCTCAAAGAAAAGTCACCCAAGTTGCGGTTGCCGTGAAGATGTCGGCCATTGTACCCCAACCAATTTTGTTTTTCTTGTTTTGTTTTGTTTTGTTTTTTGTTTTTTGTTTTTTTTTTTGAAAAAAACCAAATTTTGTTTTGAGGATAAGTGCTTGCCCACGCTTGTCTATATGAAGCTTGCCGACGTCCGTTAAAATTGTGAAAGGGATCGTGTCGGCGTTGCGGCTCTAGCTACACGCACATGACAAACTAAAGAATAAAAAATAAAATAAAATAAACACTAGTAATAATCAGCAATTTATATCACATTAAAATTTGGTTTGCAATGAACTTGGATCCCGGCTGTTTGTTATATTCCTTCTAAGAGTCAATCGCAACAACGAGCCAAGTCATTTCAATAAGTTTCTCAAAGAAAATCTAAATTGCATGTGGGCTAATGTTCATATTACACCAATAAAGTTTGATTCATTTTGAGATAACTCCCCTAAACTTCATAGATGTCACTTAACCCCCTTACCATTTGTGGCCAATTACAAAAGTCTCATTGCAAATTTTGTCAACATGCCGCTCTAATGGCATAATGGGGATTTCCAAAGACTATAGAGAAATCCGTGGGGTTTTCCAATAAGTGGTGAAATTTTGGGGTTTTTCTAAAAAAATATTTAAAATTTGGGGTTTTTCTATTGTTAGGAGGTATATTAAAAAAATTAGGTGTTCCTCGGTATGAGAGATAAGTTCAAAATATTGAAGACTTTTAGGCTGTTTTGTGACAGGCCCCAAGGTTAAAGAGTTGAGCGACATGTATAAAGTTTTAGGTGCGTGGTCATCTCAAAATGGGCGAAACATAAGGGGGTTTGTGTTAAATTTATCCTCAAAAGTATCTCCTTTGCAAAGTAACTGAAAAAAAGAAAGAAAGAAAGAAAAAGAACAAGAAAAAGGAAAAGAAAAAAGTTTTTACTTACATTCTACTCTATTAATTTACTGTTGCACATCTGTAAGTAAACAACCCATCATATACAATTATTCAAGGTCCGTTAGCTATCACATGAAAATTGTTCAATTTTTTTATATGGAAAGTTATATATCAAAATAATTGCATATGCATATTGTGAGTAGTAAGTGTGTCGGACAAGGAGAGGCATTAATCCAAATTCCTTTATTATGCTTGTGGGTTTCTATTTTTTTAAGAGTGGATGCATTTTTTATTTTCTTTTCAATAAAAAAAAAGTGTGCCAGGCAAGTTAATTTTGGTTCCACATGCAGTGTATTCCGACACAGTACTTGGACATATTTTCTGACAAAAGGAGGGAGCCTAAAATTTATTGCAAGCAGAAAATAACATATATATATATACATACACCAGAGTACATGAGATAGAGGGATGATGAAAATAAACTAGATATTTTCATAAGTACTTTTACTCTTATGTTCTTAAATTAAATCCCTCTAACCAAGACTAAAACTTAAAGTTATAGCGAGAGTTGTGGCTTAGATTTTTATATTCTAATATGTCTGGCCAGATTGAGCCCCTTTTAATGGGCTAGAAACTGGACTCACGTAGCGATATCAATTTTTTTAGAAATCCGCATAAAATTCGTGGCCACTGGAATTCGAACCTAGGTTGCTCTGGCACCATCTTAAATTAAGTCATCTAATCAATTACACCAAAACTCCGTAGTTACTATGAGGATTGAGGATTATATTCTTATATTCTAACTCATGCAACATCAAGTAATCGAGCCATATATACCTCCCTAGCACGTGATGCATTTTCACCGATATTTTCTTCCGTAATAGCATTAAGATGTATCATGGTCGCAGGTTAAAATATCCTATCAGTTTTCTTATAATTGATAGGTCACGCATGGGCCTAGCGCGCATAATGTAAAAGCCAAGGCCATTATCCGTCCTAATTAATCCCTTGTCCCCCACGACGATCTCTCTCGCTCTCTCGCTACCTCATACACCGTTGGAGATGGAATGCCTTCATACACCGTTGGAGATGGAATGCCTTTCTTGCAATCTATCATTAACCTATAGTGATCTTCTCCTAAATCAAATTTCTCCTCAAATACCACTTTTTCTTTTCATTTAACACTCAAAATTATAACCTGCAGGATGACTGCCTCAAAACTGAAACAAGAACCAACATGAATCTAGTACTTATCACCCTAAGGATTTGCCTTGAATATGGTAAGCAAAGAAGCAGAATTGTCGCAAGCGAGCAATAGCGATCGGGCTCGACAGCTAATACAGGTTTCTGCGTCAAGCTGTCATGTTGCTCTAAGAAGGTACCTGTCATAAGTAACGGAGATATACTGTGTTATGCCTAAATTGTCATCAACCAAAGATATTTTCATAGTTATTAGATACTTTTCGAGTTTTAGTATGTTACAAAACTAGCTAGAAAGAGCTAACTGAGGACCACATAAACAAGATTCAGTAGTATATATATGTATGTATGTATGTATATATATAGGGTTTTTTGGTCAAAACCGAATTTCAAAAATGAGTTTTCAAACTATGTATTTATTAATTACTGGTATTTTTCAGAAATCCTTAGTAGCGTAACGGGAAGTTAAAGTTTTGGGATTTCAAAAAATCTTGTGTTCGAGACTTGCCAATGGCAAGCCGAGAATTGTTTTTATTTAATTAATCCCTTATAAGTTCTAGTTGGTCGTGAGGCCGTGGGTCGTGGGCCCGTGGACATGTAGGCGCGCTAAGTGGCTCTTTGTAAGGCGTACTTTGGCGCCACGTTGGCTGCCACATAGGCTATCACGCAGGACTGCCTTGCAGTCTGCTTCGTAACATGCGGACGAGCCTCGCGTTCGCATGAGGGTGCGACCCTCGTATTCACAAGAGGGAACACGACCCTTGCGTTCGCGCGAGGCTGGACGCGACCCTTGTGTTGCGTAGGATCGCGACCCTCGCGTTCAGACGTTACTGCATGCAACAGTTACAACATTTATGTTGTTTGTCATAACAAATATATTTATCATAATTGTCATTATGTTTATAATGGTCAAATTAAATGTAGGTGACATTTGAGCTGGTCTTAGAGGCCTATATATAGTGACTCTTGGGGAGATCTTGGATACAAGACATAAAAAAGAGATACGAAAAACACACAAGTATTTTGTGCTGTTGTGCTACTGCTACAGAGTCTGAAAGCATGAAAAATATAGTCTGTGCCCGAAGGAATATAACTCTAAACCGAAAGATTTTTACAGACCGAAAGATCTTTGTCTGAACCGAAAGGTTATTGAACCGAAAGGTTATTGAACCGAAAGGTTTTAACAGATCGAGGAGATCTTTGCCTTAACTGAAAGGTCTTATAAATCGAGGAGATCTTAACAGTACTTAGTCGATGCACACTAGTGTATTGTACTGCTATTCCTGAAAGTAATTTTGCCTTGGGATCCTTGCACTGGAGTAGGCCAGATATTACTTTAAGCACAACGTTTCATAAAAGCACAGCAGCTAAACTTGAAAAAGTTTTAAAATATAGCACTTCAACCATCTAACAGATTTATTTGTTTTATTCCAGATTTATCCACAGGCGCCAACAATCTTAAAGTAATATTTCTGATCTACAATGAATGCTGTGAGGACACTTAGAGTGGACTGTTAGAAAACTTTAACGGATCCAACTTTAACGCATGGCGTCGAAAAGTAATTTTTGGGATACAACTCCTGAAAATTTACTATGTCGTTTCTGAGGAGAAACCCGACTTTGAAGAAGATTCTGAGTCTGAAGCCTCTTGGGCTAAAGATGATCATTTCTGTAGGAGTTATCTCCTTAACTGCATGGCCAATCATCTGGCAAATACTTACACCAATAAGCCATCTGTAAAGGAAATCTGGAATGTTTTGAAGGACCAATACAAGTATGAGGAGAAGCTGTCCAAGTCTCACATCATTGACAAGTTTCTGGACATCAAATTCAAAGATGACACTGAGGTTTTGCCTCAAGTCAAAGTGCTTGAAAAGCTTGTTATGAAGCTGAAGGATGAAATGATCAATCTTTGTCAAACCTTCATTTCTGATATAATTATCAACAAGCTTCCTCTATCTTGGATGTCATTCTCTATGGACATTTGAAGAAGGAAAAGACATATGACTCTGTTTGATTTGAAGAGGTTTATTCGGATCGCAGACGAGATTCGGACTCGCACGAAGAATGAGCTTCTTGCTAAGCAGAAGGCATCGGCTAACATGGTGGCTGCTAACTCTGAGAAAGGTACTATTTCTTCTTTTAAAAAAAGAAAAGTTATTTAACAAAAAGAAGAACCAAAACCCGAAGAATCTAAATGTTCAAAAGAAAGATTTTAAGAAGAGCGACAAATGCTTCAACTGTAGAAAACAAGGACATTTTGCCAAGAACTGCAAAGCACCAAAGAAGGGAACAATACAAAATGTTAATCAAGTTGACAATTGTGTGGCTATGCTCTTCCAAGTGATAATTTTTAACAACATCTCTGGTTGGTGGTTAGACACAGGTGCTACCTGTCATGTCTTCTCCAACAGAGATTTGTTCACTTCTTATATTACTGTCAAAGAGAACGTATCAATAGCTAATCGTTTTGTGGTTCTTGTTCTTGAAACTAAGACTGTGGTGCTGACTCTCTCTTCAGGGAAGGCTCTCACATTGAAGGATGTGAAATATATTTCCTCAATTGCCAAAAATATAGTCTCTGAAAGCCTGCTATGTAATGCAGATATGAGGTTGGATTTCCAAGGAGGAAAGATTGTGCTATCTTTTAAGAAAATATAGTTTGAAAATGCATATCGTACTGATGGCATGTATAAGATTAGTACTATAGTATCCAATTCAGTTATTAATGAAATATCATTTCTGCTTACTCCTCTGTGTTATGGCATAATAGACTGGAACATATAAATTATTGAAAACTATCTAGCATGGAGAAGTTAGGATTACTTTCAAAATGTGAGGGTAACAAACCTAAGAAATGTGAAGACTGCGCGCAAGAGAAGCTGACATGGAAGCCCTTTCCAAGTATAATAATGAGTACCAACGTGTTAGATCTTATTCATTCAGATACTTGTGACTTCAAGAGCTTCGTCACTCGAGGCAGCATGAAGTACTTCATCACCATCATTGATGACCATTCTCGTTTCTGTCATGTCTACCTGCTAAAATTTAAAGATGAAGCCTTTAACAAGTTTGTCGAGTTTCAAACTCGTGTGGAGAAGCAACTTCGACTTCAGGTGAAAAGACTCAAGAGAGGCAAAGGAGGAGAGTACCGATCTAAGGAGTCAAAAGCATACTTCAAGGTGCATGGAATCATTACTGAAACCACTGCTATGTATTCTCCGCAATCTAATGGGATTACAAAAAGGAAGAATCACACATTTACCGAGATGGTGAATTCAATGCTAATCACATCTGGTCTACCTACCAACTATTAGAAAGAGGCTTTGCTGATGATAAACTGGATTCTGAACAGAGTACCCTATTCTAAAACTGATAGGAATTCTCATCAGTTATGGTTGGGATATCCAGATCCTTTAGATAGTCTCAAAGTATGGGGGTGTCTCGCATGTGTTCGTGTTCCAAATATCAGAAGGCATAAGCTCGGACCAAAGGCAAACATGTGTGTGTTTCTTGGCTTTGCTAAAGATAGTGATGCTTATAGATTCCTAGACCTTAGAACCAACTTCGTCATTGAAGCTCGGGATATAGATTTCTTCGAGGATAAGTTTATCAAAGATAAATGTTTATTGCTTAAATATATAGCAGAGAATACTAGTACATCAAATTCACTAGAGGATCCAGTTTTGCAAGAAACTAAAAGTGTCAATAATGAAGAGGTTATCAAACTATCTTCCAAGCATGTCAGGAGACAGAAAGATTTTGGAGATGACTTCATCACCTATAATGTGGAAGGAGATCCACAGACTTTCCAAAAATCAATGCAGTTAATAAATGTTCTTCTGTGAAAAGAAGCTATAGATGATGAGATGGATTAATTAATCCAAAATCATACTTGAGAGCTGGGGGATGTACCTGAAGGTACAAGACATATCAGTTGCAAGTAGATCTTCAAGAAGAAGCTTCGTCCTGATGGTACTATTGAGAAGTTCAAAACAAGACTGATGACGAAAGGATTCTCTTAGAAAGAAGGAATATATTTTTTTAATATCTAAAACTATGCATCAGTTTGTAGGATCACTACCATCAGAGTGCTTATCACATGGGCGGCGATAAAAAGATTTGTCATACATCAGATGGATGTGAATACTGCCTTTCTCAATGGAGATCTCACAGAAGAGATCTACATGGAGAAACTAGAAGGACTTGATGCTCTAGCTGTTTGCGTCAAAAGTTAATGTTTTCATTGCTATTGAATCTATTACAACTTTGGCTGTTATAATAAATTCAAATAAAAGTAAAAGTTATTCTTTTTAAAAGATCTCCTTACATAATAAAAAAATAAAAGATACAACTTTGTCAAACAACACACAGATCCTATTTATTAGTCTTTATTTGCGTGGGATCTTTACCTGTACCGGGGTTTATCCGTAGGCCGCCTACATATTGGATCCGGTTGATAGAAGGATAAATGTTCATTGCTTCATAAAGGAAATAAGAACAGAAGTGATAATCTCGACCAAGAGAGATTATGACTCTTCTCGAGATCAAGTCCAAGCCTGATCTCAATGAATGGGGGATGGGCCTCATATCTCTCGAAATCCACTCTGTATGCACAGAAAATCACTAAGATTTGCTAGCCTCCTCTGAAATTCATTGTCCTTGGCTCTGCAATTTGACAGCACCTCGCCCTCTTTGATTAAAATTCGCTCCACGTGAAAGAAAGCACCATGCTCGTATTTATAGGGCTTCAGATGCATGATATTTGCATAAGAATAAATAACTGAACCATATCTTCAGTTAACAATGACCTAACCACTCTTAGATATGATATCAAGTCAATTGGGAAGCTTAGGAACGAAGAAATCTCGAAGGAACCACCAAAATACACGTTTTCGGGCAGTTAGGTGCGGGACAGACCCTGGTGTCCTGGGCCTGTGCGGGACAGGTCGAGCTAGCTTTGCCTTGGCCGAGACGCCAGGACTGTCTAGGCCTTGGCCGGGACAGCCAGGCCTGNGTTAGGCTGTCTCGGCCTTGGCCAAGCCAGTCTAGGCACTTGATTGACTCACTGTTTTGGCATTTTCCAACTTTTTTTCAGACTTGTATTTTTCGCCGTTTTGCATTTTTTGTCATTTAGTCGACTTGTATGCTTCACTAACTTAATTCATGCGTTCGTTAGCTTCTTTACGATTTTGGATGATCCTATTTGACTCGGATAATCCTCTCCGACTTGGATAATAACGTTCATCGTCTTCTCTTCGTCTCGAGCTGTATTCGGACACCTATAAGAACTTTTAAAGTATTTTATCAAATATCCTTCTAAAGTATTTCAGACTCATTCTTTTATAGAGGAGTCTATAATGCTTTGAATAAGATAGGCCTTGTTTTCAATCTCTTTAATATTTTGTCGAGGAGATCGGGTAGAAGGACTTGTGAATAGCTTCAATTCTTAACTTCTTTAGCGTTTAGTCTATTCGGTATTTTATCAAATAGATGAAGTTCTTCCGACACTGTATTTATTGTCTGACCGTTATGGAAATCTAGAACTGAAGTTTGTGTGTAAGTTTTTGAACTTAGCTCGTGTCGTTGAGTTGACTTTGAACTGATTATCTTTGTCGAGAGTTTGTATCTGAATGTGATCGAACTCGCTGGAATCATCCTTTGACCTGAAAATTTTATCTTGTGCCTTATTTTGGCAAAGTCATCAGTGCGCTGACCGGCATTGACTTTCATTTGCAATGCGTTGCTCGGCGTTGACTTCCATTTGAAATACATTGACCGGCGTTGACTTTGCTATGACGCGTTGACCGGTGTTAACTTTCGCTGTAACGCGTTGATCGGTGTTAACACAGTTTATACTCATATGTTTATTAAAGTCTATATAGTTTAAACTCTTAAGGTATTAGAGCGTGGCGGTCCTAAATATCGGGCTGTAGGACCAACTATTAAAGTTATTTTGTTTGCATGTATGGATTTTATCCCAAAGTTGTTGGATGCTCAAGTCACGAGACCAACTAATGAAGCTGATAAATCAGTGACTTTCACATATATAGGATTTTTGGCAAACCTTCAGTCATCAACCGATTTGATGAGCCTTTACTGACTACCGTTTGAGCCGGGCTAGCATGCAGATTGTTCAAGCCTGTTTCGCATGTAGCGTTGTGCTAAGAGAGTTAACTCTCTCAGTGCTACGATATCGAATACGTAAAATTTACTATTGTTATGGGAATAGGCTACCCAACAGCATGGGTCAGATGCAGACTTATCTCTATTTAGGGATCGAGATAAAGTCCCCCAAAATAAATTCTGGTGTCTTTTTCACACGTTGAAAGACTAAACCGGCAACGCGTGTTAGGCACTGACTTATCCTTACTTAGGATTCAAGATAAAATTCTTTGTGCGTGTAAAGCACAGATTTTGGCATTATGAATAACAATCTGCCATAATGTCGAATATATGAGCTTTTGTTCTTTTTACGGTAAGAACTAACCGACAGCGCGTGTTAAGCACTGACTTATCCCTACTTAGGATTCGAGATAAAATTCCTTATGCGTGTAAATCATGGATTTTAGCGTTATGAATAATAACCTGCCATAATGTCGAATATGTGGTCTTTTGTTCTTTTTACGTTTAAGAACTAACTAGCAACGCGTGTTAAACGTTGACTTTTCCTTACTTAGGCTTCGGGATAAAATTATCCAGACTTAGATTCTGATGTCTTTTTCACTCGACGAAAGACTAAACCGGCAACGTGTGTTAGACGTTGACTTAACTCTACTTAGGCTTCAGATAAAATTTCCTAGACTTGGATTCTGGTGTCTTTTCACCCGACGAAAAACTAAACCAATAATGCGTGTTAGACGTTGACTTATCCCTACTTAGGCTTCGGAATTAAATTCCTCGTGCGTGTGAAGCACGGATTTTAGGAGTTAAAAAATGGTGTCTTCTCTTAGGGTAAAAACGAATCCGATTTTAGAAAGAAAATTTTTTATATTCTATCTTCAGTCGCAAAAGAAGCTCAAAGTGGGATCTCCACTTCGAGAATCAAAAAAGATTCAGATAACCCTAATTGTTAGAAGGTTTGATCACCCAATATGAAGATAGATTTCTCATTTATCGGGAGGGAACCTTAGTTTTGGCCCTAACTGTAGGAAGGTTTAACCAAATGGGAAGTTTGAGATGACCCTAACTGTAGGAAGGTTTGATCGTTCGATTTAAAAGTGGACCTCTCGTTCATGGAAGGAATCGAGAGGAGATTTTGGTTGTGGTCCTAATTGTTTAAAGGTTTGACCAAGTGGGAGTGGGAGTACAAATCACAGTAGGAGTGTTGACTTGTACAAATCACTCGGTGAGGGTTTTTTAGTGTCAAGTAATCAGCACTTAACACGAAAAGGGTTTGAAAATTGTCAAGGATCAGCAGATTAAAATTCCGAGTACTATGTCCAGACTCTAACAATGAAAATATTAAGTGCACAGACACAGCGAGAGTTTGAGTAGATTAAACTAGGAAGAATTTTAGTGGACCCGCCGTCAATTAATTTGATCAGTGAGGGGTTTTGTGGTGGAAGATTGTGAATCATCAAACACCAGTGGGAGTTTTTTTGTGAGGAAAGATTGATCCAACGAAGTGATCAAATCTTGTCTCAGCAAAAGAGTGCTTGGAAGTTAGCGACATTGATCCCAACAATTGGAAGCGTTTCACTCTTGGAAGTATTCAGAGTCTAAGTGGGAGTTTCTTATTCATTACTATTTTATAATGACCGGGTTATCCCTAAGAATACACTATATAGCATTCTTCCAGGAACTGCCCATTACATGAATTACCCACCCCTAGCTTTTTTTGCGAAACTGAGTCTAACATTGTACTCAGTTATATGATCGGGTTATCCTTAAGAATATTATATATAAAATTCTCCAGGAACTTTCCGTCAAATGTAGGAAATAGTTTAGACTCATATACCTATTGGAGTATTACAGAGAAGCAGTTTAACCTCTTATACTCATTGGAGGATTGAGAAGCAGTTTATACTCGTATACTCTTTAGAGTCATGGGAGGAACAATTTATACTCTTATACTCGCCGAAGTTATGCGAGAAGCAGTTTATACTCTTATACTTATCGGAGTGAAATGTTCTCATTCGGTTCATTTCGGCGTTATGATGTCAGCGTCGACCAAGGCTTGAATGTTGTTATTGAGAGTGAAGCAAGCCTTGGTGGGATGAAGAATCCTCCTGTGGTATGCTCAATACTTTGGATCTGAAGTGTTGTTAGCTTCCTCCTGATTCCTAATAGGTGGCAGCTTGATTTTGTTGTTTTCAAGGAGGTATTTGAAGATAGCTGGAACCTCTTCATCCTTGAAGGAGTACTCTTTCTGGAGTATCGGATCTGGAGTCCTTCACTATTTCTAAGGTTGCTGTTGTGACATCTGATTAGTGTTAACAGCCGCTGCAAGTGCCATTCCCCTACCACGAGAAGAAAAATTCGAGTTCAGGAGGTTAGTCGTTGGTTGGCCTCTTTCAAGCTTTTTTCTTTTAAGAAAGCATTCGGCATGTTCTCCATACAATTTTAATTCTTTCCATGTTATGGATGACATGACCCTCAGGGCTTCCAGCACATCAATAGAGAGATTGTTGTGGCATGCCTGCAAGATGAATTCCTTTGTGACAGGATCCCTATAATTCATTGCCTTGTTGCGGAAACGCTTGATGAAATCATCGATTGTCTCTTCGTCTTTTTATTTCTCCTCAAAGATCGTCCTGATTGATACCTCGGTGTCATCATCAAAAAAATTGTTGAGGAATGAGGTTTTCATATCGTCCCAGCTGTTGATGCTTCCAGGCTTGAGATGGAGGTACCAATAGAAGGCAGGCCCGTGAAAGGTGCCAACGAATGACCGGACCATCAAAGGCTCGTTACCAAAGATCACTCTCAAGTGGGACTTGAAATAAATCAAGTGTTGAGTGGGGGAACCCTTCCCATCGAACGGCGTAAAGTTGATCAGATTAAACTTTGTCGGATATGGGATCGACTCCTACTCTCTTGGATAGGGACATGGAATGTCGGTCTTCTTCACCTTCTGAATGGACATCAAGGCATTGATATTGCCCTCGATGTCCTTTATCTTCTCATCCTCGCTCGTATCCTTCCTTGGTCGATTTTGAGGAGGAACATCGCAGCCACCCCCAGTATTATCATCATCGGTGGGACCACCCCAAGCGTCGTTATCTTTAGTGGGGCCACCCCTAGTGTTTTGGTCAGTGAGAGCATTATCCGCATTGAGGTGTTCGTCCATATCTGAATTGCCACCTGCCCGATAGGCATTATTATGATAACTAGATTTGCCAATCTGATTAGACAAAGCCTGAATCTGTTGGTCATGTATTTCTCTCATCTGTTATATAGCCATTTCCATTTTAATTTTGAATGCTTCTTTCTGCTTGGCTAGAGTATCCTCGAGAATTTTGGTCATTTGCTCGGTGTTGATCATAAATGCCTCCCAAGATTATCCTATGTTGGATACTGTATTATCAAAAACGACTATAGAGTTGGCATCTGATGCTTTATCATCCAAGGATAGTCCTCTATTCATCCTCTGATAGTCCCTTTGTCTAATGGTTCCCGGTCACAACCGGGTTAGAGGATGCAATATGAGGAAGTCAGAACTAGAAGGCCGAGTCGACTTTTCCTTATCAGCCATATTAATTATGGCTTCTAGAAGTTCGTCATCTTGAACAGCTGATCGTTTCTTGTGGAAACGCATTGGCTTGGTTTTTGAAGCTTCAGATGAAAGCATATGGAATACCCAGACCCTCTGCGGAGCGGTCTTAGGGTAGCTACACGCTGCTAATACTATCCTTATAAGTTTGATACACGAACAGTGAGAGTCCGCTTCCTCGGTACTTCTCTTTCGAGATTTATTCGTACCCCAGCCCGATAGTGCAACTCATCGGCATGATTGCCAGATCAACCTATCATGTGTTGGCATAACTTTTCAGGTATAACGTTATCATCGTCAGACGAACACATTTCCCTCTGAGGATGTAATGCCTTGTTGGCATTATCAAGAGTCACACATTTAGAGCCACGCCTTCGTGAGCACGGGGCCTCAACGGGCTCTTGGATTTCGACTCGCCATCCGAGGCAGCCCAGGCTCTAACTTGTTGCGAGGGTGTGTGTGACCCCCAGCTCGATGAGTTGCTCGGGGTTCATGCAAAGGACAATTGCGATCCACAGTTGCTTTCTTGCATCGGGAGGGATCTACACTGTCATGAGGCTTCACCAAAGGTATAAGATCCATCAGAATAGGAACGGGGGCTGTCGGAGACACGAAATCAGTCACGGAGCTAGCTCTTTTAGTGAGACAGCCATTGGTGTCTAGGCCAGGTGCGAGACAGCTTTGGCTGTCTCGGCCAAGTGTAAGACAACTTTGGCTGTCTCCGCCAGGTGTGAGACAACTCAGGCTGTCTCGGCTACAAGAATTTTTTGTTGTCTGCCAACTTAATTTTCACGCAGTTTCAGACTTTGGAATCCAAATTTTGTGAGGTATTGATGGTTCCTTGGCCAAATCTTTCTTTTTTAACTCTCGGGCCTTCTGCATAAGAATCTGTGCATGCGCAAAGAGTGCGCGGCCTTTTTGGATGCGCTTCTCAAGGGTTGAACGGGTCCTTCTGACTTGGATCCATTCATTCATTGCTGGTTAGGAGGAGTGGTCATTTGCTTGCTGTTGAGACGCTCGATACTCCTTGAATTTCAGATTCCCCTCGTAACGGATCCTGTCTATCGGCTCTAAAGCCTTGGCATGCTGGTACGCGAGGCGTTGGCATTGCCTTTGGCGTTCTCTCTTCAATAAGATTTGCGCACCTTCAGTACTCAACTTCTTGATTGAGGAGGAGTTCAGATCTGCAGATGCGACTTTATTGGAGCCAGAGGGGTGTTCCGAGATGTAGTTGCAGCAGCAACGAGAGCATCGATCTTCCTGCGCTTGCTAGGAGAGGAGGATCTAGAGGAGGAGGATGACGGATACTCCTTAAATTTTTGTTGGTCAAAATCGTACTTGACCTCTTCGTTAACTGGGATCCGGATCTGAGGTTGCGACACGATAGCCTCTGTAGAGAAGCTGTTGGCTCTCACTGTGATCTCCAGCGTGTTTGCATCAAAAATTGATGTTTTCATTGCTATTGAATCTATTACAACTTCGGTTGTTACAACAAATTCAAATATAAGTAAAAGTTAATCTTTTTATAAGATCTCCTTACACAATAAAAAAATAAAAGATTACAACTTTGTCAAACAACACATAAATCCTATTTATTAGTCTCTGTTTGCGTAGGATCTTTGTCTATGTCGGGATTCATCCGTGGACCGCCTACGGATCGGATCCAATTGATAGAAGGCTAAATGTTCATTCACAAAGGAAACAAGAACAGAAGTGATAATCTCAACCAAGAAAGATTACGACTCTTCTCGAGATCAAGTCCAAGTCTGATCTCAATGAATAGGGGGATGGGCCTTAGAAATCTCGAAATCCACTCTTTATACACAGGAAATTAATCTACTAACTATTGACCCTATAGTTTTGATGATGATTTGACAAACAATTTATTACTAATAAGCTTCCCAGTGTTTTGTGTTTATGTTCTCTTTTCAGGTATTTCAACACACGTAAATCAAGCGTTAAAGATTCAAGTTCATTTGCGTGGATCTACCTAGGTATATGTTTAGTTTACTTACATATATAGTATGATTATATCTAAGCTCAATATATATACACTCATCACGATTTTTGCCGTTTCCTATCATATAAATGATTTTTCATGAAACGTTGTTAAAATATCTTTATCTCTTATTTACAGCTCTCTCATACCTGATTATATACATATAATATATGCACAATATATATATGAATATTTACAAGTCCTATATCAAAC
This sequence comes from Asparagus officinalis, assembly GCF_001876935.1. Classification (NCBI taxonomy): domain Eukaryota; kingdom Viridiplantae; phylum Streptophyta; class Magnoliopsida; order Asparagales; family Asparagaceae; genus Asparagus; species Asparagus officinalis. The sequence continues at coordinate 17,938,729 of NC_033795.1, read as the reverse complement.
TTTCACTTTCATAAAAATACAGGTTTTCTAATCATTTTTCAAAAACAGGTAGTTTTCACAAACGAAATTCGTTTTTCCAAAAATTCCTTTTCAAACATGTTCATTTCATCATTTATAAACTTTCCCCAAAGTTTCACTATTTTTGGATATGAATTGATAATTTTGACGAATTTTCAAAACTGACCCAAAACCTGTCAATTTACCCATATCAGATTTCGGTCGACCGTATCGGTCGACCGACGGTAGTCTGCTTTCTTAGATTTGCTTTAACAATTTTCCGGTCGACCGGAATTTACGTCGGTCGACCGAAATATCCATTCGGTCGACCGAATTTCACGTCGGTCGACCGCCAGCTTCAAGATATGTTTTCTCAGGGTTTTTGAACTAATCGGTCGACCGTACCGGTCGACCGACGCATTGACAAATGAGCCTAACGGCTAGTTTTTCAAAATGGGCTTTTTGGTCTTTTTCTTATTTTTAGCTGTTGCAATGGGGTGCTATATATACCCCATTGCTGCTCTTCTTCTCCATGTATCAAGAAATCCAAGTTTGCTATTTAACAAGTTGTTAATCTCGTTTAAGAGCTGTTTAAGAGTTGGTTTCGTTAATCAGTTTTCAAGAGAAGTTTTCTACAACAAGAAGAGGCTTTCAAATCTTATTGAGATCATCATTTCCTCAGCTCTTCTTATTCATTGAGAAGTTTTCTAAACCCATTCTTATATAGCTTGTTATTTCACTTTCAATTGATTAAGCTATATTCATTGAGTTATATTTATTGAGTTTCATTCACTATTATCACACACACTTATTGAGCTTTATATTCTCATATTATATTGTGGGTTGTGGTGTGGGATTTAGTGAGTGTGAGCTTCATTGTGTTCTCACTTGTTAATTGAGAACAAATCATTGTATTTAACTTTTATTTGTGAGAATCACTTGTAATACACTTGTACACCGAGAGAAGTGTGAGGAGAGAGAGACGGGGTCAAATCCAATAGGAGTGGCGTCGATTGACGAACCTAGGGAGAGGTTGTAATCGAGCACTTGAGGAGGAGGACACGGGCTAGATTCCTACACTTAGTGTGTAAAGTGTGATTATTGAGTGACTGTGTAGTGTGAGAGTTTTCGGTGAACTTGTAAACCGAGTGTGTAGAAGTTCCGGCTTCCAAACCGGATTGTGATAGTGGATATCTCCTCGAGGTGAGGAGCGGGGACGTAGGTCGTGGGGACCGAACCTCGTAAACATATCGTGTGTTTGTGTTTTGCTTGTCTCACATTTTATTTGTGCATACTCTTATTACTCTTATTATTCTTATTGTTCTTATTGTTCATATCTATCTCTTGTAAGAACATATTGATCAACATAATTTTAATTGCTATTAATTGGGATTAGATTAGCATAAGACCCTAATCACCCCCCCTCTAGGGTCTAACAATTGGTATCAGAGCTTGGTGCTCTTTGATTTAAGGACTAACCGCCTTGAGTTAAAGATCCAAGTTATTGTATTAGTGCTAATCTAATTTTGATTAATTGTGCTTCTTGCATTTCATCTCTATGGATATGAATGATTCATCTTGCTTAGGATATGCTATTAATATTGCTCCTCGTTTGGATAATTTCCCCTATGCTCAATGGCGTATTAGATTCAAACTTTTTGTTCAATCTAATCAATTTGATTTGTGGGAAATTATTGAGGATGGTTATGTTATTCCCATCTTGGAAAAATCCAAATGGTGTGATAATGATAAAAGATTGTTTAACATGAACAAACTTTTATTAGAATATTTGATTAGTGCCTTTCACTCATCGTTTTCTAACAAATTTGCTAATTTTGATAGTGCTCACGCTTTATGGAAAATTATTGAAGCACATGAAGGGAAATTGGAGGCTATTCAACAAGCATTGGAAAATCTTGCTTTGAGTCCTAAGGAAGCCTCATCCCCATGTACATTACCACTAGGTGATAACCCTAGTGAGGTATGCAATAACGATGATATTATTACTTTTGATGAACTTGCTCTTGAGTTTGAAAAATTACACAATAGCTATATTGATGTAAAAAGTAAGTATGTTAATATAAAATCTATTCATGAAACACTAGCTACTAAGTTCAATTTTATTGCAAATGAAAATATAATTCTTAAAGAATGCAATGAAAATTTGAAAATTGAAAATGCTAGTTTGCTTCATGAAAAACGTGATGCTATGTTAGAAGTAGATAAGTTAAAATCTATGATGAGTAATCTTGTTTATCCTACTTCTAGTAGCAATGCTTGTATGCACAATGATGAGTTGAATCAAATGAGAAAAAGAATATCTACCTTAGATTCAACACTAAATACTTGTATTGCTAATAATAAAAAGCTTATGGACTTATGTGCAAAGGTTAATGTTAATTCTTCCAAGAAACCTATTCACTATGCACATATGTATGACAAAATTCACAAATGTTCTATTTGCGGTCTTAAAGGCCATTTAGCTCAATTTTGTCATAATGCACCAAAAATTGACAAGCCTACACATGATTGTGCATCCCATCAAGCTTCTTCATCACAAACACATGTACACACACATAATGTAAATCATAAACATGCTTATGTGTACAAATGTGATTATTGTGGTCGTGTTGGTCATTTGGCCATGTTTTGTTTCGATTTGAAAAGAAATTCTCGTTTGCAAAATAATTACAAAGGAAAATCTATTTTTGCAAATGAACCACGTACATTCTATTTTGGTCAACGCAAACCATTCAAACCTCTACATTGCACAAATTGCAATCGTATGGGTCACGTTTACAATTTTTGCATCTTACCTTTTTCGGTCGACCGACCCGGTCGACCGACGGTTATCTGGAAGCATTCCGGTCGACCGAGTCGGTCGACCGAAATTAAAATTCCTTCAGTAGCAAACTCTTCGGTTATGGTTTCGGTTTTATTTTTGGGTATCTGTTTAGACCCGAACCCTTCATCACCCTTGATCTATACACCACTCAATCTCCACCGCTGCTTCCTCTCTCAAAATACCCGATCCCTCTTCTTCCTCCCATTCTGAAATCGCAACCTAGGGTTTCAAATTTCGGTCGCCCGTTTTTGGTTTTGGCATCAGTCATTTTCTACCAAGTGCTTGCTAGGTAATGATCTCCCACTTGTCCACTTAATTCCATTTCATTACTCTAGTACTTGCTCTTCTTTTCTAGGGTTTATATTTTAGGGAAATTTGTTAATTTTTTGTTTGTATTTACAGGATATTGATAAATTTCCTCTATCTTATCTAAGCCCTAACTTATCATGCCTCCCAAGCCCCCTAAAAAGAGGTCTAAACCCGAATCCAGTTCCTCATCTGTAAAAGCCTCACATTATGAGGATTATCTGTTGTTTAAACCTCTTGTTAGGAAATATAGGGAACTGTGTAAACTTAAAATTCTCCCAACTAGGTATATCAAGTATCCTGAACTGGCCATCTATAAAACTCGGTCTCTTCTTCATAATGTTGGGTTGGATAAATTGTTTGATGAAAGTCTTAAAATTCCTTATTATCCTTTCTTAGTTTATCTGTTTTATGCTAACATGTCCACATCATCCTCTGCTGATGGTAGCTTGACCATTTCCTCTTCTGTCAAAAATGTGGCAATAGCTTTTACTGCCAACGAACTTGCGGGGATTCTTCAAATCCCAACAAGTGACGTTGAACTTAGGCCTATTGAGCTTAGTGATCCTTCAGTCAATCATCAAATGTTTTCACCTGGATGCTCATATCCTATGAACAATAATTCCCTTAATCCCATTGCCAAACTAATTGCTAGAATTATTGCTCATAATTTGATTCCCAAGACTGGGAGTTTTGATCACTTCGCCTCTGACAAGATTAATGCTGTTTATGCCATCTTTGCTGAAATCAAAGTTGATTGGGCTACCATCTTTATAAATAACATGGCATCTAAACACACCAAGTTTCTACCATTTGCAAGAACATGGCATCTAAACATTCCAAGTTTCTACCCTTTGGTTCATTTCTTACTATCATTTTTCAACATTTCAATGTTGACCTCACTAACGAACCTAAGGTTGAATCCAAAAGAGATTTCTTTGATGGCATCTCACTTTCCAGAATGCGAATATCTCTTGACTCCACTCCTAAACCATCCCGTTCTAGAGCCTCGACCTCTTCCACTTCTTCCACTTCTGAGATTTGTGACCGTCTTGATCGCCTTGAGACTCGTGTCACATCTATTCAGAAGGATGTTAGGACTATTCTTTCATACCAGCGTCAGTCTCTCGGGATCCCTTCTAATTCTGAGTCTGATAGTGAAGATTCTGCTAGCGGATCAGGTGGTGGTGGTGGTGGTGATGGTGATGGTGATCGTGATGATGATGGTAGTGGTGATAGTAGTGATGATGTTGGTGGAGGTGATGACTGATTTGAGCTTCGTCATGTGATGCTTTATTTGCTTTCTTCTGGGTTGTAAAACTTGATAACTATGTTTTATTTTGAGTGTAATAACTCTATGATGCTTTGTGGAACAAATTATATATAGTTTTGTGTGACTTCTTATGTAGGATTTGCTATCTTGTGAACGAATCTATGTTTTATGCAAAACTATAGTGATTCTAATGCTTATATGATATTTTGTGGCTTATTGTGTTTAGTTTAATTCTTGTATGAATCAATGCACATTCATGACTTGATGTGTGGTAAATAAGTTGCTTATCATGAGTTTTTGTATTGTTTAAGGTTTTGGTATATTTATGCACATCTATGCTGCTTAGATGATGATTTATAATTGCCTATGCTAGTTTCTTTTTTATGATCAATACATGATTAAGAAATAGTCATGTTTTGCTAACAGAATTTGAATTACGTGTATCATTGATACACATGTTTGTTGAATAGTTGTCAGTTTAGCTCCTGTATATATACTCTATTGATGTCATCTAGTCTATTTGACAGGGGGAGTTTTTGACATAAATTTCTTTACTTCTATTATCTATGCTTATATGCAGGGGGAGCATTGCTCCTATCTTTCTTTTTCCTCTCTTTTTGATGTTGTCAAAGGGGGAGAAAATACCAAAAATACCACTTATAGCTTACAAATTAATTTCTGTTATATATGGTCATATATGATTTTTACATATGGTCATGTATAACTTATTCTTGTTTTGGCTTATATGTGGATTATCAGTGTATACTTCATACTCATATAAATTGTTTGCCATCATCAAAAAGGGGGAGATTGTTGACCCTATAGTTTTGATGATGATTTGACAAACAATTTATTACTAATAAGTTTTTCCAGTGTTTTGTGTTTATGTTCTCTTTTCAGGTATTTCAACACAGCGTTAAAGATTCAAGTTCATCTGCGTGGATTTACCTAGGTATTTGTTTAGTTTACTTACATATATGGTATGATGATATCTAAGCTCAATATATATACACTTAACACGATTTTTGACGTTTTATATCATATAGATGATTTTTCTTAAAACATTGTTAAAATATCTTTATCTCTTGTTTACAGCTCTCTCACGCTTTGCTATATACATATAATTTATGCACAATACATATATGAATATTTACAAGTCCTATTTCAAATTTCACTTTCATAAAAATACAGGTTTTCTAAGCATTTTTCAAAAACAGGTAGTTTTCACAAACGAAATTTGTTTTTCCAAAAATTCCTTTTCAAACATGTTCATTTCATCATTTATAAACTTTCCCCAAAGTTTCACTATTTTTGGATATGAATTGATATTTTTAACGAATTTCCAAAAACTGCCCAAAACCTGTTTTCTGCCCATGTCAGATTTCGGTCGACCGATACGGTCGACCGACGGCTGTCTGGTTTCTGAGAAACTTTATTATATACATATAATATATGCACAATATATATATGAATATTTACAAGTCCTATATTAACTTTCACTTTCATAAAAATACAGGTTTTCTAATCATTTTTCAAAAACAGGTAGTTTTCACAAACGAAATTCGTTTTTCCAAAAATTCCTTTTCAAACATGTTCATTTCATCATTTATAAACTTTCCCCAAAGTTTCACTATTTTTGGATATGAATTGATATTTTTGACGAATTTTCAAAACTGACCCAAAACCTGTCAATTTACCCATATCAGATTTCGGTCGACCGTATCGGTCGACCGACGGTAGTCTGCTTTCTTAGATTTGCTTTAACAATTTTCCGGTCGACCGGAATTTACGTCGGTCGACCGAAATTTCCATTCGGTCGACCGAAATTTGCGTCGGTCGACCGCCAGCTTTAAAACTTCGTCTCTCTGGGTTTTTGAACTAATCGGTCGACCGTACCGGTCGACCGACGCATTGACAAATGAGCCTAACGGCTAGTTTTTTCAAAATGGTTTTTTGGTCTTTTTCTTATTTTTAGCTGTTGCAATGGGGTGCTATATATACCCCATTGCTGCTCTTCTTCTCTATGCATCAAGAAATCCAAGTTTGCTATTTAACAAGTTGTTAATCTCGTTTAAGAGCTGTTTAAGAGTTGGTTTCGTTAATCAGTTTTTCAAGAGAAGTTTTCTACAACAAGAAGAGGCTTTCAAATCTTATTGAGATCATCATTTCCTCAGCTCTTCTTATTCATTGAGAAGTTTTTCTAAACCCATTCTTATATAGCTTGTTATTTCACTTTCAATTGATTAAGCTATATTCATTGAGTTATATTTATTGAGTTTCATTCACTATTATCACACACACTTATTGAGCTTTATATTCTCATATTATATTGTGGGTTGTGGTGTGGGATTTAGTGAGTGTGAGCTTCATTGAGTTCTCACTTGTTATTTGAGAACAAATCATTGTATTTAACTTTTATTTGTGAGAATCACTTGTAATACACTTGTACACCGAGAGAAGTGTGAGGCGAGAGATGGGGTCGAATCCAATAGGAATGGCGTCGGTTGACTAACCTATGGAGAGGTCGCATCCGAGCACTTGAGGAGTAGGACACGGGCTAGGTTCCTACACTTAGTGTGTAAAGTGTGTTTGTTGAGTGATTGTGTAGTGTGAGAGTTTTCGGTGAACTTGTAAACCGAGTGTGTAGAAGTTCCGGCTTCCAAACCGGATTGTGATAGTGGATATCTCCTCGAGGTGAGGAGCGGGGACGTAGGTCGTGGGGACCGAACCTCGTAAACATATCGTGTGTTTGTGTTTTGCTTGTCTCACATTTTATTTGTGCATACTCTTATTATTCTTATTGTTCTTATTGTTCATATCTATCTCTTGTAAGAACATATTGATCAACATAATTTTAATTGCTATTAATTGGGATTAGATTATCATAAGACCCTAATCACCCCCCTCTAGGGTCTAACACTAACCTCCTCTAAAATTCATGGTCATTGGCTCTACAATTTGACAGTACCTCGCCCTCTTTGATTAAAATTCGCCCCCCATGAAAGAAAGCACTAGGCTCCTATTTATAGGGCTTCGAATACTGGGTATTTGGATAAGAATGAATGATTTGGCTATATCTTCAATTAAAAACGGCCTAACCACTCTTAGATATGATATCAAGTCAGTTAGGAAGCTAAGGAATGAAGAAATTCCAAAGAAACCACCAAAATACGCGTTTTCGGGCAGTTGGGTGTGGGACAGACCCTGGTGTCCTGGGCATGTGCGAGACAGGTCGAGCTGGCTCGGCCTTGGTCGGGACAGCCAGGACTATCTCGGCCTTAGTCAGGACAACCAGGACTGTCTCGGCCTTAGCCAAGCCAGTCTGGGCACTTGCTTGACTCGTTGTTTTGGCATTTTTTGACTTTTCCGGACTTATATTTTCTGTCATTTTGCATCTTTTGTCATTTAGTCGACTTGTACGCTTTGCTGATTTGTTTTGTGTGTTCGTTAGCTTCTTTACTGCTTTGGATGGTCCCATTTGACTTAGATAATCCTCTCCGACTTGGATAATGATGTTCATCATCTTCTCTTCGTCTCGAGCTGTATTCAGATACCTATAGGCGTTTTTAGATGCCTACACTAGCTGGTAAAGTTTATAAATTTGTTAAGTCTCTATATGGACTTAAGCATGCACCAAAACTCTGGCATGAGAAGTTCGATGGGGTTGTTCGCAACAATGGGTATCAAGTTAGTAAATTTGACAAGTGCCTATACATCAAGGTCGCTGAAGGAAAAGTGGTGGTTATCTGCCTCTATGTGGATGATATACTCATTATCGGAAGTGATTTGGATATAGTAATATCTACCAAGAAATTTCTTTCAGCACAGTTCAATATGAAGGACCATAGAACTACGGACGTGATTCTCAGAATCAAAATCATATACTTTGAAGAAGGTATTGGATTGTCCCAATCTCATTATGTTGAGAGCATATTAAGAAAGTATGGCTACTATGACCTGCCAGAACTGTCAGTGTCATATGATTATAAAAGAAGTTTTGACTGAACATCGGAAGACTAATAGAGCAGCTAAGGTACTCAAAGATCCTTGGGAGTCTTATATACGCGATGAGCTACACAATGCCAGACATAGCATTCGATGTAGGAATGCTTAGTAGGTTCGCAAGTAATTCTGGAAAGCTTCATTGGGATGCTATTCAGAGATTGATGAGATACTTGAAAGGAATTGCATGTCTGGACCTATTATACACTAGATATTCGACTGTAATCGGAGGCTATTCAGATGCAAGCTGATTCTCAGAACCAGATGAGTGCAGATCTACTGGGGGATTTGTCTTCACCATAGGTGGAGCTGTCATCTCATGGAAGTCTAAGAAGCAGACTATGTGTAAAACCCCGTAAATTTGAATATATTATGATAAATAATAATAATATATATAATATATGGTGATAAATAGCATATATTGAATATACATGAATAGTCGACTATTAAGACTTTTCTTGAACATTGTTTTGCACTATTTTAAGATGCGATCATGGGGTTCGAGTCACATGATAGTATACGTATAGACATGAATATACATTAATAGTGTCGTAGTACAGACATAAGTATCCCAAAGGGGATTTTGACAAGTGTTAAGTTGATTACATTTGAGTTAGAGATCGTTTATACACATGTTGGATATCGTTGATGAGCACAGCTCAGTACTATATAAGATAGTGCATCGATATAATAGACATACACAGTTTATATACGAGATGGATATAATTGATGAGCTCAGTTCAGTACTACGTTTGGTGGTGCATTGAAATTCCATTTGTACAGGCCATTGAGTCAGGTTTTGATGTTTTGTCTAGCAGTTCGTCCGCACGAGGGTGCGATGAGACTTGTGAGCCATCTTTTGGTATACTTATATGGTAGGCCGTCCCGCACTCAAGTTACGCACTAAGATCGCGATGAGTCTAACGAGCCGTGTATACTATTTAGGATACGTACAGGGTAGTCCATTGCACATGATAATGCTAAGTTTCAGAATCTTGCGAAGAGTTGTATTAAGATGACTAATTGATAACCTGAGTCATTAGTGAATGCCATTTATAGTTCGACTCATTGTTAAGATATATGACAGAGGTAGTTTACTTTTGGAAGTATGTGCGGATTATTATGTTGATATTTATTTTAACTTCCAAGTGATAGTGGAAGATATTATAAATATGATATATATTTTGATGTTTTACTTTTCCATACTATTTCTTTATGTCTTAGTTGGGATCAATGATTAGCGATTCACAATTTGAGACATATATATGAGGGTTTTCTTGTTTGGATTATTTCGCTCGACTTACGAATCTCGTGTTACGAATTTTTAATTGTTGATCCATTTAGGTTGTTTATTCTTAGTTTGGTATTAATATTTAGATATCTATAATTTGAGACATATGGTATATACATGAGGGTTCCTTATTTGGATTATTTCGCTCGACGTACTACGTCTCGTGTTATAGGTTTCTAAATATTAATTCCATTAGATACGAGAAAAATGATCTAGGTAGACTATGCTTAATAGATAGAGCCTCCACTTCATCTAGCAGCCCTTCCCCTGAGGACGGATGGAGGTGATCTTGCTATAGCACTCTGATGCTTTTGTTATTGTTCTTTTGTTATTTTAAATTTCCTTTTCAAGCAGTTCAGAGTTCTGGAGAGCCGCAAGATGACGGAGTTCTAGCATAGTCGTCGTTGCGCATTTTAGTAGTTGAGACTCCACTATAGTTTATGTTCTCATTCAGATATTAGAGTTTTATTTTTATATTGTAAAGGCAGTGTGCCTTAGTATGATTTTCAGTTGATTCATGTTGATACACTTTTATTATTCTAGATATCAGATATATTTCAGTTGAGACATGATTTTTATTTGTGGGATATCTCTTTCTATATCATGTCTATTTTTTTATTTCTTTATTTTACATGTTTTGTTCATACACTTTTATTTGATTCCACTAGAGGATATTACTGTGATTGGTGAAATGTGTTATTACATGATGCGGGTGCATGGTAGGTTTGACATCTCTGGGTTCACCTTGGACTGCAATCTTGTGTGAAAACAGGGGCATCACAGTCGGTATCAAAGCTCTAGTTTCAGCATCCTTAGGATTATCTTGTGTCGAATCGTGGAGCTAGAATAGAGTTTTTTAGGATTTATGTATAGAGTCCGCTAGGAATTCCTATAATGAGTGAGGACGTTATATACGTATATTCCAAAATTTACAAAATTTTTTATGATAACTATTTTACTTTGATTGAAAAGTAATTATGTGAATACTTATTGTGATACGTTATGTTATGTGTGTGTGTGTGTGTGTGTGTGTGTGTGTGTTTGCGATCTCATTTGTTGTGTCTAATAAGCTCTCCTCCTGATAACATAAATGTCGGGACGAGGATGTGGTCGAGGTAGAACTCGTACCCGGAGAGCTGGGCAAGTAGAACCCGAGCCGTAGCAGACTCCACAATATCTGACCGACTTGGTAACGCCGATTACAGAAGCAGAGATTAGCAACACTCGAGGAGTGAGTAACAAGCTAGATTACACTTTTTGAACTTCCATCACCAGTCATACTAGCCGTGCCTATTGAAGAGGTAATACCGAGGACTACACCATCACCACATTCAGCTATTAATAAAGCCGCAGAGCAGGAAACTTGGATCTGTAAGATTGAGGAAGATATTGGAAGCTGAGAGCACCAGAATTTTAGGACACATCAGATTCAGTTGTAGCCTATAAATAGAGGGAGTGTGTGGGAAATATTATTTTTGATAAGCTTAACACCCACTCAGTACAGAAGCAGAGGTTAGTTATATTCAGCTTAAAGGGAGGCGTCGGAGGATAGTAGTGACTTTAATTTAAGCCGGAGTACGAATGTCACTTACTTGGAGGATTTCACCTATTACTTTGATAAGCAGCTAAAACTAGACGATTGGAGCATGGAAACATATCGATAGTTAATTATGAAAACATAACTGTCGGGAGACAAAGGCAAGGGCAAGAAACCTTTTGCAAGACTTAAAAGACCCCAGCAACGGGGTAAGAATTTTTACAGCCAACAGCAGTAGAGGATCGAGGCACCACCTGTCATTCCGAGGATTAAGGGGCCAGCAGGCCAGATTCGCACCATCTTGGAGATTCTTGAGGGATAGGTATTCCCATATGTTCTATTGCCAACAGTTCAGCAATCAACAGCCATTGGCACGGTTTATACAGTCATACCACGTAATCATAGTGCGAGCGGGACTATAGTGAAAGGTACTTTCTTAGTGAATTCCTTCCCAGCTTGGATCTTGTTCGATTTAGGAGCTTCGCATTCTTTTATCTCTTATACCTTTATGGATAAGCTCCAGTTGATCGCACATACTTTAGATGTATTGTTATCCGTCTCTACTCCTTTAGGGGAGGTATTCCTATTAGAGAGTGTCTGTAGGAGATGTGTCATCAGTCTAGATGAGTCTGAGTTTATCATTGATCTAATCGTTTTACGAATGTCAGAGTTCAACGTCATTCTCGGTATAGATAGGCAATCATCTTACCATGTTAGTATCGATTGTTTTGCTAAAACAGTCAGCTTGCGGGTATCCGATAGGTCTGAGTTGATAGTAACGACCTCACATGGTAACCAGTTTGTGGAGTTATTTCTGGCGTACATCGAGGAGGTGATGCTGAGGGATCAGAGTGCCAATTTATGCGAGACTAGAGTTGTCTCAGATTTTCAGGATATTTTTCAAGACATACTTGGGTTACGTCTTGTGAGAGAGGTTGAGTTCCGTAGCGAGTTACAGCCAGGCACATCATCGATATCCCGAGCACCCTATCGTATAGTACCTGTTGAGATGAGGGAGCTACAGACTCAGCTAGATGAGCTTTTATCTCAAGGTCTTATTCACCAGAGTTATTCTTCGTAGGGAGCGCCTGTCCTTTTCGTGATGAAGAAGTATGGTAGTATGCACCTATGTATAGATTATCATTAGTTGAACAATATCACTATCCAGAATAGGTATCTACTACCGAGGATTAATGACTTGTTCGATCAGCTGCAGGGAGCACAACACTTCTCTAAGATTGATCTTCATTCTGGCTATCATTAGTTGCGAGTTTGAGAGATGAATATTCCCAAGATCACCTTTCTGACTCGATATAGGTCCTTTGAGTTTCTTGTCATGCAATTTGGGCTGACCAATGCACCCACTGTATTCATGGATTTGATGAACTAGATTTTTTGTCCATATTTAGACAAATTTGTGATTGTATTCATCGATGATATTCTTATCTATTCAAGATTAGAGGTAGAGCACGAGTAGCATCTTCGATTGGCATTGCAGACATTACGAGAGCATCAGTTATATGCTAAGTTCAGCAAGTATGAGTTTTGGCTTTCTGAAGTCAGATTTTTGGGCCATGTCATCAGCAAGGAGGGTATTATAGTAGATCCAACAAAGGTGGAGGCAGTACTTGATTGGGAGCCGTCGAAGACCGTTTTAGAGATCCGTAGTTTCTTAGGTTTGGCAGGTTATTACAGGAAGTTCATTCAGGACTTCTCGAAGATTTCGACGCTACTTACACGCCTTATGAAGAAGGATGTACCGTTTTTTAGGGCACTGAGTGCCAGGACATCTTGAGACTTTGAAGGCTAAGTTGACTACAGCGCCGGTATTAATTATTTTGAGTAGTGTAGGACCTTTATCATCTACACAGATGCAACGCTATCGGGTCTAGGAGGTGTTTTGATGCAGACCCAGAGAGTAGTGGCATATACTTCACGACAGTTGAAGACACATGAGCAGAATTATCCCACGCACGACTTGGAGCTAGTCGCAGTAGTCTTCGCACTAAAGACATGGAGACATTACCTGTATGGAGTACAGTTCGAGCTATTCATAGATCATCAAAGTTGTAAGTACCTTTTCCCTCAGAATGAACTCAACCAGAGGCAGCAACGATGGGTAGAGTTCATTAAGGATTTCGTGATTCAGTACCATCCGTGGAAAGCGAACATAGTAGCGGACGCGTTGAGTAGGAAGCATCGGTATCGGATTTCAGTTTTGAGGTGCTTGTTGTATCGAGACCTTCACACCCTTAGCCAGTTTGATTTTAGGCCGGAGATTTGCGGGAGCAGCGTATTTTTAGGAGCTTTGTTAGTATAGCCATCTTGGAGTGATAGAGTGGTCAAAGCTCGGCTAGAGGACTCTTGGATTCAAATCCGAAAGAAGGAGATTTTCAAAGAGCCAAAGGCTAATTGGACCGTTGGAGCAGATGGAGGACTTCGAATGAAGGGTCGATCTGTGATGTCAAGTAATCCACAATTGAAGAAAGACTTATTTGATGAGGCAGATCACACCAGGTATACAGTGCACCCATGGCACTACTAAAATATACAAGTACCTAAAGAGATACTTTCGGTGGAGTGGCATGCGTAGAGAGATTACAGAGTATGTGGCTAAATGTTTTACCTGCCAGCAAGTAAAGACAGAACACCAGTGACCAGTAGAAACTCTATAGCCTTTACCCGTTTTAGAGTAGAAGTGGGCAGATATATCTATGGATTTTATTGTAGGATTGCCAAAATCGAAGAAGGGAAACGATTCAGTTTGGGTGATAGTGGATCGGTTGACGAAGTTAGCACATTTTATACCAGTGAAGACGACTTATACGACAAGGACTTATGCGAGGATATTCATTCAGGAGATCATGAGATTACATGGAGTTCTAGAGACAATTGTATCAGATCGAGGCTCGGTTTTTACTTCACATTCTTGGAGGAGCTTCTAGAATTCTTTCGGTAGCTAGTTGTCGTATTCTAGTGTTTTCCACCCACAGACAGATGGACAAAATGAAAGAGTGAACCAAGTATTGGAGGACATATTACGGGTATGTCTTATAGATTTTTAGGGTAGCTGGGAGGACCATATCCCATTAATTGAGTTCACATATAACAACAGTTATCAAGTGACTTTTGGCATGGCACCATATGAGGTATTGTACAGGAGATCTTGTAGATTGCCTATTTGTTGGGTAGAACCAGAGGACGGTTTGCTATTTGGGCCGGAGTTTGTGAGACAGACCACAGAGAAGGTAACAATAATTCGGAAGTGCATTCTTGCAGCGCAAAGTCATCAGAAGAGTCACACAGATTAGAGGAGACGGTCATTAGAGTTCCAGGTTGGGGACTATGTATTGTTGAAAGTATCGCTAATGAAGAGAGTTCAGCAATTTGGTAGACGGGAAAAGCTTGCCCCGAGGTATATTGGTCCGTTCAGGATAGTTGAGTGCATAGGAGCAGTTTCGTATCAGCTAGATCTTCCAGCATCGATGTCGAGTATCCATGATGTTTTCCATGTTCCAATGCTTAAGAGGCATTTATACGATGAGGAGTAGCAACGAGTATTGGACGCACTAGAAATTGAACTTCATGATGATTTGACTACGATTGATGTTCTTGTATGTATTCTTACCAAGGAGGGCAAGAAGCTTAGAAATAAAATGACTCCCTTAGTTAAATTTCAATGGAATCGGAAAGGAACTGGGAAGGCTTCTTGGGTATTGCGATGACCCACATCTATTTGAGTAAGTAATTTGATTGCCTATGATCTGCCTGTGTTTGTGATTATCTATATGTTCATATCTATACTTAACGCTAGAATGGTGTTATTAGCACTTAGCTCCTAATTATTCGGAACACATGGTTTATATATAGGGGGTTCCTTGTTTGGATTTTTTGCTCGACGTACTTGTTCCGCTTAGTTAGGAGTTAAGTGGGAGTATTCTCATTCTAGATGGTTAAGTGCAGATGTTGTTATGTTTCATATCTGGAGATTAATAGTACGAAATGTGTATGTGAGGGTTTCCTTATCTGGTTATCCCTTCAATGTGCTTTTCTGGTATTATTAATCTCTAAGATACGATTGCGGAATTTTGGGGATAAAATTCTTTTAAGGAGGGAAGAATGTAAAACCCCATAAATTTGAATATATTATGATAAATAATAATAATAAATAAATTATATGGTGATAAATAACATATATTAATATTTGAGTATGCTAGGGGTTGATTTGAGATCAATCCAATGTATATATATGAATTAGGAGTGAAATCATGCACTACATGCACGAGCCTGAATCTGGAAAAACGACCAGTTACGAGTATTTATATTTTACACATAGATACAGCTTGAATCTAGAAAAACTCAAAAAACAAAAGTTGTAGGTCTCTTTAATAGATTTCTAAATCATCTTAAATCACCTCATTCTGAGGTCGGACGGGAATGTTACAGCTAAAATACCAAAGATTATTTTCTCAAACAGACTGATTTGAGTCTTAATAGTCAACTACTACCATTAGTAGTCGACTAGTAAAGCTATTAGTTGACTAATAGTAGTATTAGTCGACTAGTGGGGCTGTTTTCAGGTTTCTTATGGGTTTCGGGTCGGATTTGTTTTGTTTTGAACTCAGTTGTATATATGCATATATATACTCATTTTAAAAGATTTTTTTACCCTCTTTCATGCGAGATTTACACCAACCACCTTCCTCCTAAACCCTAACCCTAAATTGTGAGTTTTAGGAGAGATCTCGAGGCGTTTGTCGAGAGAAGGTGAGGCTTTGCAGTTTTTGGTGAAGAGAATGTCTTGCAAACGTGTTCAGAAGTTGCAGCACGTAGTTGAGGCAAGATCATCTTTCTCTAAACCCTTCCCTTAGTAAAGATTAGATTTTTAATGGTTAAAGTGATTTTTTTTCATGTTAAAGTTTAACCCGACATGATAAAGTTTAGATTTTTAATGATAAATCTTTAACCCATGATAGATTTGTAAAAATTCTTTGATGTTTATGATAGTAATATAATCAAGATCATTAAGGTTGTTCATAATTACATTTTAAATTTATAAATCATGTTCTAATCATGCTAAAACCCTAGTTTTGTCTTTTAATTGAGCTTTCATGATAAATAACTATGCTTAACACTAGGTTTGTGAAACCTAAGTCATATAAACATGTTTAAACAAATTTTTTCTCTATTCATGAGGAAATTGATTAAATAGGATGTTAAACCCTATTTTGAAAGGTTTAAAAAAATTTGTATTATGATTCAAATAATCTTTGATGCATATGCCAAGTATAACGTTTTGTTTTAGCTTCGTGATATGTGTAATTGACAAATAAGTAATGTTCGTGCATGAAAGAATGCATGTTTTGACAGGATAGTCGACTATTAAGCTTAGTAGTTGGCTACTCATGTTCAGTTTGGATTTTCAGAAACTAGAATATAACAAAGTAGTCAACTAATGTGCAAAGTAGACGACTGCTAATCCTGATTCATGCCTCACAGAGTCTGGATGGACTCAGTGTAGTCGACTACTAAGCTTAGTAGTCGACTACTAAGACTTTTCCTGAACATTGTGTTACACTATTTTGAGAAGTGATTGCGGGGTTGGAGTCGCATGATAGTACACGTATAGACATGAATATACATGAATAGTATCGTAGTACACACATAAGTATCCCAAAGGGGATTTTGACAAGTGTTGAGCTAATTACACTTGAGTTATAGATCGTTTATACACATGTTGGATATTGTTGATGAGCACAACTCAATACTATATGAGATAGTGCGTCGATATACCAAACATACACAGTTTATACACGAGATGGATATTGTTGATGAGCTTAGTTTAGTACTATGTGTGGTGGTGCGTTGATATTTTATTTGTACAGGCCATTGAGTCAGATTTTGATGCTTTGTCTAGCAGTGCGTCCGCATGAGGGTGTGATGAGGCTTGTGAGCCGTCTTTTAGGATATCAGATGTATTACAGTTGAGACATGATTTTTATTTGTGAGATATCTCTTTCTATATCATGTCTATTATTTTTATTTTCTTATTTTGCATGTTTTGTAACTACACTTATATTTTATTCCACTAAAGGATATTACTGTGATTGGTGAAACGTATTATTATACGGTGTGGGTGCATGACAAGTTTGACATCTCTAAGTTCACCTTGGACTGCAGCCATGTGTGAAAACTAGGACGTCACACTATGATTACACAGTCATAGATGGAATCTGAGTTCTTCGTACTCTATGCTGCAGGAGATGAAGCTGAATGGCTCAGTTGTTTTCTTCAAGACCATTCATTGATAGAATTGCAAGGCAAAATTACTCTCTATTATAATAATTAGGCAACGAGTGATGTGGCAGCAAACTCAATGTTCAATGGAAAGAAGCGGACCATTCGTCTGAAGCATGGCTATTTGAGAGAACTCATTTACCAAGGTCAAGTAAGATTTGTAAAGTTTGGTGAGTCTTACAAATACTTACCATTTATATCAAGTTATTAGTTCAAAGCTTACGCTACTAATGACGAGATGATTAGTTCAAAAGTTAAGCAAGATTTGCAAGTGAAATCCTATCATGATAAAGAGGATGGTTGTTAAGCCTTAATGAGTTCAAAGCATTTCAAATTCATCATTAGAAAGAGATTTGTCAAGCTTCGGCGGATTTTCCCATTCAGTAAAGCATTGAAGGAAAACTACGGACTATTGGATAGGTAACATGCCTAAAGGACTCACTAATGATCCTATCATGTAAAGGGGATGGCTGTTAAGCCTTAATGAGTCCAAAGCATTTTGGATGCGGGGTGTTAGATAGGAAACACACCTAAATGACTCACCTAGAATCCTATAATGAGAGAGGTTGGCTTTACAGCCTTAATGAGTTCAAAGCATCTCGGATGTCGAATGTTTGATAGGAAACATGCCTAAAGAACTCACTTATGCCTGGGTAGAGATTTGGCCGTCTCCTATCGTGTCTTATGGAAAGATACCTAGAGCCCTAGCTAAAACTAGGACATGCACAGGGACATAAATGTGTAAGGAAAAGGCAAAGACAACAGCAAGTGTGGTTCAAAGTGAAAACTACCACAGATGAGTTCGATCTTCTGTGATCGCTGGATTTTAGACATGTACTGGTTCAAGTCTCTGCGACACCATGTATCCATCTTTTATTCAGATGGTCTAAAGGGGATTCAAGTCCTTGCGACATCTAGATGTACAACGATTGAAACAACGACACCGTTACACGACACTAGTGTAAAAACTTGTAGGGGATTGTTGATTTTTTTGGTCAAAACAGTTTTCCAAAAATGAGTTTTCAAACTATGTATTTATTAATTATTGGTATTCTTTAGAAATCTTTAGTAGCATAGAGGAAAGTTAAAGTTTTGGTATTTAAAAAGATCATGTGTTCGAGGCTTTCCAACGGCAAGCCAAAAATTATTTTTATTTAATTAATGTCTCATAAGTTCTAGTGGGTTGTGGTCCGTGGGTGCGTGGGTCGTGGGTTAATAGGCCAGGGATTGGGGCTAATCGGGCTGAGGCACTAAGTAGAGCTTTGTAAGGTGCACTTTACCGTCACGTTGGCTACCACACAGGACTGTCTCACAGTTTACTTCGCAGCATGCGGACGAGCCTCGCGTTCGCATAAGGGTACCACCCTCACGTTCACAAGAGGGAACTCGACCCTCACATTCACGCAAGGCTAGACGCAACCCTCGTGTTGCGCAGGATCGTGACCCTCACGTTCAGACGTTACTGCATGCAGCAGTTATAATATTTATGTTATTTGTCGTTACAAATATAATTGTCATAATTGTCATTATGTTTGTAATAGTCAAATTAAATGTGGGTGACCTTTGAGCTGGTCTTAGAGGCCTATATATAGTGCCTCTTGGAAATCTCTTGGATACAAGAGATAAAAAGAGATACGAAAAACACACAAGTGTTTTGTGCTGTTGTGCTGCTGCTGCGAAGTCTGAAATCGTGAAAGCTTTAGTCTGTGCTCAAAGGAACATAGCTCTGAACCGAAAGGTTTTTACAAATCGAAAGATCTTTGCTTGGACCATAAGGTTTTAGAACCAAAAGGTTTTAACAGATCGAGGAGATATTTGCTTGAACCAAAAGGTCTTATACATCAAGGAGATCTTGACAGTACTTAGTCGGTACACACAAGTGTACTGTACTGTTGTTCTTGGAAGCAGTTTGCCCTTGGGATCCTTGCACCGAAGTAGGCCAAATATTGCATTAAGCACAGCGTTTCATAAACGCATAGCAGCTAAACTTGAAAAAGTTTTAAAATATAGCACTTCAAACATCTAACAGATTTATCTATTTTATTCCATATTTTATATATATATAACTCAAACACACCAATTTTGGGGTGAACCCGTCGTGTTTTGACCCTTTATCCACTCGCTGCAATTTTAACTGTTTCGAATGAATAGAACTTTTTGTACGGCTCAACGAATGGTCAAAACACAACGGGTTCAACCCAAAATTGGTGTGTTTGGGTTTAAGAACGTGTAGATCAAGTTTAACAAAGCGGATCGTAAAAAAATTAGGAAATGATGTGATTCTAGGCCACGTCCTTAGGTGGGAGCCTAGGGTGTCACCTTAGATTCACATTTCCCATATATATATATACCCTTTAAAAGAGGGAGTTCTAGAAAAACTTTCTCTACCCCAAATTACCCTTCACCTATTGTAAATATAACAAAGTTATCCTAATCTTTTATTTCATGAAATATAGGCTTGACCACTTCTCTTTTAAGGTATTAAACTCATTTTAGAAACTTAAAATGATCTGAAGCCTGAACCTTATGCAAGTAATTATGCCTGATGAAGCCAAACACTCATCTATGCACATGTGAACTGTTCCCAAAAACATCCAGAAATAAGAAGAATCTCGGCAAGCACACAAGAAGGAGAAGATACTAGAAACTCCCATGTGCAAAACCCTACTGCTAACTAGCAAAACTCTCAGAACCTATGTGTGGATTAGTTCTTTAACAATACACATATAATTAAATGATGAACAAGAAAATGAACAAACAAAGCATTTTTTTTATATTTAAACTAAAAGAATCCTAAATAGGGTCATATATATAATCATATAGGAGAAAGTAGATCGTGAATCAACATATGTCTCGCTATCAATTCTAAACTGTTTTGTAATCAATGTACAATATCAGTACAATATTACTCTTAGGGTACACACCAACAAGAACGTCTTAAACGGAGATGCAAAACACACTCAAACGATCTTGGAATCACAGAATAAAACCAACAAACATGAATTCAATCACAATACTCACAGATATAACATAGTTCACTCTTATGGAGCTACTCCGCGGTGCAACAACGACGCCCAATTCCTTTATATTTCTTTCGAGGTTAGAAAGGAAAAAGATAAAAGAGAATATCCTCTCTTGATCAAGATACTCTCCAAGAATTCTCACAAACTCTCTCTCAAGATCTATCAATGATATTACTTATATTTGTATCTTTCTCTTTCTCTTTCTGCTACTGAGATACTTTACAAATCAAACTTAGGGGAGTATTTATAAGTTTTCTCATGTGGGTAGGTGAACATTGCAGTAGGGGGTAGGTGAACACTATTTAGGGGTACGTGAACACTGTAGCAGGGGGTAGGTGAGAAGTCTATCCACACAACCTCAATGTTCTTAACAATCTCCCCACTTGGAGAGTCTTCTCAACGAACTCTGTTTCTTGGTTGCATCATCTAGATGTCTTGTATCTTTATTGTCTTGCATGACCCTCAACGTTCTCAACGGAGGCCATATGAGGCTGCACACAACTTCACCTTCTTGAGCGGAACTAGCTTGGTTAGCATATCGGCTGGATTATACCTTATATCAATCTTTACAAGCTTGAACGCATTCTTGCTTTTCCATCTCCGTATGGTATGATGCTTCACGTTAACATGCTTGGTCCGAGCATTGAATGTGACATTCTCTGACAAGTGAATGACACTTTGACTATCATAGTGGATGAAATATTTCTCAAAGCTTACCCCCAGCTCGAGAAGAAAAGCTTTCAACCATAGAAACTCTTTTGGTGCCTCTGTTGCAGACACGTACTCTACTTCAGTTGTCGACATAGCTAAAGTATCCCGTAACTTGGATCTCCAACTTATCACTCCACCAGCCAAGATGAAGATCTAGCCGCTCGTGCTCCTTCTTGAGTCTATGACCCCAGCGTAGTCTGCATCACAAAAGTCCTCTAACTGTAAATCCGCCCCGCCATACTCAAGACAACGGTCGGACGAGCATCTCAAGTAGCGTAGAAAGCACTTGACCACACCCTAGTGGTGCTTCCCTAGATTCACATGAAGCGGCTCACAACTCGCACTCCTTGTGTAATATCTGGCCTCGTGCACACCATCGCATACATCAAACTCCCGACGATAGATGCATATGGTATGTTGACCATGAACTCATGCCCTTCAGCAGAATCTGGTTCTTGGGTTCTTGGGTCTTTGATAGCTTGAAATTGCTCGCAAATGGCGAGCCCACTGGTTTAGCTTTCTCCATGCCAAATTTTTTAAGAATCTTCTCAATATAGACCTTCTGAGACAACCTCAACCTACTTGCTAATCTGTCTCTGATGATCCTCATCCTAAGAATCTGGCTTGTTGAACTCGGATCCTTCATCTTGAAGCACTTGGAGAGACTCCCCTTGAGTTCCTCAATGCGGGCTAAGTCGGGCTTTGCAATCAACATGTTATCGACATAAATCAAGAATATCACATAGGATTCAACATACCTCTTGATGAAGCAGTAGTGGTTTGTGTCGAATTTAAGAAAACTATTCTCCTCCATAAAGTTCTCAAATCTTCTTATACCACTGTCGCGGAGCTTGCTTCAGACCATACAAGCTCTTGCGCAGGCAACGCACGAGGCCCTTCCTGCCTCGTTCCTTAAAGCCCACTGGTTGATGCATATAGATCTCCATGAAGGAATGTCGTCTTCACATCCATCTGCTCTAGATGGAGATCTTGAATTGCCACATTGCTCAGCACAGTCCGAATCGTGATTAACTTGACGACGGGAGGGAAAATATCAGAATAGTCTATCCCTGCTTATTGCTCATAGCCCTTCACCACAAGCCTCACCTTATAGCGTCTATGCCCATCGGCTTCATCCTTAACCCGATAAATCCACCAATTGTGAAGAGTCTTTCACCCTCTTAGAAGCTTTACGAGCTCCCAAGTCTCATTCTTCGTCAAGAATTTCATTTCTTCCTCCATTGTAGACTCCCACTCGCTCCGAACTTTGCTGATCTGCTGTACCTCCTCATAGCTCTCTGACTCACCACTATCAGTCAGGAGAAGATAATTCATGATGGAAAAGTACCTCTTTGGTACCCTCGGATTTCTTGGAGCTTTGCGAACTGTGATCGGCAACTCTGCTGGATCTTGCTGTTATGCATCCGGCACGTTCTCTTGGTCTCCACCTTCTATGGTGACTAGTATCTCGCCGCCATCCTTACTATCAGTAATATCTGGGAAAAGAGAGGAAGATAGATGACTCCCACTCACCTCGTTGGTCTTGTACACCGCATCCTCATGGAACACGACGTCACGACTGTGCACCACCTTGTGCGTAATGTGATCCCAAAAATGATATACATATTTATCTCCTCCATAGGCGATGAAAGAGAACTTCTTTGACTTTGGATCAAGCTTTGACCGGTCTGCAGGATTAGTCATGACATAGGCGTCACAACTAAATACTCGTAAGTGTTCTAGCTTCATCTTCTTTCCGGTCCAAGCCTCTTCAGGTATCTCATAACTGAGAGGCGTGGATGGCCCGCAGTTGATCAAGTATGCAGTAGTATTCATAGCATCGGCCCAAAAACTCTTGGGCAATCCGGAATGAATCCTCATACTTCTTGTGTGCTCCAAGATAGTGCAATTCATACGCTCTGCCACTTCGTTATGCTGAGGTATGCCTAGAACGGTCTTCATTCTCCTAATCTCATAGGATGAACAAAAGTTCTCGAACTCCTGACTACAACACTCACCTTCATTATAAGACTTTAGACACTTTAGCTTATTGCCTGTTTTATTCTCCACACAGGCAAGCCACTTTTTGAAGATGATGAAAACATCCGACTTGTGCTTTAAGAAGAACACCCACAGTTTTCTAGTAGCATCATCAATGAAAGAGACAAAGTAAAGAGAGTTGCTAACAGATGGGACTTGCGCAGGTCCCCACACGTCGGTGTGCACCAACTCTAATTTTTGCAGTTTTAGAGCCGGCTTGGTCTTGTTGAAGCTCACCTTCTTCTGTTTACCTAGGATGCAATCCTCACAGAAAGTCAGATCGATCTTGCTCAGACCCAAAAGACTCTCTCCCTCGGCCATAATCTGCATCCCCTTCTCACTCATATGGCCAAGTCACCGATGCTAAGTCATGCAGTCGGCAGATGATGATGATGCTTGTTTTGCGGCAAGCAAGCAGTCAATCTTCCTATTGGCGATGTAGAGAGACCCCTCGTGTTTGCCGTGTGCTACCACCAGGGCACCCTTGGACACCTTCTAGCTTCCCTACTCGAAGGATACTCTATAACCGGAGTCAATTAGTTGCCTAACTGATATAAGATTCCGCTTGAGACCCGATACATGCCGAACATCATTCAGCATCAAGGTGGTCTCGCCCTCAATCTTGAAGATACAATTTTCCTTCCCGGAGACCTTGCAAGGTTGATCGTCTCCAAGATAGACTGTCCCCAAGTCCTTCTTCACGAACGATGAAAGCAGTTTTTGTTGTGATGTTGCATGGAAAGATACACCAGAGTTGATGACGCACGCATCGCTTTTGTCTTCAAGAGATAAGAGAAACGCATACGAATCCGTCTTGTGCATAAGATTGGCTACACCGCCAGCCTGATCGTCCATGCTAGAACAAAAGCTTTGTAGTCCCGTGCAAAGTGACCATTCTTTCCACAATTGAAGCATTTCCCTTCACCGTAACCATTCGGGTCTGACCCTTTAGACTTCCCTCTGGACTTTGATAGGCCTCTTCGTCCCCTACCCTTCTTCTGCGCACGTCCTCGTGCCTCAACATGCAGAGCACTCCCACTGCTAGAGACCTCAGCTCCTAAAACTTTGCGATAAGATTCTTCATCCAGAATTGCCCCAATCACTGTGTTGACATCTTGTCATTGTCATTGGCGTTGCTCACCACCATCATCATATTCTCCCATGAATCAAGTAGACAAGAAAGTAGCAGAAGAGCTTGGATCTCATTGTTGAATTTAAGATCCACTACAGCAAGTTGTTACTCCACAGCCTGAAATTCGTTCAAGAAGTCCACTACGCGAGCTCATTGCTGCGTCTTTAGATTGAATACCTTTTTTATCAGGTACACCTTATTTGAGGCGGACGGCTTCTCATACAGCGACTGCAAGGACTCCATCAACTCCTTGGTGGTGGTTGTATGTGAGACATTGTAAGTCACATGCTGGTAAGATTGAGCCTGATGGTGGCAAGTGCTTTACGATAGAGCACCTTCCACTTATCGTCGTCCATCTTCTCAGGTTTCCCCGCCTCTCCTTGGAGGGGTAGGAAGAGATCCTTCTGGTACAAATAGTCTTCTATCTGCATCCTCCAATACCTAAAATTTTAGCCGCCGAACTTCTCAATCTGAAGCCTGTTGTCTTCAATTGTAGATCTCATAGCGAAAGATTCCGTCTTTCCTGAACCGTATTCTCTGATACTACTTCTTAGTGTACACACCAACAAGAACGCCTCAAACGGAGATGCAAAACACACCCAAACGATCTTGGAATCACAGAATAAAACTATCAAATACGAATTCAATCACAGTACTCACATAAATAACGTGGTTCACTCTTACGGAGCTACTCCACGGTGCAACGACGACACCCAACTCCTTTATATTCTTTTCGAGATTACAAAGAAAAAAAAGATAAAAGAGAACACCCTCTCTTGATCAAGATACTCTCCAAGAATTCTCACAAACTCTCTCTCAAGATTTCTCAATGATATTACTTATACATGTATCTTTCTCTTTCTCTCTGCTACTAAGATACTTTACAAATCAAACTTAGGGAGGTATTTATAAGGGTAGGTGAACACTATTTTAGGGGGTCGGTGAATACTGTAGCAGGGGTAGGTGAACATTATTTGGGGTGTAGGTGAACACTATAGCAGGGGTAGGTGAGTAGGCTATCCACACAGCCTCAACGTTCTCAACAATTACATCATGCAATCAGAGTATTGTATTAGTGTAACCACCAACCTAAAAATCTATGTTGGGACACTTGTTGTCATTTCTTTCCTCACAATAGGATTTTCTACGAAGGAACATCTACAGTATTTTCCTTTTTATACTTACAGAGACAGCCATCATCCACAATCAGCAGGAAGTATATGTATAGCAAAGACAAACATTGTGTTATTGATGACCCCAATTAAGAGCAAAAATAGCAATTAAAGGGATTAATTTGAAATAGTTTGTGAGAATCATGAAACCTGATAGCAATATCAATGATTTCAGAGATTAAATCTCAAAATATATAAGATTTTAGGAGAAAGATAAAAGGGATTAATGTGAAAACAAATGAAGATAAATTTCATAACGCTCACATTTACACATTCATTTGCACTTATCATCCTTCCTTTCATTTTTTTTGGACCTATCATTCCCGAGATTGTCAACAAGCTACTCTAAAATACTAAATTCAATATTGGCAGCGCCAATAAGTAAGCCAAGGGATGATAAATACGACTAAAGATGGAGGTGGATATTTTATGAGTAGGGTCATCTCCCAGATTTGGCAGCTATACTCAAACATATCGTAAAAAATCCTACAGAAGAATATCGTGTAGCAAGGAAGGGGAGAATGACACAAAGTTATCAATCCAGTCACTGTCAATGCACTGATATGGCTATCAGTGCAATCACAATTGTATCAATAGACAGTAATAATTATAGGAATAGACATTAGCAATACACGACAGTGAAGTCACATAGTGTTTAGTGGTGTCACAGGATATTACTGGATTGCCTACTATATACATATTTATATATACAACGCTGCTATTTGGCTCGCTCCCCTGCCAACTCGCGCCCAGCTCGCGCAGTGAGGAACAGGGGGGTGGGGCCCACAGGCGAGTTGACATGGGAGCGAGCCAAATAGCATTTTTGTTATATATATTTTTATACTTGCAGTTTCTACTTAGGGCACCATTAGAATTAGGATAGTACATCACTAAAAGGATAAAGTTGTAAGTTGTTAATACAGATTTTAAATACAACAATGATAAATAATATGCAGGCACCATTGGGATAAAATACTAGTTCCGCCACCCGCGATATATGCATAAAAATTTAGGATATGACATACGCCATCCTTTCCTTTCTCTTTGTAAGATAATTTATAAAGAGCCCTCTATAAGATACTTTTCCCCCGAATATACAAGGTGCATGTTTAATATTTTTTATATTTAATGTTTATCCACCTGATAATGACCGCATGTTTGCAAAATGAGTCAAGTATGGATCAAGAATAGTATATAAGCTAGGCCATGATCCAAGCTGCATCTGGCATTGATCTACGGCAGTCTTACTTCTCCTGAGCCAAAATTCTTCTCAAAGCAACACTTCGCTTCATTTACTCATGCAACCACTACAACTTCATCAAACCTGAAACATAACCAAGGACCACAGAAACCAGAGGCAGTTGATTCATTACTAGAAATATTCAAGTCTCGATGCGTACCACAACTAGAAATAGCTATCCAAGGACCACCGAGAGCAGATGCAGTTGCATATGACAGAGCACGCAACCTACGGATACCTGTCGTTTTAACCATAAACACCATCTAGTCAGTATTTAAATTGAATAATCAACATCATGAACGTCAAAAAAAAAATGCTGTTAATAAAGATTAGCTTGGCCACATCCCTTAAAGCTATTAAACAAGTTTTAGAAAAACCTAAAATTCTGAATGTGCCTGATGATGAAGCCAAAGGCTTCTCTATGCACACTTCACCTTTTCCCAAAAAATATAAAACACAATGGCTCATGTTGTTGTCTAACGAATGGAATCCCTGCAGGGGACACAAGAAGAAGAAGTTAATAGAAACTCCTATGTATATATTATTTTCGCCAATAAACAACGAAGAAATTATTACTATATTTAAAGGAAAGATACCCTTTATAGAGGGTCCTCTGTAGAAAAATCATATAGAATATTCCACTACCCATTCGAAATTATTTTGCAATCTTTGTACGATATGAGTGCAACAATGCATCGGTACAATCAAACTATTGTATCCATGCCCTCGCCAACTTTAACATCAACGTGGGAACACTTGCGGTGATCTCCTTCCTTCCTAGATCATTAAGGAATGTATACGTGTACAAAGACAACCGTTTGTGTTATCGATGACTCATTGCAATTATTTACCAACAATCATTTTGGCCTGAAACTACACACATTGGTAATGACAGACACAGCAAATCCACACTAACAAACAAAAATGCCTAAATTGCAACAGTGACATATATATAGAGACAATGGGGCCCCACAATATCTGTCACTTTATTCTAATTTACGCTTGATGAGCGAAACAGCGACTAGCATTAAGATATCTCGTTGATGGTTTCCCAAAGACTTCGAAAAACAAGACAAAAATCAAAATTAATCAGTGAGGGTAAGTATCTAGAATGTTTATCCCAAATAGGATATATCTGGATCAGAAGAAGACATGAGGAAATTGATTTGTTCCAGCCACTTGGAGAGGAATAATAATTCAAGATAAATATAATATGATCTCTGTTCAGCGTTGAATGTTTCAGGGAAACAAAGGGTCTAGTGGCTAGTAGTTACTTGCTACTTGCCAGTACCCAATCAAACAACCACAGCAAAGAAATGTAGCAAAATGTAAACACTGTTGATGGGAATGCAAGAAAAGGAAACCCACTTCCATGTCGTGGTCCATGTCATAGATAGTAACTATATTGTCCAAAGGATTAGACGACATATGTGATACTGAGACAATTACTTTAATGCAAAAACTTCAAATTAGATAGAAGCATCACTGAGTCTCAAGATGTTCTTAGACCATTATGTACTTCATATAACAAGGAATGGTTAAATCTAAATATTCCTTATATTCTTGAGGGTCTCATATCAGAAACAAGCCAAATTTCTCTGTTTCTTGCTAGGCGAGGAAAATAATAAACCTAACTCCAAAAGTTGGCACCTCGCGATCAGGTATGATGCTTCGACTAGTCTAACGACGAAGAAATTATGCAGAATACAATATAATCCTTTATCAATTAGTTAACAGATGATTCAATCGTATATATATAGTTAAACCATCTAATTATTTTGCTGCAATAACTTCGATTACCATGGGTGTTTGTGTAGAAGCATTATTTAATCTCTAAAAGATGTTGGGTTTTTTTGGTCAAAACTACTTTCCAAAATGAGTTTTCAAACTATATATATATTAACTACAAGTACGTTTCATAAATGCTTAGTAGCCTAGTGAAAATTTTATGTTTTGGTGTTTCAAAAGGACCCTTGTTCGAGACTTACCAACGGCAAGCCGAGAAGTATTTTATTTGAATTAATCTCTCATAAGTTCTAGTGGGTCGTGGGCTGTGGGCCGGTGGCTAATCGAGCTGAGGCGTTAGACGCACTTCGCACGGAGGCATCGGGGTAAGGTGATGCTGTTTTACGCCACGTTGGCTGCCACTATGGTCGTCACGAATGTTGCCTCGCAGGCTGCTTCGCAGCATGTGGACGAGCTACGTATTCGCACTAGGGTGTGATCCTAGCGTTCTCAGAGTCAGACGATGTTCATCTGATTCATAAGATCAGACAAGGTTCGCTCGTCATATGAGATTCACATGTTTGACGAGGTTTGTATGTCATACGAGATTCACCTGTTTGACGAGGTTCGTTCGTTCGACGAGGTTCGCCTGTTTGACGATGTTCGCTCATTCGACGAGGTTCGTCTGTCATACGAGGTTCACCTGTTTGACGAGGTCCGTCTGTCATACGAGGTTCGCCTGTATGACGAGGTTCGTTTATCAAACGAGGTTCGTCTGATCTGCTGAGTCGTGACCATAGTGTTTCGTAACAACGCGTCCATTGATTACCTCGTATTCAAGAGTTACTGCATGCAGTAGTTATAACAGCATTTAGAGTAATTTAATATATTGATGTTATAATCTTAATTGTCATTGAGAATTATAACAGTCATATTAATTGCTAGTGACTCTTGAGCTGACCTTAGAGGCCTATAAATAGCGCCCTTAGGCAGCTCTTGGTGGTTGCTGGATAATCTCACGAGCATAGAATACAAACGTCGGTATACACACGCGAGCATGGAAAACGAACGTCGGATCGACGTTGTTGCTGTTGTTGTGCTGCTGCTGTAGAAACTGTGCCCGCAGGAACCCTGACACCGAAAGGTTATGAACTAAAAGATTCTGAGATCGAGGAGATCTTTTGCCTTGACCGAAAGATCTTATAGATCAATGAGTTCTTAACAGTACTGGGTTGGTACACATCAGAGTACTGTACTGCTGTTCTGTGACGCCCCTGGGTTCACACAAGGCTGCAGTCCGAGGTGAAGCCAAGAATGTCAAACCTGCCATGCACTACACCGTGCAACAACATGTTTCACCATCACAATTTTATCACTCTAGTGGGTCAATAATAGGTGTAGGTACAAAAGCAAGTAAGAGATACTACAAGAGATAACTGATGAAACGATAAAGATCAAATAGTATTTCATCATCCAACACACAAGAATATAAAGTCAATGTCTAAATGAACAAACTGGAGTTCTTAATACATCTAAAATACAACAAGTCTGAATAAAGGAAATAAGGCACACAGCCTTTACAACATCTAGAATAAAGTCCTCAAATGTCTAAACAAAGTCTATAGTGGAGCTCCAAAATAAAACATAGCTAGAATAGATAGTCGAACACTAAAGTGTGTCGCCATCAACCTGCGACTCTCTGGGCTCCTGGCTCGTGACCTGAAAGGGGGAGGGACAACGAGCGTCAAAGCGCTAGCGAGCAACATCACAACCAACCCCAAGGGAAGAGGGCTCGTTGTATAAGAAAATACAGATAATATATATAATGGATCTAAAATCATTGA
>NC_033795.1:17877929-17907859 GCF_001876935.1 Asparagus officinalis | reverse complement strand
CTCAAGCTCCGCCACCAGAGCCACCACCCTAGGGCGAGCCTTTCCTGACGCCGGCAGTCAGGTAAGGGCATGTTCTTCTTTCTCTTTTTTTCATTAATTTTTAAAAATCAAAGTAGATTAATGAGAGTAAAGAGTAATACCTTTGTTTTTTTTCTTTCCTCATCTTCTTCCTCTTATTATTCTTCTCCTCTCTGTCTCTCTTTCTTTGTTCCTCCCGATCTCTCTTCTCTCTCTTTTTATTTCTTTTTTTTACTCGATTTTTTCCCATTTTTACTTCTTTTTATTCTAACCAAAGCTCCAGATTTGATTTTTTTAATCTTCTATACTCATGTTAAGGCGGTGCCAATCCTCAATCAAATGGCAAAAGGCCACCCGTTCTCTGATGTGGCGACATGGAATTTAGGAGATGAAATTTTTTTGGAACAACACCCCCCAAACTTTGTGATTTGCATATATTATCTTGTCTTAAGAGAAGTGAAATTTATTATTTGTTAAGGGATACTACATTCTCCCCTACTAATAAAAAGTTTCGTCCTCAAAACTTAACATGCTTATATTTTCAAAGCCTTCCAAATATTTCTCTTAAACAGGATCTCCCATTCCCCAGGTAGCAATTTTCTAAAAGTAGTTTTTCTATTGGACTTTTTCATATTTGATGATTCATCACTGAAGTACTTGCTATTTATGATTCACAATTTGCTCTGGTGTTTCTTCATATGCTTGTGGCTTTACTGGTAATAATATTTTTCAACACAATCTGGATCTCATATAAATCTTAGAATTGATATATCAATTATATAACATACTTCCATTAAGGTGATTGTACTGCTAACTGGTCCAGTACTTGATCAATTTATTTTGATATTTCAAGAGAGTTAATATGTCTTGGGCCTAGTATCCCCTTGAAATCCTAGCTCTCTTTTTCTACAACAAGTCTTAACTTTTTCATCAACCAAACAAAGAGCGAATCTTCTAGTAGAACGATAAAGCTTGACACACTAACTCAACTCCAAGGAGCTTCTCTCATCATCAAAATCCAAATAAATAAGAGGTCTCTACTTTTTACCATATAATAGGCCACGAGGTGCCATCTTTATGCTTGACTTCATGCTCATTATTTTATACAAACTCAGTAAAGGTAGATAGTTTTCCCCCAGTTCTTCCATTTCAAATACACAGTACCTTAACATATCTTTCAGAATTTTCTTGTCTTTTATCACATGTATATGGATGATAAATTGCACTGATATTAAATCCAATGTACAAATTTCTATGAATACTCTTCCAATATTTTGTAAGAACTTGAGCTCATAAATTGCTACTATTGAAACAAGTATATGTCATGAAATCTCAACATCTTGTGAATGTAAAATTCCTGGTCAACATTTCCAATGATTTTTTTTTACCTGGGAAGGAAAAAGTATACTAGCTTAGTATCCAGTTGAGTATTATCTAGATAGTATTATTCTTTCTCAAAGGTTTTATAATGACAAGGTCTATGGTGATTTACTTTCTTCCTACATTGGTATATCTAATTTAGGATCAATCTACAGCTTATCTCTATTGTTTCTACTTTTATCGTTTAGCATGCCAAACACACAACCACATATTTTGCAATACTCATTTCACATTAGTCCACTGATATATTAATTTATTTATATCCATGTATACATAGTAATGTGCATCATTCAAATTTTTTTCCTGACCTTTCATATACAAAACCCTATATAAAAGATTAATGATCTATCTTGCACATCTTATCCCTATACTGAATGTACTCATCCACATCCTTATCTTTCAAATGAAAGTCATTTTGCTAGTTATATTTTGAACTCCTTTAATAGCAAAATATATTAAAATTACGGTCAATTCAGTTTTAACTAAGTAGACTTAAATACTGATTATGCATGGTCCAATTTCTCCAACTTCTCCTTTGAGATATAATTAAATGAGACACATGAGTCTTCATGACTAAAGACATCAAACACTATTTTTTTTACTAAGATGACACTACCAAACCTTTAAAGTTCTAATCATTATTTGATGCCTTAATTCATTACTTTTAGTTGAATTCATACTCCAAACATTTGTGCTTAGCATATATCTTGCATTGGACACCATCAAGATAATGTCTTCAAATTTTCGAAACATAGATCAATGTCGTCAACTCCAAACCATGAGTGTGAGAATTTTATCATACAGTTTATTTCATTTCAAAGCATATATCAAATATTTTCATTCTACACGAGTATACGTTATAGCTCCTTTCAAGTGCTACCATATTGATTATAAACCATGTAACTCCAATGGTTAAAGTAAGCATTAGTGGCAATTATCAATCAATGTTAAAGATTATTCAGAACTTTCTCAAATAACATTCTAATTATTACAAACTTCACTTCTCTCTTCTTTTTCTTCTTATTTTTTTTCCGTTCAATCCACACAAAAAAATACTTTGATAAGAGATCTACTTAAAGTCATCATTCGCCTTGGATAGCTATTAAGCTGGACCATTGGTGGAGGATGATTCATTTTCCTGTTTGCTAACATACAATAGGCACAATCTATACCAACTGGATGATTATATTATTTTCACCAGATTCTTAATAAAACAAAACCCATAAGAAACTTGGTTTCCATCCTTAATTACTTATTTATATCGGATTGCTCTCGACGTCCAGGTGAATCTTAATTATATCATTAGCCACCACTTACTATTAACAACAACTAATTATAGATCAAATATTGGTTCAAGGTCAAATCATTTGAACAATCACTTCTAAACTTAAACCCTTAAAAATCATTGATCTACTAATTCATTTCAAAAAAATTCTAACTCTTATGTGAATTATATAATTCAATAACTTTATCCAATTTCTTCCCTTAATTAAGTTGTAAAAAGGTGGAATCATATATCTCTCATGATTCCAATTCATTCACACTTGATATCATGTATTTCTTTGTACTGATAATCTCCAACTTTTAATAATTAATCAAGATGATATCTCTCATATTCCGTCAGTAACATTTTTTTTAAGCCCAGCTCTCCGAGTACGAGGCCTACGACGTCCTGTCATCTTTCTGATCATAAGAAAATAAGAGTTGTGAGCCAAAATAGACGTCTATAAATAGCGTATCATGACACAATTTTCACATCATATAGTATTTGCACAACTGTTTGAATTTATACAAAATTAGTTGTCATAAAAAAAAATTCTCAAATTTTGAGATATACGCATATATCGTCCTCACTCATACTAGGAAATCCTTACGGACTCTATATATGAATCCTAGGAAACTCTATCCTAGCTCCACGACTCGACACAGGATGATCCTAAGGATACTGGAACTAGAGCTCTGATACCAACTGTGACGCCCCTGGGTTCACACAAGGCTGCAGTCCGAGGTGAAGCCAAGAATGTTAAACCTGCCATGCACTACACCGTGCAACAACATGTTTCACCATCACAATTTTTTTATCACTCTAGTGGGTCAATAATAGGTGTAGGTACAAAAGCAAGTAAGAGATACTACAAGAGATAACTGATGAAACGATAAAGATCAAATAGTATTTCATCATCCAACACACAAGAATATAAAGTCAATGTCTAAATGAACAAACTGGAGTTCTTAATACATCTCAAATACAACAAGTCTGAATAAAGGAAATAAGGCACACAGCCTTTACAACATCTAGAATAAAGTCCCAAAATGTATAAACAAAGTCTATAGTGAAGCTCCAAAATAAAACATAGCTAGAATAGATAGTCGAACACTAAAGTGTGTCGCCATCAACCTGCGACTCTCCGGGCTCCTGGCTCGTGACCTGAAAGGGGGAGGGACAACGAGCGTCAAAGCGCTAGCGAGCAACATCACAACCAACCCCAAGGGAGAGGGCTTGTTGTATAAGAAAATACAGTTATCACAAAACATATATATATAAGCAATTATCCGGAAGAAATAAACAATGGGCTTTAGTACTTAGGGAGTTTCAACACGGGCATAGGTACGTCGAGCGAAATAATCCAAACAAGGAAACCCTCATGTATATACCTTGTATCCCAAATTGAAAATCCCTAAGTACCAAACCCGGAGTCTAATACGTGACCAGAAATAAATAAAAGGAAAATACAACCACCTCAGAACATAAATACAGTATCATGTACTGTCCTATATAAATGCCATGCCGTATTCTACATAAGTGTCATACCCAGCCTAGGTAGCTATCATGTCTCAATGGTGTCAAAATGTCGTATTCCAAACTCAAATGTGTACCATGCTCAAGGTTTAGCAAAAATGTCCAACACATGGACTAAAAGTGATGCAGGTCCAACACATGGACTGAATAAAATGCATGTCCAACACATGGACCAAGATAGTAAGTATCCAACACATGGATTTAGTAATAATACATGCTCATACGTGGACTATGAACGAAGAAGCGTAATTATCACTAGCATATATGGAAATACATATATATGTCCCAACTTTGCACGTGTTTCAATGTGCGGGTCTAAGTTTGTATAATTTGATTCCCATGTGTCGGTAAGTCACTAACATCACAAACTAGTATGAGGCATAAGAGGTGAACTCTTAAGCACACGAAAAAGAACAGTAGAAATCAACATGCAATTAAAAACTGCAGGGCGGTCGACCGCAGAGATCACTCCGGTCGACCGCTCGCAGAGCCGAAAGTCACTGGGTTCAAAACTGAGCGGCGGTCGACCGCAGAGGTCACGCCGGTCGACCGCTCAAAGAGCAGAAACATTCTGCTGGCAAAATATCGCGACGGTCGACCGCTTACCCCTATGCGGTCGACCGCTGGGCGGACAGAACCCTGTTCTGGGTTCTGTCAGCTACCGGACTGCTCGAATCTCAATTAAATTTTTGAGGTTATTAATAACCAACTAATCCTAACAATACAATAGTAATGTATGGCAGTCAAAAACAAGTTTAAATAGTTAAAACTTCATTAACAAAAATCCCAAACTTAAATCAACATGATTTTAAAAGTTCTTAAACAGTAAAAAAAATTAGATTTAATCCTCATAAAAACGTTTCAGATCAGGATCTCATTAATTGAACATCATTAGTGAACTTTTTAAGACTGAAATATATGATTCTTGCATCCCATGCCATAAGATCTACTTATCTACACAAAAATACGATTTTGGGCTCAATAAAAACCGAATAAAACTCAAATCCAAGCATAAAAAGGAAAAGGGATGAAGTTGGGCGGGATGTTACTCGCCTACGACGAAAACGAAGCCCTAGATCTGGAGGAAGACGATCCCTCTCGCTGAATCCTCCAACAATTCGCTGAAAAGCCCTCCAAAGCTCCTCCAAATCACCAAGGAGTGAGAAACTAGGGTTTGAGGGGGAGAGAGGGGGCTAGGGTTTTGATTTCAGATGAGAAAATGGGGCTCTTTAGGGTATGATAGTATATATACTATCCCCACAACTCGACCCGAACCCGACCCGAAACCCATTAAGACTCAACACAGAAAAACTCTCTGCCTGCTGTGCGGTCGACCTCAGTCCTCTGAGCTGCTGGTGGTGCCTCAAGTCTGTTCTGCTGGCCCTGACCTCTGCCCTGCTGTCGTTGCTGCTGCTGGTTCGGACCCTTGCCCTGCTGGGCTCCCGTTGGTGCGCTACGGCACTCCGATGCCTTATGCCCGACCTTGCGACAGTTATAACAAGATCCCTGGAACAACACTATTTATCACATTTATTTAACATATATATATGGTTGTTCACCTCAAAAGAAATGTTTACCACTAATAGCTCAAAATATTCATTAATAAATTTACGGGGTTCTACATTCTTCCCCCCTTAAAAGAATTTCGTCCTCGAAATTCGGAAATCATACTCATCTCGAAATATGAAATCCTAGATGAGCGCTTATGGATATTTATACTTAACCATCCAAAATGATAACATCCTCGCTCAAGCCCTAATCTAGTGGAACTAGTACATCGGGTGAAAAATCCAAACAAGGAACCCCCCATACATATACCATGTGTTCCAAAAGATTAAGAATGTGGCGAAGATATTCTCATTCTAGTGTTAAATAGATCTAACCAAATATATCAACATAATATAAGGCACTTGTCATAAAATTTATTTACCTGATCAAACAAATGTGGGTAGTCGCGTCGCATGTCCTCCTCGCGCTCCCAAGAAGCTTCCTCAACTCCACTTCGGTTCCACTGAACTTTCACCAATGGAATCACCTTGTTCCTGAGCCTCTTGTCCTCTCTAGCAAGTATAGACACTGGGATCTCAATAGTAGTCAAATCATCCTGAAGCTCAATCTCCGGTATATCCAACACTCGCTGCTGCTCCTCATCATGCAAGTGTTTCTTGAGCATAGAGATATGGAACACATTGTGTACACTAGACATAGATGGTGGAAGATCCAGTCTGTATGACACCGTTCCAATGCGCTCCAAAATCCTGAAAGGTCCAATATATCTCGGTGCAAGCTTCCCTCGCCTCCCGAATCGCTGCACGCCTTTCATAGGCGATACCTTCAGCATAACCAAATCCCCAATCTGAAACTCTAGGGGTCTTCGCCTCTTATCCGCATAACTCTTCTGCCGGCTCTGAGCGGCTAGAATCCGCTCTCTGATCAATGCTACCTTCTCAGTAGTCTGCCTCACAAGCTCTGGCCCAAGCATCAAACTATCCTCCGGCTCTGCCCAGCATATCGGTGATCTACAGGGCCTCCCGTACAATGCCTCATACGGAGCCATGCCGATCGTCGCTTGATAGCTGTTGTTATAAGCGAATTCTACCAATGGGATATGATCCTCCCAGCTGCCTTGGAAGTCAATAACACATGCCCTCAACATGTCCTCCAATACCTGATTCACCCTCTCAGTCTGACCATCCGTCTGCGGGTGGAATACACTGCTATAAGATAGCCTGCTGCCAAATGAGTCCTGGAAACTCCTCCAAAAATGTGAAGTGAAAACCGATCCTCGATCCGACACGATCGTGTCCGGGACCCCGTGAAGTCGAACTATCTCCCGAATGAAGATCCTCGCATACGCCTCGGCTGTATAAGTGGTCCTCACCGGAATAAAATATGCTGACTTCGTCAATCGGTCCACTATGACCCAAACAGAATCATTCCCCTTCTTCGACTTCGGCAACCCCACAATAAAATCCATGGGAATATCTGCCCACTTCCACTCTGGAATGGGTAAAGGCTGAAGTGTCCCTGCCGGTCTCTGGTGCACCAAATACTGAGGAGCCTGCTGCGGCTCGGGTGGAGTCTGCCGAGGCTCGGATTGAGCCGGCTGCTGCTCAGATGGAGTCTGCTGCGACTCTGCCTGCCCAGCTCTCCGAGTACGAGGCCTACGACGTCCTGTCATCTTTCTGATCATAAGAAAATAAGAGTTGTGAGCCAAAATAGACGTCTATAAATAGCGTATCATGACACAATTTTCACATCATATAGTATTTGCACAACTGTTTGAATTTATACAAAATTAGTTGTCATAAAAAAAAATTCTCAAATTTTGAGATATACGCATATATCGTCCTCACTCATACTAGGAAATCCTTACGGACTCTATATATGAATCCTAGGAAACTCTATCCTAGCTCCACGACTCGACACAGGATGATCCTAAGGATACTGGAACTAGAGCTCTGATACCAACTGTGACGCCCCTGGGTTCACACAAGGCTGCAGTCCGAGGTGAAGCCAAGAATGTTAAACCTGCCATGCACTACACCGTGCAACAACATGTTTCACCATCACAATTTTTTTATCACTCTAGTGGGTCAATAATAGGTGTAGGTACAAAAGCAAGTAAGAGATACTACAAGAGATAACTGATGAAACGATAAAGATCAAATAGTATTTCATCATCCAACACACAAGAATATAAAGTCAATGTCTAAATGAACAAACTGGAGTTCTTAATACATCTCAAATACAACAAGTCTGAATAAAGGAAATAAGGCACACAGCCTTTACAACATCTAGAATAAAGTCCCAAAATGTATAAACAAAGTCTATAGTGAAGCTCCAAAATAAAACATAGCTAGAATAGATAGTCGAACACTAAAGTGTGTCGCCATCAACCTGCGACTCTCCGGGCTCCTGGCTCGTGACCTGAAAGGGGGAGGGACAACGAGCGTCAAAGCGCTAGCGAGCAACATCACAACCAACCCCAAGGGAGAGGGCTTGTTGTATAAGAAAATACAGTTATCACAAAACATATATATATAAGCAATTATCCGGAAGAAATAAACAATGGGCTTTAGTACTTAGGGAGTTTCAACACGGGCATAGGTACGTCGAGCGAAATAATCCAAACAAGGAAACCCTCATGTATATACCTTGTATCCCAAATTGAAAATCCCTAAGTACCAAACCCGGAGTCTAATACGTGACCAGAAATAAATAAAAGGAAAATACAACCACCTCAGAACATAAATACAGTATCATGTACTGTCCTATATAAATGCCATGCCGTATTCTACATAAGTGTCATACCCAGCCTAGGTAGCTATCATGTCTCAATGGTGTCAAAATGTCGTATTCCAAACTCAAATGTGTACCATGCTCAAGGTTTAGCAAAAATGTCCAACACATGGACTAAAAGTGATGCAGGTCCAACACATGGACTGAATAAAATGCATGTCCAACACATGGACCAAGATAGTAAGTATCCAACACATGGATTTAGTAATAATACATGCTCATACGTGGACTATGAACGAAGAAGCGTAATTATCACTAGCATATATGGAAATACATATATATGTCCCAACTTTGCACGTGTTTCAATGTGCGGGTCTAAGTTTGTATAATTTGATTCCCATGTGTCGGTAAGTCACTAACATCACAAACTAGTATGAGGCATAAGAGGTGAACTCTTAAGCACACGAAAAAGAACAGTAGAAATCAACATGCAATTAAAAACTGCAGGGCGGTCGACCGCAGAGATCACTCCGGTCGACCGCTCGCAGAGCCGAAAGTCACTGGGTTCAAAACTGAGCGGCGGTCGACCGCAGAGGTCACGCCGGTCGACCGCTCAAAGAGCAGAAACATTCTGCTGGCAAAATTTCGCGACGGTCGACCGCTGAGTCATCTGCGGTCGACCGCTGATCGGACAGAAACCCCGTCTGGGTTTCTGTCAGCTCGAATCTCAATTAAATTTTTGAGGTTATTAATAACCAACTAATCCTAACAATACAATAGTAATGTATGGCAGTCAAAAACAAGTTTAAATAGTTAAAACTTCATTAACAAAAATCCCAAACTTAAATCAACATGATTTTAAAAGTTCTTAAACAGTAAAAAAAATTAGATTTAATCCTCATAAAAACGTTTCAGATCAGGATCTCATTAATTGAACATCATTAGTGAACTTTTTAAGACTGAAATATATGATTCTTGCATCCCATGCCATAAGATCTACTTATCTACACAAAAATACGATTTTGGGCTCAATAAAAACCGAATAAAACTCAAATCCAAGCATAAAAAGGAAAAGGGATGAAGTTGGGCGGGATGTTACTCGCCTACGACGAAAACGAAGCCCTAGATCTGGAGGAAGACGATCCCTCTCGCTGAATCCTCCAACAATTCGCTGAAAAGCCCTCCAAAGCTCCTCCAAATCACCAAGGAGTGAGAAACTAGGGTTTGAGGGGGAGAGAGGGGGCTAGGGTTTTGATTTCAGATGAGAAAATAGGGCTCTTTAGGGTATGATAGTATATATACTATCCCCACAACCCGACCCGAACCCGACCCGAAACCCATTAAGACTCAACACAGAAAAACTCTCTGTCT
This sequence comes from Asparagus officinalis, assembly GCF_001876935.1. Lineage (NCBI taxonomy): Eukaryota > Viridiplantae > Streptophyta > Magnoliopsida > Asparagales > Asparagaceae > Asparagus > Asparagus officinalis. The sequence goes on along the minus strand of NC_033795.1, from coordinate 17,898,048 downwards.
ACTGTGCGGTCGACCGCCGCGCCTTGCGCGGTCGACCGCACAGCAGGAGAAAAGTCTCCTGTGTGCCCGACTACTGTGCGGTCGACCGCCGCGCACATCGCGGTCGACCGCACAGCAGAACAACTGCCTGCTATGCCTTCTATCACATGCTGATCAATCCCCTTGATTTCTCTAACATAGAAATTCTTGCTAGGCTCCCAAACACTATTTATCACATTTATTTAACATATATATATGGTTGTTCACCTCAAAAGAAATGTTTACCACTAACAACTCAAAATATTCATTAATAAATTTACGGGGTTCTACATGTTCCTGGAAGCAGTTTGGCCTTAAGATCATTGCACCGGAGTAGACCAGATATTGCTTTAAGCACAGCGTTTCACAAACGCACAGCAGTTAATTAAAAATTTTTAAATAACACCACATCTAAATTCCTCTATTTAATTCCAGATTTGACCATAATTTTTAACAATCTTAAAACAATATTTCAGATCTACTAATGGATCCTGTGAGGACTCTTGGAGTGGACTGTCTCAAGTTAAAACATTGATGGATCTAACTTTAACGCATGGCGTCGAAAAGTGATTTTTGGGATGCAACTCCTAAAAATCTACTATGTGGTTTCTATAGAGAAACCTAACTTTGAAGAAGACTCTGAGTCTGAAGCCTCTTGGGCGAAAGATGATCATTTCTACAGAAGTTATCTCCTTAACTGCCTGGCTGATCATCTGGCAGATGCTTACACCAACAAACCCTCCGCAAAGGAAATATGAAATGCTCTGGAGGACCAGTACAAGGATGAGGAGAAGCTTTCCAAGTCTCACCTCATTGATAAATTTCTGGACTTCAAGTTCGAAGATAACACTGAGGTTTTGCCTCAAGTTAAAGAACTTAAAAAACTTGTTATGAAACTGAAGAATGAAAAGATCAGTCTCTGTCAAACCTTCATTTCTGGTGCAATTATCAATAAGCTTCCTCCATCTTGGATGTCGTTCTTCACGGACAATCGAAGAAGGAAAAAACAGGTGACTTTGTCTGATTTGAAGAGGTTCATTCGGATCGAGGACGAGATTCGGACTTGCACGAAGAATGAGCTCCTAGCTAAGCAAAAGGCATCTACTAACATGGTGGATACTAACTCTGAGAAGGGTACCAGTTCTTTTTCTAAGAAAAAGAAGTCTTTTAACAAAAAAAAAGAATCATAATCCGAAGAACCTGAATGTTTAGAAGAAAGATTTTAAGAAGAACGACAAATACTTCAACTATGGGAAGTAAGGGTATTTTGCCAATGATTACAAAGCACCAAAGAAGAGAACAACATACAATGTTAATCAACTTGACAATTGTGTGGCTATGCTCTTTCAAGTCGCAACTCCCAATAACATCTTTGGTTGGTGGTTAGATATAGGTGCTACTTGTCATGTCTGCTCCAACAGAGATTTGTTCTCTTCCTATGTTATTGCCAAAGAGAACGTATCAATGGCTGATCGTTCTATGGTTCATGTTCTTGAATCTGGGACTGTGATACTGACTCTTTCTCCAGTGAAGACTCTCACATTAAACACTAGTAGAAAACAGGGCATTGGCGACGGGGAAATCCGTCACCAATGCCCCAAAATCCGTCACCAATACATATTGGTGACGGAAATGGATCCGTTGCTAATAAATCCGTCGCCAATAAGTATTGACGACGGGTTACCCCGTCGCCAATACTTATTGGGGACGGACGACTATTAGCGACGGATTTCTTTGGCGACGGGTATTTTCCGTCGCCAATGCACATTGGTGATGGGACAATCCGTCGCCAACGTTTAAAACATTGGCGACGGGTAAATACCCGTCGCCAATGTTTTAAACATTGGCGACGGATTTATGGGTAGATCCGTCGCCAATGTTTAAAACATTGGCGACGGGTATTTACCCGTCGCCAATGTGTTAAACATTGGCGACGGATTGTCCCGTCACCAATGTGCATTGGCGACGGGAAAATCTGTCGCCAATGTATATATTTACGTAAAAAAATTTAATTTTCTGGTAGCCTCCCATACGAGAATACACATAACCTGTATCGACATGACAATATTTAACAATATATCATAAAATCAACTATGATATAAATTCATATTTCAAATGAATACTCATCCAATTTCATCCGTCAATCCACAATATTAAACAATACTCATCATATAATCACAATCACAATACATCTCACATGCTCAAATAATATTCATTCACTATGCAATAAAATCACAAATATATTACATATAGGTAAAATTCAAAAGTCATAATATGTCTTAACACAAGTCTCACTCACTCCTCGTCATTGTCGTTGGTTGCATCCCTATTATCAGCATCGTCTGTATTAGAACGTTGTATCGTACTGCTGCTCCCTACGGGAGTACCTCCTCTAACCTGAAAAGATTATCACTCCACATAAGATATACATACACCAAAAATATCATAATAAATACATATATGTCACATCATATATACCTCTCCACCACCATGAACTTCATGCTCATCAAACACCAACTTAAAAATCTCTAAGTATATCGACTCGGGAAGAATCTCCTTCAACGATGGACAATCACTGAGGCGCTGCACAACATCAAAGTACAATTATATTCAAATAATACATTCACCAAAATACTAGAGCGAAACATATATTATTTACGTAGACAATAACTAATTTTCACACGTCAAAGATTTAAACAATGAAAGAGTTCGCGAAAGCCATGAGAAAGGTAAATTTACAAATGTGAAGAGTAGAGACAAAGCAGTATTATTCCCAATTTGATTCAAATAAGTCCAGCCTTTTATCCAAAGCCATTTCAGAATGATTCCATTTGTACCTGAAGACATAAAGGTTTATGTCTGTTAGCCCTCGAATGCATTTTCCCAGGAAACTCTACGTACAGAACAATATTAAGTGTAAGTTTTTTTGAGAATCGGATGCTTACTTGAAACAATAGTATGCATACATCCAGGAAAAGAGCAAAAAATTGATAGTCTTGCCGACATAGGGTATAAATCCTGTCAAAGAGATCTGCATCATTATGTAGACTCTGTGACTATTTTGGCTTCACAAATTAGTTAATGCATGTTCATATTATAAAGGCACAATTAAGAAGTAGCAATTCACCCGGCTGATACTAGGATGATATCAGGCTTAAACCTCTGGGCACGTGGCACAATGATCTCATCAAATACAGATCTCATAGCAGTATCACTCAAGCCTCCAGGTAGAGGAAGATTCAGTGTAGTTCCCTCTCCACTTCCCACACCAATTTGTTCGACCTTACCTGTACCAGGATAGCTTCCAGCCTACAAATACCAAGCTCAAAAGGAAGATATTTTGTTAGTTCTTTTGAACTTAAGGTGTTACTTGAAATGTCAAATTGAAAACAAAATTACGCAGTCTTCGGGTTCAAGCTAAATTCACAAGTTGCATACTATTCGTGGTTACTCAAGTATGTACCTGAATTGCACACACAATACAGTGATCTTCCCCTTGTACTTATATGACTTAAAACATACTCTACATTTCTTTTGAAATATGCAATCTTTAAGGGCACTATAATAATCTTGAAGGGTTTTTCAAGATATCAGTCCTTCAATCATCAGTGTTTTCAAATAGGTACCACAAATGTTGATATTTTGAATTAAGTCCCTCAAGACCTTTACGTTACACCAAATATACCCATATTAGCGTTTTGTATTAAAGTTATTCTCAAGTCATATGCATTTTAAGTAATTTTGAGGTAATACATTGGCATGTAAAATCAAGATCAGAATTAAATAGGCTTTGGGTTAAAGTTAAATTCACAGGTAGCATATTTTTCTGTGAAAATTGTGTAAACCACCTAGTATGTATTTGAAATGTGCATATTATGCAAAGATAAGCCTTCACATATACATTCAAATATAAACGTAAAACTTAAATGGGATTGAAGCTTAAACTCAGATAGTCATATGTTCACAACTATAACACCAGAAAGATCAAATAAATTATTTGGGAGAGGCAGACCTAAGGAGCAAGAACATGGCTACTACCATTACAACGAATCCATGCAATCTAATCAAATACAAATTCAAAGCCAAAGCCAACTTGAACTGTGCACAAACTAAAATCTCATTTTCATTTTCCTCTTACTCTTGTAAGAGAACAACAAATTAGTTTCTCATCACAATATATATGTTTCTAACTGTTTAACAAAATACATATTTAACTAGAAGAGCTATTACCTGATGAGTTGAAATGAAGAGAATGTCTGGATCATCATAAAACGCATCACATGTACCATTCTCATGATGAACATCAAAATCAATTATAAGAACCCGCTTCAATCCATGTACACGTTGAGCATGCCGAGCTGCAATAGCTATGTTTCCAAAAACTCAGATAAGCCTTCACATATACATAACTGACGGTGGAATATGCAAAGATCATATATTTCTTTGACTTTGTGAGCATTTGATGTATTCTTGTAAGGTACATCAACACAATATCTCTGATCATTTAAGTTTATTACTACGAAAAACTTAAATATAAAAATGAGGGAGAAGCTTAAGAGTGGTGAATACAGATTCGGTAGCATACGTTGAACCAGATTCATCAATGAAAATAATACCTTCATCAGAAGCCCTAGTCATAGCCTGCAGAAATACAAGAGCAAAACAAGCATCAGGAAACATGAATCATTAACCCAATAAGTCCCTCACTTAGCTACTCTTATGAAACCCACAACTTCTATCATGGAGAAAGGATCGAAGAAAACATGGATTGTGAAAGCACTGGATAAAATTCCAACTGAGATTATTGCATTTCTGACAGTCGTAAGGATGTATATATAGTCAATAAATTAAGAGAAAGAAAGGTACAACAATTCTAGCTACATACTCAATACAATTTTAAAAAAATATAAATTCAGAACTGAATCTAGCAAATAAAAACTCACCAGATTAGTGATTTGGTGAAGGAATCTGAGAGCTCTCGAAGGCAATGGCCTCACTGGAGGTGGAGGCCTTGAATTGGAGGATGTCAATGGCACTGGAAGTTCTAAGAACAGGAGATGATGGCTGGAGATCACGAGGGTTAAGGTGAGGGCTTGTTAGGGTTTGGAGGATTAGAGCTTTTAGGGGGTCAGAGGCGGGGAGGAGGAGGAGGGGGCGGCCAATGGAGGAAAGAGAGATGGGAGAGGGTGATGGGCCAGTGGGGCATCGGGGAGAGGGGGAGTATCAAAGAGGGAGAGGAGGAGAGAGAGGGCATGCGGGAGATGGGGGCGGCGGGAGGTGGCCAGAGAGGTCGAGGGCGGGGGGTTAGGGTTAAGTTTTTTTTTTGGGGGCGGCGGGGGTTGGAAGGGTTAGAGTTAGACGGAGAGGGGAATAAGAAGAGGCGGGGAAATGAAAAATTAGGCGGGGAAATGAAAAAGAGGGGCGGTTCTGAAATTTGTTTTAGGTAGCCTACATAGAATTTTCTCTAAACTAATCAAAGATGAAGCCAAAAACACATAAATATGACATCATATATGTAATAATACAAATAATAACATGTGAACAATTTTAAACGAATATTTAATAAACAAACGAATCGAATATACGTAGATCTGGTCAAATTCTAATCGTTAGCAAACTTGAATGTGTTAAATGAACTACCGAATCGAATATGACTAAAAAATTATTTGAACAATTATCGAACTATTTGTTAATTATTTGGTTCATTTGAATAACTACCTGTTAGTGTTTATCTTTAGATTGGTTTTCTTGAAAGTGTAAAAAATTTGACTAGAAAACCACCCTCTTATATTGCTCATTAATTCCACTAATTTTTGAACAAGCAAGAGTGTTTGTGAAAAAATTTGTAGTAAAAGAAATGAAGGAAAAAATTGATTTGTATTCCTTTAATCTCAATTACAATTGGATTTCCTGATTACAAAAGAGAGGAGAATGAATTTGATTCTCCCCTTTGTTTAAAGCATTGATTCTTCTTGGTAGCGATCGAGTGCCTCCTTCGAATGCTCGTGTCGAATTCGCTCTCCATTGACGATCCGACCGTCTTGCCTCACGGGAATAATTACCTTGTATGTCAAGTTTGATTTGGAACTCCTAACGAGTTTAAGAACTCAGAACGAGTTGAAAACTCTGAAAAGAGTTGTTGAAAAACCGAATGATCGGTTAAGATGCCAAGTGGATTTGCTGTTGGTGAAGAATTCTCCAAGATTTGATTTACTAACTACCGAGCAGTTCCTTAATCTTCAGAAAGCTCACCCTCTCTGCCCAAGAATCCAACCTTATGCGGTTTTGATCTCCAAATCCTCAACCTCTAACTCAATTGAGTAATGCGGTTATTTATAGGGGGATAAGGAGTGTAACCGACCCCTAGATCCGCTCCTAAGTGGGTGAAAATCCCTCAAAACATGGGATAAACAGTTTTGAGGCCGTTCAGCTCGAGTTTGAACAAGTCAAACGCCTAAATTGGCGTTCTGGACCTTAACTCTGCGTCTTAGACTTGAGACGCAGAGTTGGGTGCTTGCTGGGAATTGAAAACACAAGGGCCACTTGCGTTTTTGGGTCTTAACTCTGCGCCTCAGACTCGGGACGCAGAGTTGAGTGTCTGCGGATGATTGAAACGCACAGGCCGCTTGCGTTCTGAGTCATGCTTGAAGAAGAGACATGCCTCCAGCGACAAAGTTACGGCTACAGGCTCCTCAACGACGACACTAGCTAGAGGGGAGCAGGGGGCCCTTGGGAAGGCCACCAAATAATTGTCCTCGATCATAGTAGACTTCCACGTCCTCAGCTCTCAAGCCATCATCTACCTGCGTGGAACAAAATAGTATTGGACTACATTTAAAATATTATAGATTTGAGGGACTAATATTAAAATAATTCTTAATTTTTTGTGGGGCCACTCATTAACAATGGGATAATCAATCACTAATGTTTATTTTTTATGATGTACACATTAGCATTGACGATGGATCGCCAATAAGTATTGGTGACGGAAAAACATTGGCGATGGATTCAATTCGTCACCAATAAGTATTGGCGACGTATTCGAATCCGTCGCCAATAAGTATTAGCGACGGAACATTGGCGACGGATCGAATCCATCACCAATACTTATTGGCGACATATTCGAATCTGTCCGCTAATAGTATGGCGACGGACGAATCCCGTCGCAATACGTATTGGTGAGGAACATTTGGCGACGGGAAAACATTGGCGACGGATCCAATCCGTCGCCAATAAGTATTGGCGACGGATCCAATCCGTCGCCAATACTTATTGGCAACAGAATTGATCCGTTGCTAATGTTTTTCCGTCGCCAATACTTATTGGCGACGGAAAATCATTAGCGACGGATTGCAATCCGTCGCCAATGTTCCGTCGCTAATGTTTGTATTGGCGACGGATTTCAAATCCGTCGCCAATACCCCGTCGCCAATGCTCAGTTTTCGACTAGTGAAAGGATGTGAAACATGTTCCCTCGATTGCCAAAAATTTAGACTCTGGAAGCATGTTGTGTGATGCAGGTATAAGGCTAGATTTCTAAGGAGGAAAGGTTGTGTTATCTTTTAAGAAAATATATTTTGACAATGCATATCATACTGATGGCATGTATAAGATCAGTACTATTGTACCCAACTTAGTTATAAATAAAGTATCCTCTTCTGCTTACTCCTCTGTATTATGGCACAATAGGCTAAGACATGTAAATTATAGAAAGCTGTCTAGCATGGAGAAGTTAGGATTACTTCCGAAATATGGGGGTAACAAACCTGACAAGTGTGAAGTCTGTACACAAGCAAAGCTGACAAGGAAGCCATTTCCAAGTGTTACGAGGAGCACTAACCTTTTGGATCTAATTCATTCAGCTACTTGTGATTCAAGAGCTTCGTCACTCGAGGCGGCATGAAGTACTTCATCACATTTATTGATGACCACTCTCGTTTCTGTCACGTCTACCTGCTGAAATCTAAAGATGAAGCCTTCAGCAAATTTGTCGAGTTTCGGACTCGAGTTGAGAAGCAACTTGGACTTCAGGTAAAAAGACTCAAGAGTGACAGAGGAGGGGAGTACCAATCTAAGGAATCGGAGGCATACTTTAAGGAGCATGAAATCATTGCTGAAACTACCGGTCTGTATTCTCCATAATCTAATGGAATTGCAGAAAGAAAGAATTGCACATTGACCGAGATGGTGAATTCGATGCTAATCACATCCGGTCTACCTACATGCTATTAGGGAGAGGCGAGATGGTGAATTCGATGCTAATCACATCCGGTCTACCTACATGCTATTAGGGAGAGGCTTTGCTGATGGCAAACTGGATTCTTGATGCTAATCACATCCGGTCTACCTACATGCTATTAGGGAGAGGCTTTGCTGATGGCAAACTGGATTCTAAATAGAGTATACTATTTCAAAACTGATAGTACTCCTCATCGGTTATGGTTGGGATATCTAGATCCTTTGGATAGTCTCAAAGTGTGGAGGTGTCTTGTATATGTTCGAGTTCCAGATATCAGAAGGCCTAAGCTCGGACTAAAGGCAAACAAATATGTGTTTCTTGGTTTTGCTGAAGATAGTGATGCTTGTAGGTTCCTTGATCTTAGAACTAACTTCATCATTAAAGCTCGGGATGCATAATTATTTGAGGATAAGTTTATCAAAGATAAAGGATTACTGCTCAAAAATATAACAGAGAATGCTAATACGTCAGATACATCAGAGGAGCCAGTTTCACGAGAAACTGAAAGTGTCAGTAATGAAGGAGTTACCGAACCATCTTCTAAGCGTGTCAGGAGACAGAAAGATTTTAGAGATGATTTCATCACCTATAATGTAGAAGGAGACCCACAGACTTTTCAAGAAGCAATGCAGTCAACAGACGTTCTTCTGTGGAAAGAAGCTATAGATAATGAGATGAATTCATTGATTCAAAATCACACGTAGGGGCTGGTTGATGTACCTGAAGGTGCTAGGCCTATCAGTTGCAAGTGGATCTTTAAGAAGAAGCTTCGTCCTGATGGTACTATTAAGAAGTACAAAGCAAGACTGGTGGCGAAAGGATTCTCTCAGAGAGAAGGAATAGACTTCTTTGACATCTATGCACCAGTTTGCAGGATCACTACCATCAGAGTGCTTATCGTATGGCGGTGATAAAAAGGTTCGCCATACATCAGATGGATGTGAAGACTATCTTTCTCAATGGAGACCTCACAGAAGAGATCTACATGGAGAAACCAGAAGGACTTGATGCTCCAGCTGGTAAAGTTTGTAAACTTATTAAGTCTCTATATGGACTTAAGCAGGCACCGAAACTCTAGCATGAGAAGTTCGATAGGGTTGTTCGCAACAATGGGTATCAAGTCAGTGAGTCTGACAATTGCCTAAACATCAAGGTCACGGAAGGGAATGTGGTGGTTATTTGTCTCTATGTGGATAATATGCTCATCGTCGGGAGTGATTTGGAGATAGTAACATCTACTAAGAAATTTCTGTCGGCTCAGTTCAGCATAAAGGACCTTGGAACTACGGACGTGATTCTCAAAATTAAAATCATATACTCTGAAGAGGGTATTGGATTGTCTCAATCTCATTATGTCGAGAGCATGCTAAGGAAGTATGGCTACTACGACCTGTCAGAACTATCAGTGTCGTATGATTACAACAAGAAACTTCGACCGAACACTAGAAGACCAGTAGAACAGCTAAGGTATTCAAAGATAATAGGAAGCCTTATGTACGCGATGAGCTGCACAAGACTAGATATATCATTCGCTGTAGGAATGCTTAGTAGGTTCACAAGTAATCCTAGAAAGCTTCATTGGGATGTTGTCCAAAGATTGATGAGATACTTAAAAGGAACTACAGGTCTGGGCCTATTCTACACTGGATATCCGGCTGTAATCGAAGGCTATTCAGATGCAAGCTGGTGCTCAGAACCAGATGAGTGCAGATCTACTGGAGGTTTTGTCTTCACCATGGATGGAGCTGTCATCTCGTGGAAATCTAAAAGCAAACTATGATTACATAGTCATCGATGGAATATGAGTTCTTCGCACTCTGTGCTACAGGAGATGAAGCTGAGTGGCTCAGTTGTATTCTCTGAGACCTTCCATTGACAGAATTGCAAGGTGCAATTACAATTTATTATGATAATCAGGCAACGGGTGCTGTGGCAACGAACTCGTTGTTCAATGGAAAGAAGCGGACCATTCGTCTAAAGCATGGCTATTTGAGAGAACTCATTTGTTAATGAGTCATCTCGGTGATTGGCGTTCGGTCTTCAGAGAATGTGGCTGATCCTTTGACTAAAGGTCTGAAAAATGACATAGTCGAAAGAACGTCTGCTGCAATGGGTCTTAAAGTTTTGTGAGTCTTACAAATACTTACCATATTCATCCAATTATTAGTTTAAACCTTATGCTACTAATAATAAAGATAACTGGTTCAAAAGTCAAGTAAGATTTACAAAGTTTGGCGAGTCTTATAAATACTTACCATTTTGTCAAGTTATTAGTTCAAATCTTACGCTACTAATGATAAGATGATTGGTTCAAAAGTCAAGTAAGATTTACAAGTAAAATCCTATCATGTAAAGAGGTTGGTTGCTAAGCCTTAATGAGTCCAAAGCATTTCGTATGCAGGATGTTGGATAGGTAACATACCTAAAGGACTCACCGATAATCCTATCATGTAAAGGGGTTGGCTGTTAAGCCTTAATGGGTCCAAAACATTTTGGATGTGGGGTGTTAGATAGGAAATACACCTAAAGGACTCACCTAGAATCCTATCATGAGAGAGGATGGCTCTTAAGCCTTAATAAGTTCAAAGCATTTTGGATGCGGAATGTTTGATAGGAAACATGCCTAAATAACTCACCTATGTTTGGGTAAAGATTTGGCCGTCTCCTATGGTGTCTTGTGGCAAGATATCTACAACCCCAGCAGAAACCAGAACAAGCATAGGGCCATAAATGTGCAAAGGTAAAGACGAGTGTGGTTCAAAATGGAAACTATCACAGATGAGTTTGATCTTATATGATCGCTGGATTTTAGACATGTGCTGGTTCAAGTCTCTGCGACACCATGCATCTATCTTCTATTCAGTTGGTCTAAGGGGGATTCAAGTCCATGCGATATCTACCTTATGCACAACGATTGAAACGACAACACATAACACGACACTAGTTTAAAAACTTGTGGGGGTTGTTGGATTTTTTGGTCAAAACTGCTTTCCAAAATGAGTTTTCAAATTATATATATTAACTACAAGTACTTTTCATAAATACTTAGTAGCCTAGTGAAAAGTTTATGTTTTGGTGTTTCAAAAGATCCCTTGTTCGAGGCTCACCAACGGTAAGCCGAGAAGTGTTTTATTTGAATTAATCCCTCATAAGTTCTAGTGGGTCGTGGGTCATGGGTCGTGGGCCGGTGGGTCGGGAGATAATTGGGCTGAGGCGCTAAGTGGCGCTTTGTTAGATGTACTTCGCACTTCGAACGGAGGCATCGGGTAGAGGTGGCGCTGTTTCGCACTTCGCTTTGTTAGATTGTTATTTTTTATTTGAGAGATGGCGAGCATCAGCGATAAGGGGAGATCAATAATTTTAATCATAGGAGACAAAGAAGTTATTGAAGGTGGTCGAGATATTGAAGATGTTAATGAATAAATGGTATCAGAAAAAGATAGCATCGGAGGAACGACGATGGATGACTCATGGGGAAGGAAAAAGCTATGAAACAATGACAATGGGTTATGATCGAGACGCACAAGATGCAATTCAGCCAAACTATTTGGATTTGATGATTATGACCAACGATGATGGGGATGTAGCAGAGATCGGGTTGATATCGATAATAGGCAGCATAGTGATAGAGATGTTGATAATGTTCATCGATACATGGATTGTACACTGGGCTATTTTGATCCTGATATTGGTTCAGAAGATGAATTGATTGATTTTGGTGACAATCAAGATTGGTGTTTTGATTAGAGGCAGCTATGGCATGGAGATCGCTGTGGCGAATTTCAGTATATAGATTATTGTGGTGGATTTCAGCGTGGAGATTATCATGATGGATATAGTTATGATTATGATTATGGTCAGGATGGATAAGATAAGGGTGATTATCAGTATGATCAGTATGTTGATAGTATCCGACAGTGGAGAAAGTCTATATTTTGATCGTGGCCATGATATAGAGTATGAGTAAGATTTTTGTTGAGATGTCTATTGAAAGTCAATCTGAAGAATCAATGCTAAGAAGTAATTATTCTGATTTGGTTGATATAGTTACTGATCCTATAGTTGAAGTTTACTTATTAGTCACTACAGATAATGATTCTATTGGATACTTTGTCAGATATGTCATGAAAAATATTAAATCGAAGGACTTAAGGGTGGCGGAGAAAGAAGACAAAATCTAGAGAGTGTGGAGTCTTTGAAAGAATTTCCAATTGCTTCAATTTTTTAGAGCTCTAAATTCTTTATTAGCATCAAGGCAAACAATTGTGATGTGGCTAATAATAAGTGGGTTTATTTCTCTATCCTTGGTGGATAGCGAAAATGGTCGGGTACACTCTTCAACTCGACCGAAAGCTACGCACAAAGATAGTTATGCCCAGCCTTGCAAGCTATTGTCACCTCCACCTTTCCGAGGACGCTATGACAGTATCCCTCTATGATTTCCAATTGATAAGACTCAGAATCCAAATGAACGATACAGCTATGGGCCTCGACCAAGGATGAATCGCGTCGAGCACTCTCCTCCTGGAGTTTTTTGGAGCCAACCGGTCTTCTTCCAGCTTGGCCTTCAGGCGTTAGGCAGAGTGGCGGTCAGACTTAACCTGCTTCATAGCACGATCAGCCTCTCGCCTCCCTCGTGACACTTCCTCAGATAATAATTTTATTCTCTTATTCTACTCATGGAGCTCACGCTTGAGCTTATCAATCTCGACAGCTCTCTAGCCATTCAAGACCTTTAAGCTATCAAACATGCTCTCCTGTACCTCCATTTCCCTACGCCAGTCGACCAACTCATTCTCCTTGGCTGATAGTGATTGGAGAGCATTCTCAAAGTCGGTCTTCTGGGTGGCCAACTCTTCCTGAAGCTTAAGATAAGATGATCGAACTTGTTCCATTCGACCAAATATTTCCTGTTCCATAAGAACCCCACGAACCAGATAGGTCCTGAGGCTTAGATGCAGACCGACATTTAAAACTTCTCCCAAAATCTCTTCGTCTCGGGAAAGCCAAAACTGCTCCATCGCCTTTGATTGACCAACCCGAGACTCGAGTACCGACGCCCTCATGTCTAGCTAACGAGTGGGTTGGTGTCGATTCTCTAGAGTCTGCTCCTTCTCATATCGAGGACCAACTTTGGGAGACTCTATCAGCAACATCCGCAATATGTCTCATGTCTTAGAATCGACCTAGTCGACACGGTGAGGATACGGCCATCCATACTTCTCGTCGGGAGACACCCCCTCGATGGCCGGCTCCTTCTCCTAGCGATGGGTCGACACAGCAAGAGCATCTGGAGTTATTTCACCCCTAATGAGACTCCTATCTCCACTGGAACATCGCCTCCCTCTAAAGCCTCAGCCTCAACCCTCTAAAGGTCGACCCCTTCTTCTCATAGTAGAGACCCCTCGTCAACATGAAGGACTTTGGTCTCTACCTCGACTACCCTTTCAGGCCCTTGGCTGCTAACTTTTCTCAGATTTCTCCTTCTTTCCGTCTGAAGGTCTACAAGGGACGACTGTGCCAACTCATCAGCCACATCAGTCGCTTGAGCATGAGCTAATTCAACCTCCTAGGGAGCCAGATCTTGACAAGGACGTTTCGCTAGCCTCAGTGAGAGATCTTCCTAAGATCCCATAGGATCAGCAGCAGGAGCCTCGGCAGCTTCCTTAGTGCCCAGAGTCAGCTTGGCCACCCTCGCATTGTATTTGGGCATAAGTGGCATAGGAGAGATACCCACCACCCGTAAAACGGAATTGTTGAGCAAGTCCTCCATCTTATAGGAGGCCGCCCTCGCATTGTATTTGGGCATAAGCGGCACAGGAGAGATACTCACCACCCGTAAAACTGAATTGTTGAGAAAGTCTTCCATCTTATAGGAGCCAGTATACGGTTTGATCCTCTCCAGCGCTTGCCTCTCAGCACCCAACAAAGGCCCCGCCATCATAGCCTCCCTCGCGATCTTAGGCCAAGTCAAAGAGTCATCCCCCTGGGACCCAGAAAAACTTCTCCTTCTAGTTTTTGTTCGATTCAAGAGGGTCGGCAATAGTTTTGAACCTCCCCACCACCTAAAAGTGGAAGTGGTCCTCATGTTGGTGCACATTAACACTAACCAGATGAGCGAGCACATTCCAAGTCTGTTCAACCCCTAACTAATGGCAGATATGTAAGAACCCAACTACAGTCGAAATCGAGTTCGGTTTCATCTGCATCAGTGGAACCCACAATGCCGTAAAGATGCGGTGAAGGAAGGGGTGAAGGGGTAGGCGCAAACCACAGTCCAAATATTTTATACACAATGGAGCCCGACTCACGTCATGGTCAAACACTACTTACGACTTTGTCGATACTGTCAGCTTGTAAGTCTGAGGGATATCGAACTTCTGATACTACTTCAATTGTAGCGACGTCATCTTCGTGGAACATCTCTAACTGATCCTGACGAGCATTAAGAGCAGAAGATGCAATCGGAATATCCTTAGAAGATCGTTGGAAGAAGAAGAAGGAGCAAAGTTCTCTTTCTTTGGTTAAGACCCAAAGATTTTTCAGAAACAAATAAATTTCTTTTCACAACCATCGTACTTATAGACAGCTAGATCGACAAATGTGAACATCCTAATGGTCAGATCAGTTTCAAACCAATGGCTGAGAATTAACTCTACAATTCGAAGTAGCGTTTTCGAAATCGAGGCAAGGCATGTCTGCCTTAAGTGGCCCACAATTAGACACGAAAGGCGAGGCGATGGCAGCTAAAAGATATTCACTGACATAAACCATGCTACATCCAAGGGACTTTTTAATTATTCCTCATTAATGCACCTCGTGACTCAACAAATCCACAATCTCATTTCACATGGACCTAGCCTATGTCAACTCCAAGTGAAAGGGCCAACTGTGATACCCCTAAAAGATATTAAATATTAATCTTCATAGAGCAGTCAACACGTATCTTATACTATACCTAATACGATTAATTCAAGACCAAGATAATCTCTGATATAGCGTGGCCGACTTGATGGGGCGATATTTCACATAACCGAGATAAAAGACGGTACTACTCGACCAACCCTTCAATTGATTCCACAAGCGACCCGACTTGGCCCACAGTTCAGCCGACATCTCATGTAACCGAGTTTAAAAGGCGGTACTTGTCATCTAACTCAGCCAATCACCCCTACGAACAACCCCCAATTGGCCTGTTGTAGCAGCCGTCAACATGTATAGTCGACCATCAGCTAAACGACTAAAAGAGTTGGTAATTTTCTCGAATCCCGCATCGATAACCGCCTGTCCTTGCATTAAGTGCTCTGACAAAGTCATTATTGCTCTAGTCTATAAAGTTTTTATGACTTATCAGGCTACCGTCAGCACCAATCAGCTGCTGTCACTTGGTACTGACCACTTAAATGGCCCATTTTTTCCAACGACCAATACTTGTCGACTGTTTGCCGACTCGGCTGCCTAGCTGGACTCCACCCAAGTTACCATCTTGCCTCTCAGTTCCACTATAAAAAGGAGAGGCGGTGCATGAGGTAGCTCTCTGGTCTTTTTACACAACGAAGAGCTAACTCTATATTTCCACACTCAAGATCATCTACTGACTTGATAGTCGGAGGAATAACCGAAGAATCCAACTCCGTCCTCTTATGAGTTCTTTCTTGTGTGGGGAAGAAGAGTAAACCCCAGAGCCATACATCCAAAGAAATTAGAGGACCTTAATCACTCCACAAACCTGCAAATTATGTCATGTTTGATAATTGACATCAACATCTATCGACAAGTATTAGGATGTGATTATATGTGATAGAGTTGATGCATGTCATCTACTATTATAGTGTAACAGTTTGATCTTGGTATTTTTCATCAGGGCAAGGAGGACAAGTACTTCCGCAAAAAGATAATGATCAGGTTACACTTGCACTCTTGTGAAGGGAATTAGGTTCAGTAATGAAGCCAAAGGATAGTTATTTACTTGTTGTGTAGGCTTCCGATGCAGATAAACATCATTGTATGCAATTTTTTGATAAGGAGATGCAAATGATGTTTGAGTTAGGGGTAAGAGATACTCATGGACTGCCATTGCCATGGGATTAAAGGATTGTGAGGCTAATGTATTTGAGAAGGGAGGAGTTGAGTATTATGCAATTGCCAATGAGGTTGTTGATCGAGGTTATTTTCAGGGACACTATGAGTATTTGGTGATGTTGTTCGGGTTGTGTGACGAATCCATTGACTTTTCAAGCGATGATATATTGGTGCTCTTCGATGCTATATTGATGTGTTCAGGTAGCATAGCGGCGCACTTACATCATTTGGAGGAGGTGTTGTTAGTTTTGGAGGAGCATAATTTCAATATTAAATTATCCAAGCACGGGCATATTATTTCAGCTGAGAGAGTGAAGGTAGATAAGCGAAACATTGTAGCTACGATGAATTAGCCTTTACCTAATGATGCGTCAACTTTACAAGGATTTTTAGGGTTGATGGCATTCAATCAGAGGTTCGTGAAGCATTATGGTTTGATTGCTAGATTGTTGATCAAGAAGCTGAAAAAGGATGGGTTTCAGTGGATAGATTCATCACGGTAGGCTTTTAAAGATTTGAAGAGGGTGATATCTCGGACTCCAATGCTTACTTTACCGAATTTTTCGAAGGAGTTTGAGGTACATGCTAATGCTAGTAGAGAGTGTATAGCAGCTATTTTGGTGTATGATAAGAGGCCAGTAGCTTATATTTCAAAGGCGTTGGGACAACAGTGTTGGGAGTCATGCATGCTGTGAAAGTTTAGAAACCATATATGTTGGGAAGAAATTTAAAAATCAAGAAGGATCATCAAGCTTTGAAGCATTTGTTAGAGCAGAAGATTATTATTCCCAAACAGCAAAAGTTTGTGGTGAAGCTTCTCAGGGTTGAGTTCAATATTATATATCATCCTAGAAAGGAGAATAGAGTTGTCAATGCTTTATCTCGAAAGGAGGTTAGTTCGATATTGTGGTTGGTGTGCAGCAAGGAGGAGGCAAAGCTTGCATGCCATTGGTAGCACTGATTGGAGAGTGTGGGGTTGTATTCATCAGATAATGGAGTTAGATGGGCAAGCTCAGGATATTCGTTACTGGATTGGGCAAGGAGATCAAGTGCTACAGAGATATGAGTTTCGAAATGGGCTACTTTTCTACAAAAGCAACATATATGTTCCCGGAATACTAAGTTTGAGGGATGACGTTCTATCTCATTTTTATGATAGCAGAGAGGGAGATCATTCTAATTGGCTTTAGACTTATGTCAAGGTGAATCATTTTTACAGTTGGGAAGACTAAAATCCAACGATGAAGGCAAACGTGGCAGGGAATAATGTGTGCCAGAAGGTAAAACTTGATCAGAGGACTCTGATTAGGATGATGCAACCTTTGCCGATTCTAGAGAGGATCTAGGAGGACTTGTTGATTGACTTCATAGCGGGGTTGTCTAGTTGTCGGGGATTTGAGGCTATATTAGCTGCGGTGGATCGTTTGAGTAAGGGGGCATACTTCATTCCATTGAAGCATCCATTTACAGCGTCGAGTGCAACTCTGGTTTTTATGGAAAATGTGGTCAAGTTGCATGAGATTCTAAGAAGCATAGTCATCAATCGGAGAAAGCTATTCGTGAGTTCCTTTTGGCAAGAGTTGTTTACATTATAGGGGAGTAAGTTGAAGGCGAGTTGGTCATATCATCCGCAAACCAGATGGACAGATAGAGGTGGTGAACAACACTTTAGAGCAATATTTGAGGAGTTGTTGTCATGGGGAGCAGAAGAGGTGGAAATATTTTATTCTGTGGTCTAACTATTGGCACAATACTACATTCTATTTGTAAATCCACAAGAGCCTGTTTGAGGAAAGATATGGACGGTCACTGCCTATACTACAATGTTATGCACTGGGGACGAAGAAGAATGATGAGGTGGAGCAGGAGTTGTTGACCAAGGATGAGATTTTGTGTTGTGTGAAGAGGGAGTTAACTCAAAACTAGTAGTGGATGAAGAAGTATTATGACGAAAGGCAATGTGATGTGACCTTTGAGCCGGATGACTTGGTGTGTTTGAAGCTATAGCTATACCGACAATGATCCTTGAAAAAGAGGTTTAATGTGAAGTTATTGTAGTGGTATTATGGGCCCTTCAATTATTACAACAGATTGGGGAGGTGGCACATAAGTTGGAGTTGCGAGAATCCTCTCTTTTATACCCGGTTTTTCATGTATTTGTGTTGAAGAAGAATGTAGGGGACTCTAATGCTCGTGTTGAATTACCATCATTTGATTCATGGGGGTAACAAGTTATTGATTTCTACTTAGGTGCTTCACTATAGGAGTTGGGTGAAGTAACATACTAGAGAGAGGGTGTGGTAAGTTTTAGTGCATTAAAAGGGTTTGACGAAGGACAAGGTAACATGGAAGGACTATGATGAGCTTAGGGGTGGGCAAAAACCGAAACAAACCGGTTCAACCGAAAAAATCGCCCGAAAAAACGGATCGGTTAACCGAACCGAATTAAATGGATGAGAAGAAGTCTCTAAACCGTCCGAACCGAATTAAACCGGTCTGGATCCGGTTTGAACCCCTGAACCGCCCAAAAAAAACCGAACCGAATTCTTAAACAAAAAGTAGCTGTGAGCCTTTGGTGTGAAGAAAATTTATGGCTGAATGTTTAGCATTTAAGAATTGTGGGGTGGAGTTTATACTAACATATATTTGAGTACGCTGATATAGTTAAGTGAGATTTTTGTAAATCAATACAAGATGTTGAGGTTGAAGGATAAATTTAGTGTTTTGGTCAAATTTCAGTGATAACATGAATACAGCTTGCTGGTGCTGGATATCAAATTAACCTATAGTATAAGCTGTCAAGGATATAAGATAATTCTTGATGAGAAAAAGGCAGCTAAAAATTAACGAAAATCATCAAAAGGTGTGTGTGCCTGCCAAACATTGTTCTTTCTCTAAAAAAGGCTACATAATTACATGGTCCTCCTAGTGTATTAAGCTAGTTATATTCAGATCATACAATTTGATTAAATGGCTTAGTACAGTTTTGATTGTTTCTTTTCAATTTTGATTGCTTCTTTTCAGTTTTGGATATAACTAAAACTTACCCAGATTTTTGTGAAATGGAGTTAATTCGGTTCAAAACCGAAACCGAACCGAACCGAACCGAATTTCGGTTGGGCCGAATATTCGGATGAAGGGGAAAAAATCTGGATCTGGATGAGAGTTTTGAGAATCCGAAAAATTCGGATTGGATGCGGATTGGGCTTAAAACCGAACCGAACCGAATACGCCCAGCCCTAGATGAGCTCAAAGAGAGATTTCTTAATCATACACTTGAGGACAGTTGTAATCTCAAACGATGGGAGAATGATATGATTCCAGAGCCACCTGTGCGTAGGAATGATCGTGCTTGAGTGGCATGTTACTACAAGAAGTTACATGCTAAACGCATTGGAGTCTGAATGTGATTTATTTTTATTACAAATAGGATTTGTTTAGGAGCAATAATTTGTTTACAAATAGGATATGTTTAGGAGTAGGGATTTGTTTACAAATAGGACTTGTGTAGTAGTAGGAATTTGTTTACGAATAAGACTTATTTAGGAAGCCAAATCAGAGGCAATTTAAGGCTGGCTATGTATTAGGATTTTTATTATGTTTTTTTGTGATTGAAAACTTGTGTGATTTATCAATAAAATCAAGGTTTCTTTTATTCAGGACTCTAGATTCGTTCTAGGACTACGTATCTTGCTAATTCGTCAATGATTATGTAGAAGCTTGATACCGCTTACATCGTCTGTGGTGTGGAGTTAATTGAGGCTCTCATCATAGTCTTGA